>NC_135767.1:3478113-3765954 GCF_052425735.1 Oculina patagonica | reverse complement strand
TCATTGGATAGTGATTTATTCCGTGGATAGTGTTATCCACCCTTCAAACAGCCAGGGCCAGGTGTGTATCTGGTAGCTTTTAGGCAGGTGGCGTGGTGGCCTATCGCAAATTGGTTAGCTCACTGGACTCCAGATCAATTGCTATGGGTTCAAGTGCTGGCCAATGCCATTATATGAATGCTGTGTTCTTGTGCAAGACACTTTACTCTTGCAAGTGTACCAGCAAATTTAATGCTGGGGTAACAGGGCTGTGATGGACTAGCATCCCGTCCAGGGGGAGTAGAAATAGTCCTTGTCACTTCATGCTTCAGAAACCGGGAAAATCACTGGTGCCTATGAGACACTTTTGCTTGATGCAGTATAAACCTTTTACTGGGCATTCACTAGCACAATTTACATGGATGTTACTAACGTATTAATGAACTAATAACGGAGGCTTTCGTTATACAATTTAGAATAAAAATCAGCGAAAATAAATGACGTTTCGATGAATCGCGGTTCATCATTATCAAATTCTAAAAAGTCAGATTCTGATGAGTTCAATATATATTAAGAGTGCGTGTGAAAATCTCGTTGCATAAGATTAAAGACTATACAATGTGAATTGTATAGAGTGTTAATTACGAACTAAATAGTTTTGCTTTTATTGAGTCAGATTGGGTGTTCAGTTTCGGTTTCAATTCTTGGATAAAAAGCATTTCGAAGATCAAGCATTCGAATTTCCCGCGACATTTCTTCAAGATTGTAAATTGCTTGTTAAGATCTTTAAGACAGCTGTCCGATCTTGGCAAGAAAATAAACAGCGATCTACGCCCAGTTTTCACAAGCAAGAAAATTGCCGACGACATCAAAATAGCAGAGGCCAAACCGCCGCTAATAAATCAACAATGTGTTGTTTACAAATTTAAATGTGATTCGTGTGATGCGGATTATGTAGGCTACACTCGCCGACACCTTTTCCAATGCATTGATGAACATAAGCACTCAGCTATTGGAAACCACCTGCGTGACGCCCACAACCAGAGTAACAAAGATCTTAACAAGCAATTTACAATCTTGAAGAAATGTCGCGGGAAATTCGAATGCTTGATCTTCGAAATGCTTTTTATCCAAGAATTGAAACCGAAACTGAACACCCAATCTGACTCAATAAAAGCAAAACTATTTAGTTCGTAATTAACACTCTATACAATTCACATTGTATAGTCTTTAATCTTATGCAACGAGATTTTCACACGCACTCTTAATATATATTGAACTCATCAGAATCTGACTTTTTAGAATTTGATAATGATGAACCGCGATTCATCGAAACGTCATTTATTTTCGCTGATTTTTATTCTAAATTAATGAACTAGTCAGACTAGTAGAAATCGTGGAACCTGGGCAACCCATTAAAACTATAGAGAGAGACAGACAGACAGACAGACAGACAGACAGACCGACAGACAGACAGACAGACAACTCCTGACGGCATGGAGTCCCGGGTGGTCAATAGGGCATGCTTACAATAGGCCCCAGTGTGACTTACATTAGCAATTAACTATACAAGTCATGTTCTTTTATAATTTTTGCATGGTGTTAATTACAATTTTACACTTCTTTGCAGTCTTGTCGGTTTGGGAGCAGAGCAGTTGGAAAAGGTTGTCATGTGTTCAACCGTAGAAGTGACCATCTTAGATGTGCTGTTCTTTCCATGGTCGAAAGGTGTCTTAATCCATCACTTCCCAGGTATGATACAGTAGGTGCCAGTCACCTGAATAACAGTCACTGTAAAATATATCTCACTGTATGAAAACAGGCATTTTGAGCATTAGGTTTCCCTTCATAAATTTTTGAACAAAAAGCTAATAATTTTGAAATGCAAGCTTTTCAAATTAGCAGTTGATTTACCTTTGTCAACTTCAAGCTGATTATCAACTAAGTGTTTCTCCTGCCTGTTTATGCAAGACAACTAGAAACTAAATAAAATCACTTAAAAGCATAGATCACATTTCTGGCAGTTTTCTTTCTTTCTTTTTATTCTTGTTTTTTCTTTTAATTGTTGTTGGTGGAATTCACAAAGAATTTTTATAAATGTTGATTTTTTTCTATTGTACAGACAAAAGTCTAACAGAGCAAGTGCTGCTATTCTTCAAAGACCAGTGATAAAAACAGTAGGACAGTCAACAAATCAAGGTAACAAGGCTGGCGCACAGGCATTATTGTACTGTGATAACCCTATCAATGCAAAAGTCAAAATTTGGGGTTTTAAACATCATGAATGAATGAATGAATGAATGAATCACTTTATTTAAACACGATAAATTAATCAGCAGAGCTGGTGGGGTCGTGTACTTAAATTAGTTAATTGCAGAATAAAATTTATATACATCTAAACTATAAACTTCGTTTATCTATATATATATTTACATTATATGCATGCTTCATTGAATTTCAGAGTTTAACTTATTAATAATATTCATAACTGTTAACTTTATGTTTTATGAGGGCTGCAGTGGAATCGAAATTCATTTTAGTAAAGTCAAATTTGGTTAATAATTGCTTGAATTCGTTTAAATGGTCGGTCGATTTCTTGCTGGGTAGACTGTTCCACGCTATTGCTCCTCGGTACTTTATGGAGTTCCTAGTCATGTTCGTTTCTGGTCTTGGGAGAATGATGTCTCCATTTCTTCTGCTTTCGCAGCTCGAGTTCTTCTGTACAAACAGATCCGTGACTTCTGTGGCGGTGTGGCCTTTTATACATTTGAAAACGAACTCCGACAGTCGTTTCTTATATACTTCTTCCAAACTGTCCCATCGTGTACGTGTTAGGACATCTTCAGCGCTGGTGTCCCATGGTAGTCCATATACGATGCGGCCAGCCCTTGTGTGTAGTTTTTCCAGGTTACTGAGGTGTGTCTTATTGCACGATCCCCAGAGCACTAGGCAGTACGTGACCGATGGCAATATGACCTTCGTATAGAAGTCCTCTAGTTACTCCCGGGGAAGAAAACGCATACGTCGGAGTAAACTTAGTTTGGACGCGAAGGACTTCGCTACGTTTGCAGCGTGATCAGACCAGGACGTCTTGTTGTCCACTTGTACCCCTAACAGTCGTTCTGAGGTTGTCCAGTTTATGATGCTGTCACCGAGATTCAAAGCTTGAATTGGTCCAATAAATGGTTGCCTATGCATTATCATTGCCTTGCATTTGCTTGGGTGTGGTACCAGTGAATTCCTGTGGCACCATCTTTAGAGCTCTGTTAGTACATTGTTTAGTGCATTTGTTAGTTCATCAATATTATTTGCGATACAATAAATTGTTGTGTCGTCTGCATACAAATAGGTTTCAGCGGAGTGTACTGCATTTGGTAGGTCGTTTGTGAAGAGTGAGAATAATGTGGGTCCCAGAACTGACCCCTGCGGTACTCCGTGTGATATAGATTGTGTGTCCGAGTCACATCCGTTAATCCTGACAAACTGTCTTCGTTCACAGCAAATGTGGTGATGTCATTAATTTGAAAGTGAGAAGATTACATCAATCAGATATACTAACTATCATAATCATGACCACTAGTTACTGTCATCATCACCATCGTCATCTTCACCACCACCACCGTGGCTGTGGCCATTGTTGTTATCATCACCATCCTCATTTCTTTCGGTGCCAGTCCGCGCATGCAACACTTATCCTACAATTTGTCAGCCTCTACACAGCTATAAGCTTTCAGAAGTTGTTGCACATCTCTGTACATTTTCAAAAAAAACTCTAAAAGTTTTCCTTTTTACCGAATGGTAATGAAGGTGTAGTGATCATTCTCGAAGTCACGTGTTTATTAATTTCCCTCACTCGCTCACTCCATTCTGATATTAAACCGCAATTAATTCATGCATTTAACGGTGAACGTGCTGGCAGAAAGGTTCTTTAAAACGCCATTCAGCACATGGCAAAACAAATTATTCTCCAACCTCGTTCCCAGGGTCTCTCTTTTTCAGGGAACTAAATTTAATTTTCACAAAACAAATCGAATATGGGTCAGTTACACTTATCCTCTGGTGATAAAAGAGAATAGAATTCGCTCTACGAAGCCTCAGAGCATAGGCTATCAATGACCCATTCACGTAAGAAAACATTCAAAGACGCGTTTTAGTAAACACAACATTCATGCACGTTTTTGTTTCGCGTCACATCATCTTCGTGTCACGTCATCCGTTCTTCATCTTTTTGAGTCGTGCAGAAACGCGCATCTTTCTCTCAAATTTTATTCGCTGCTCAAAATAACGCTATACGTGCTGGCAGAAAAGTAAACATATTCACAAAACAAATTTAATGCTAAAAAGGATCAAAGGTTACACTTAAATATTTTTGTGATGAAATAGAATTCGCGCTACGAAGCCTGAGAGCGCGAACCATCATGACGCAATTCCCATGGAAAAATAAAACATTTACAAGGAAATAAAGTGAGATTGTGTTACATTATTGAACGCTTATTTGAAGAAAAAAACTATCAATGACCCATTCACGCAAGAAAACATTCAAAGGCAAATTAAGTGAGATTGTGACATTACTGATAGCACCTATGAACTACATATAGTTACGCTTAAACTGTTATAAAAAATTATTACGCTCGCCATGTGACGCGTTTTAGTTAACACCACATCCACGGCACGTTTTTGTTTCGTGTCACGTCATCCGTTTTTCATCTTTTTGAGTCGAGCAGATACACGAAGTGCTCGGGCGTATCTTTTCTCTCAATTTTTTTCCGCTGTTCAAAAATAACACTATACGTGCTGACAGAAAAGTAAACATATTCACAAAACAAATTAACTGGTAATGCTTAAAAGGATCAAAGGTAATACACTAACCGGTAAATATTTTGGTCGTGAAAACTGAATAGCGCTACGACCCCTGAGAGCACGAGCCATCAATGACGCAACTCACGTGGAAAACTAAAGCAAAGTGAGATTGCTTTACTTTATTGGACACTTATTTAGAAAAAAATGCGGAGGTCGGCACTTCATTCATCGAATTACCATGAGGTTGCTCGAAGAGCCTTTGATTGCATAATTAGTTGCAAGTAACTGTTTTGAAACAGTGTGGTTTAATTTGCATTAAATTAGGACAAAAGAATGTACATAGCAATCGTAGGTTAACAGTAGTGATCATATCTCCATATTCTCCCAACCATTATTCGTTAGAAGGTATAAAAGTAATTGGGGAGGTAGGTTACTTTGATGTGCAGTGCTGTTAATTCTTGTTTATCACCTCCTTAGGCTTGTCTTCTGTGCTAGAGAGATACAAAAGTCATCCAAACAAATCCATGAACAATTTTCTGAAGGCTCCACCGCCACCGAAAAATAAATCTTTCAAACAAGGAAGTTCTGGGCAGGCGATTAACCATGTGGAAAGCAGTTTAAATAGCTCAAGAAACACTGTTTTTCAAGGATCTTCATTACAAAATAAGAGAACTTATTTAGACTCCATTGGGTCTTCAACCACAAATGGTTTGGCGCAATCAACTTACGTTAAGCCTGACGCTAGTAGTCAGGCTATCAGTGACATGGGTAATATTGTTGCGAACATCGAGACTAATGTGTCTGGTGGACATCCACTTACTCTTGGACACCCACTAGGTGTAGCAGTTACAAAACCCTCAATAGGCCCAGGGCCTAATTTAAGCGTCAGCGGCAATGCTAATCTGGACTCAAGTTTAAACCTGTGCTCGGCACTCGGGATTAATTCAGGTAATCCTAACGGATCGATATCAACCACACAGACTTTTGTTACGGCTAAAAATGCATCCTTGATGTCGGCTGCTAGTGGAACTCAAATATCAGGTGTTACTACGGTAACTGGTCAGATACAACCTGGTTTTACTAATGTTAAAGAAATTTTGCCAGCTCCGGTAGCAGGAGGAAAAGTTGCGGTTGGTTCTGTGTCTTCAACATCAACGTCATCACCTGCTTACAAAGGAGTTCAGGTTGGTAACACTTTCATTTTATGTGTGTTGGCTTTTTTTGGACGGACTAAGCTTGGGGGTAAATAGAAATCAAGGACGTAACATTGTTTTTTTGCAGGACCCCAGAAGCTGCAAGCTTAACCAACTACACTAGGGCCAGTTGCTCAAAGGGTGGATACCACTGTCCACTGAATAAATCACTGCCCAGTAAATACAGTTGAAAGTGTCATCAAAACAAACTACACTAGTTACCGGTTATTGATTTATCCAGTGGATAGTGTTGTCCATCCTTTGAACAACTGGACCAGAAATTTAAGCCAGAAGACAGTCAGTGTGTGGACTCTCACTTTTGATGGACAACTCATCTGTGCTTTCTTGACTCCCACTTTGCAATTTCTTGTTATCATACTCTTCAAGTCCTCATTCACACTTGTTGTTGATTTTGAAATCAATCACTGTTTTTGTGTTAATGTCATATGTACAAGTGGAGGGAGACCTTGGTTACAGTTCTACCAGACGAGTGATGATAGGCAGGTCAATTCTCATACACATTGGGAGAGCTGGTTTGCCACGTTTCAAGGGGAGGGGGACACTAACCCTTCATTTGTGTAGTTAGCACATGGCTTGCAGCATGTTGCAACTTTACAAATGGAACCCGCTGAGCATGATTTCTCAGGGTCTTTTCTTATCCAACTTCTTGTCTGAGTCACTCCTTTCATTTCTCCTCAAAAGTGACCACTCCATGTTTGGATTTTTGTTTGCAACTATCTTGTTAATGATCACTTCAATTCAGTTTCTTCTTAAAATATACATCATGACATTTTGCTGATTTTCTCCATTTGATGCAGATTACAGCACAAGTGGATCCATCAACTGGTATGTACTGAGAGATAACTCTGAAATTCCTAAAATACCGTAGAATTCCGGTTATAAGCCCTGGGCTTATACAACTTCGTAAGGGGTTTTGGGTGGGCTTATAAGCGGAGGGGCTTATATCCGGGAGGGCTTATAAGCGGAATGAAAAAATCGTTTCGAAAAGAGCCACGGGATTGTTGATCGAAATACGTTTTAAGTTAAAAACGCATAATAAAGCAACATTTAGCCATGTTCAGTACTGTCATCCGGTAGAGGGGGGCTTATATCCGGGGGGGCTTATAATCGGATGTATTTTTTGTTTCCAGGTAGATGGGCTTATAACCGGGGGGGGGCTTATAACCGGAATTTTACGGTAAGCCCAAAGCTTATTTCCCTTTCAGGTGGGCTTATTTTTGGGGAGGGGCAGGATTATTCTCAAAACAAAATTTGCATTTCCAAAATTTTCGGGTTTCTTTTTGGACGCCATAGTGTGACTGAAATTTGTTAATAACCTTTTAGCGTTTAACTTTTTGATAAAATCTTTTTCTGAATCTCTCCTTTTAAATAAGCTAGTTGTAGGTGAAACTGACACATTTTGTTCTAATGCAGGGAAAGTGACCTCAAGCTCTGCTGGTCAGAGGGTCAGCCCAGTTTTCTTCAAACAGGTCAGCAATAAGAGCATTGGACAAAAGGTTTTTATAATAAGGCTATGGATTAAAGGCCCATGTCCACTTGTTTGGCTTTGCTACAAGATTGTCACTTCAAAAAAGGAACACACAACTGCAAAGCCAAACGGGTGAACATGGGCCTTTAATCACTGCACAGTTTCTCAGAGTATTAACCTGAACATGTTAACTTAATTTGTTAAATTGAACATCTGCTAGCTGACAGTGCAAATCTAATGAGAAGTAAAAGATGCATAACTTCAGACAAAGTAGTGCACTCAGTTAGATGTAAATGATTGTATATTTGTCTTTCATGAATTCCTCTGCAGCACAACAATATTTTTTTTTTCTAATACTGATGATGCTAAATACTTTCAGGGTACTGGTACTGTACAAGTCACATCCATGCCAAATGGAACTGGTCCCTCCCCACCCCCACCAGGAGGAACTGTCAAAGGCTACCCCCTTAATTTTGTGATTAAGGGCAACTCGACAACACAGGGTGTGACAACATCTGTCACTGGAGTAACTTCCACACCTGGCAATCTGACTAAAGGACAGAATATTATATTTAATAACATGGGGATGCACCAATCACAGTTTATTGTGCAGCCTTCATCGCCGATGAGTCCAAACATGCATCAGAGAGGTATTCTTGAAGCTTCCATATAGGCTAGTATAATTTTAATAATTTCTTAAGTGTGACCGTCCAGGTGAGGGTAGTTCTGAAAAAAATAAACTGTTGGAGGTAAGACTAAATACAGTCGAAGCTCTCGTAAACGGACACCCTCGGGACGCGAAAAAAGTGTCCGTAACTGGAGCTGGCCACTTACCAGAATGGTTCTCGTAAGCGGCCACTAGAGGTGTAGGGGAAAGATGGCTGCTTACAGGAGCTTGCTCAGCTAACAATCACCGGAGGGACGTGGATGACGACAAAACAAACACTGAAATATTGTACTGTAATTACTGAAAAATCATTGTGACGAACGGCGATGTGAAGTTGATATATAAAAACAAGATACAGAGGTTGTTTATGGGATTTTCTTTGGGCTGTCCGCTTACGGGAGCTTAAAAACAAAGAAAAAGTCTAAGTCGTAATCTCTGAAAGTGTCTGCGGCGCCTTACGGAAATGTCCACTTATGAGAATATAAAATACAGAGTTTGTATGGGAGTTAAAGCGGGGTTTCAGACAAGGCGACCGTAAGTAGAGCTGTCCGCTTACGAGAGTGTCCGTAAAGAGAGCTACGACTGTATACAGGATTGTGTTAGCAGCAATACATAGTAAGATTGAAATAAAAAATGTTTCATTCTCAGCCTTAATCAACTGTCTCTCTTCTTAGGAAAAGTGGGAAATGTACGGACAGGAACTGTACATAAAGGAATGCAAAAGGCACCGTCTCCGTCATCTCAGGCTAAAGTTGTACAATCACTTCCGTCTCAACAACCAATCACAACGCAGCAACAAAAAACTGTGGTTGTGACAAGTCCACAGGGAAACCCAACTAAGGTGTTTATAAATCATAACAATATTGCAAGTTCACAACAGCCGATTGCACAACTCAAGCAACAGGTCGCCCAACAACAACAACAGTTACAACAGATAACGCTTCAGAAACAGATACATCAACAACAACAACAGCAGCAACAGCAGCAGCAATTACAACAGCAACAACAACAACAGCAACTTCAACAACAAAAACAACACATCAACTCACAATTCATTAAACAACATCCGATACAGCCCCGCTTAGCACCTGCGCCTCCTTCACAATCGTTCATCTCACAACAGCCTCTAACAGGCCAGAACATCATTGTTAAAGTTACGGAACCACTCAAAAGTCCACCAAGTGCAGTATTTGTGACAACAGAACCTCGGCAAAACATGCAGCATACGGTTTGTCAAAAACCACAATCTAATGTTGTGTGATTGGTCAATAGTTATATTATTATCAATATGCTCACAGTAACGCTATACATCTGGCAAGTGAAGAAGTAATTATGCTCAAGGGGTAAGTGCGACTTGCTAGTCTCTGTTGCTGTTGCTTCTTTGGCAAAAAATCACAACCTAGGTGTACAGGGGTTCACTTCAAAGTGATTGTGGTGGCTTTCACCAGCCATGAACCAAAGACATTTGCCACTGTGTGGCTGTACATGTAGGTAACTGTTTTGTAATCAATTACGGCTAATAGTCATGTGACTTGCCAATCCAGTGAATAGATGTCAGCACAGTGGTTGCTTGTGGTTAGCATTAGATTAGCTTGTACTTTTAATTGATACAGACCTTCCAATCTACATTTCGAGTTTTCATTGGTGGTTGTCTAAAGGTACACTAAGTTTTGCTTAATTTCAAGATTGCAAGCTTAAAATTACAATCAGCTGTCTTAGTTCTTCATGAAAATTATACTTATATAAGTATACCAAGTGTCTGGCATTCAAAGAAAAATTGCTTTTGTACAATCTTGAATTAATTTTGTTATTAGGTTTTATATTTTCTCTGCTAGCCATTAGAATCGACTAGCAGAAATACAGAACCTATTGGCCAAAATTGAAAGAGGAGTTTTGACTAGTCCTTGTAAGTCAGCCAGCATTAAAGCTATCAACTATTCAACGGATTGGCATTAGGTCACATGACCATCTACTGCCGTGGATTGCTGGCCAGATAATTTTCCACCTTACAAACCCTGTGTGTGATATAATGTTGTAAGCATCTGAGCTTTGTAAAATTATGACAGGCAACTTTTTGCAGAACGTTTGTGAAGTTATATATGAAAGCAACAGTATAAACATGAAAGAGAAAAAAAAAACATGCAAGAGTGAATAAGAGGAAAAAGTATTTATAAATTAAAGTGATGTAACATAGTATGTTTTCTTTAGGAAATGTGTTATTTAAAGTGTTTGTTCCATTGCACTGACAGCTAGTTAGCAATGAACACAAATGTAAGTAAATCAACAGAATTTCCATCAACAGACTTGCTTAAAATTAAATCTTTAAAATACGGATATTTGCACCTTTTTCCAAAAACGATTTTTAATAAGTGGATAGTAGTTTTAAAGGTATTAGATAATCTACAATGCTTACAGCTAAGTGAATTGAAAGAATAATATGCTAGTTGGTAGTGTCGCCATTCAATTAATATTAGAGACAAAGTAAAGTTTAGATTCTACAATACTTTTAGGTTTGCCTCCAGTACTGATTGATTGATTTTGTTGTGTGTTGTTTCTTGCTCATTGTCTCTGCATTGCCTGGTGCTCCAAACATTGGAAATGTTAAAATTCTATTGTACAAATGATTGTGTTGCCACTGGCCGTGTATTTTACGAGTCTTACTGTACAGTTGAATCCAGACAACTCAAACCTTTGGGGAATCAAAAAAGGTTTAACTTATCAGGGTGGGGTCGAGTTATCAAGGGTAAAGTTAGTAAGAAAATGACCTGGAGGGAAATTAAAGAATGTTCAAGTTAGCGGGAGTTTATAGTTATCAAGGATTTTAGTTATCAGGATTCAACTGTATTTTTGGCCCCTAGGGCAAGTCAAAATACACAAGTCTAGAAGAACTCAAGAAACTCTCAGCACAAATCAAATCAAAACTTTATTAGATGGTGGCAAACCACACAGTATTGTACCTCAGGCTCCTAACCTTTCATTCCTTTGTTTGAAATACTAATTCTCCTTTCTCAATTTCATACATTTGTTTTAAGTGAGTAATGAAAATTTGTGCTCCATCAAGACAGCATCTTTTTTTTCTGTCATTTTTTCTTGCTGTTGACGAATTTCTATATTCTCGTCACCTGTCTGTTTGACATTGTACTGACCCTGTTAGGAGAATTAAGATGTTATCAATCTTGGAATGTAAAGGTTAAAATGTCTATTTAAATTTGCACAATAATGTAATTTAGATTAATACAATGCAGTCATTTACCTCTCTTTCGCATTACAAAGTCTATCAGCCAAATTTTGCACCAAATGTCACACTATTTTTTTCAAAATTATGGGAAATACTATTAAAATATACAGTACAAGTCTGTTTTGATGTGGGTTTGTGTCTTTTAGACATCCTATACCATGATTCACCAAAGTATAAGAATTTGTGTTGTATGGATGAATTAAATTCCACTTATCCTAAGGGATTCCATGAATCATCAGTATTGCCGGTTTAAGCCAAATGTAGATTTAAGTTTTGTTGTTCATAAGTCTCGGTATTCATTTCTAAATCGCTGCTTCAGTAACTGTTAACCCTTAACAGAGGTCTTAGTTATTATTTTTTTGGAAGTATGGTGAAACACCATTAATCTTGCAACTAACAGGCGACCAAAATCTTGATTTTTCCAATCTTTCCTTTGGGTCAAAATAACAAGGTGATTGTATTACGAGGTTGTTTAAGGTGGGGTTTCTACTGTGCGGAAAGTACAATGAGAAAAATCAAAACAAAGGCAACATAAAGTATATTAGCTCTTTCAAACATTTATAGACAAATTCTTGTATTTTTGTGAATCGTGATGCGGGAAGGAATACAAGGCACTACCCATAAATTTATCTTACAAGGTGTTTACATTACATGCACTAAAAACTTCAAAAACTAATTTATTTTAGTTGTTCAAATTTTCCAGAGTTGCATTTTATAAATTGTGTATTATTTGTACATGAACAGAACAGAACATGCTTATACTATATTTTGTGGGGAATCAAAAAATGTAAGTTTTATTGTAGAAAAATTATCCAACATTCAAACAATTCTGTTTTGTGAATGTCTTCTGGTGTGAAATAGGTGCATTCCCAACTTCTTTCTATTGCTTCTACAATGAATAAATCCACTGGTAGTATATAAGGTCAGAGCTTTCAATAAGACCCAGCATTTATCCAGCCTTGAAGCGCCGGTTAAAATTCGAGCATCTCATGAAGGGGAGATGTTTTCAGCTTCTTACACAGCACTCTACACAAAGGACGGACATCTTCTAATCTAATTGAAAGCCATGCAAGGTTGTGTTGAAATTAGCTCAGAAGACATCAAAACACTTTTAACCACACCAAGAATAACTAGAATCTTAATTATCACAGAAGTGAAAAGAAATGATCCTGTGTTCAGATCCAAGTCTGCTAAGAATTCTGTTTCACCAGAACTTTGCACTTGCATTGTATTGCCTATGTTGTTCAGCCGGGCGTGGTCTGTGGTCTTATTTTTCAACACTGTACGTGTTGAATCTTTTCTGGTTTTAATCCCCAATAAGTGTTAGTTTTGTCTGGTACAAGCTTCACTTTGGAACGGCACTCGAAAAACTAATCAAAACATTTCACTTTATTTTGCAACAATATTTTTGGAGAATAGAAAAAGGATTTATTTCTACTTACAATATATTACTTGTCTAAGTCCTTCATTAAGGACTGTGTCAAGGCAACTCTGCTTTTCTGCTCAACTCTTGTAGCCCCGAGATCAAAATCTATTTTCTCCTTACCAGTAGCTATACATTTGTAACATGTTAGTTGTGAGAATTTAGTGGTATATTAAGAGTAATCGCTACTTGATGATTTTCTATATTCTCAAAACCTTTTAGCTTGACAATGTATAGAGATGGTAAGGAGAAAACAGATCTTGATATCCGTTGGGACTTGAAGCGGTTTGCCTCTGTTATTTTCAAGACAGTGACCATTCACTGAACCAGGAATGGTTCTACAGTAAGATGTGAGTTAAGAATATATGAATATACATTTCAATGATGGCCTGTACATTTAATTAATAATGAATTAATAATTATTATATGTGAGGTGAATGCACTTTTGTCCAAAGACTTACACTAAATCAATTTTGTACCTAACTTTTGTAAATAAAGTATTTATATGTTCAGAGATCTACAGAAACTGGCTGAAAATATGCTTGATTGTTATTTTACCCATTGACCATTGTTGACTACCAAGTTCTAATTTATGCACGATTTCACAGAATAATTGTTAAATATTAATTTCCGAATCACTTTGAATGTCGCCTGATATTAGGCGGAAAAGGACAAGATTGAAAAGGATAATATTTGTTTTATCATTATCACTGAATATTAAGACCTATCGTTTTCCAAATATTACGCCCTCCACACTGAAATGCCGCCCCAGAACGCTTAAATACACGGTGGAGCATGAGCACATGATATACTTGAGTTCACGCTTAACTTGGCTGTTGTGATGTCTGCATTCTCAAATACTCCGTCTTTGCCATCTACACTAATACACCTAGCTAGCATTTTTAAATTTATCCACTCCGAAGAGTGTTTCAAAAAGTTCCTTTATCAATGACCAAAAATGCCATTTTAGCTAGACCTGATGATAACCAATCTCATTAGAAAATATTTTGTTACCAGACAGGGGGAGGGGGGGACTCCCATATAAATGAGACGAGGATGCCCATCTTTTCCCTAAGGGGTGTCGATTTCGGATTTTGGTGTTACCAAGGGTGTTCCAGGAAAACGCCTTTTTTTAACTGTTTAGGTCTCGTTTAGGGTTGCATGCAAAGAAATATAGAAGCATTTTTGTACCTTTTAAGGTTCAAAAAAGCTTGAGCCACGCCCTTGGTCTGCATTAGGGGCTTAATTATAAAATTTCTGACCAGCATCGGGGTTGCTTACCATTTAGCCACGAAAACCGGAATTTTCAGTTGGAATGCAAATCGTAAGGTTAATTTTCCGGGAATTCCAGTTGGAACTAGTGGAAAACCTTCAGAAGTTGTCCTGCAATTCCGGCTGGAACGAACCGACTGGAATTTCTCTTACCATTTGCAAGTTGTTTATCCGTTCGGAATTTGGAAATTTCCCTACCATTTGCATGATTTCCCAGTTCCAGTCTCCCATCAACGAAAGATGCCATCTCTTTTTTAAAATTGGTTTGCTCATGATTAGTAGAGGAGACCCTCTACTATGGTTTGCTGTTTTGAGAAAAACCCTTACCATTATTTAATGGTCATGGTTTTTTCTAACAGATGGTAAGCACCCCCTGTCTGTTCCATACAGGAGTCCCCCACCCTTTGGGGTTACTAGACCTGAAGGAAAATCAGCTACGGTTGAAGTGGCCTAATTTCCTCTCTAAAATTACAGCACATGGAACTACTTCAGTTTTGTTTTGCAAAAAAATAATTTGCAAATCGAATAATACTGCAATTTGCCAAAATAATTATTTTCCTCGCAGTTCTAGGGACCACGAAACCTGAAAAAAATACCCCAAGGCTTAGGAGTGGATGAATTCTTGTTACTTGCGTTATATAGTTAAACATCATCATTCCTAATCTCGGGTCAAATGGATCTGAATGAATATGACGCTCACATTGAATTGTACAACACGCACTTATAAAGAAGGTAAGTCCTACATAAAAGCACCAAGTATTGGCTCTTTGGCTGTTTGTTGACGGACGAGGTAAAAACATTCGGACATCATTCTTGATGGTCCAGGTCGAAAGGTTTCTCAACCACAGGAAGTTGTAACGTACAACTAATTGTCCGACAAGATGACCGCCAACTACACCAGAATAAGTCCCGATCAGGAATCTAAGAACTGATTGATCATGAAGGCAAACCTCTTCAGTAATAAACATGCCCAGGTAACCGCCGCCCACACGAAACACAGACGATATCAGAATTTCTGACACTTTATCGTAATACTCTCGCCATGTAATGACACCGTCCTCCAATTCCCTCCAACAACAGTCGAGATCAAATTCTACATGCTTGATTTCGACAACAGTTGTCGTTAAAAGAGTGATACCATTTTGCAACCCAGGCTTACCCCAAGGGCTTTCGACTCTTCCTTCCTCTTCAAGAACAATCCGGTTGTAGACGATATTCATAGGTACATGCCTGGGTACATGTCTGCCGAGGGTAAATAATGGAGCTTTAATGACTTCCCAGCACGCTGTACGTTCTGGGGTCGCCTGCAAACTCAAATTTGCGCCACAAATGCACCACATGACGAAATTTTCACAGTTGTTTTGGGTCAAATCGTAACGTTTTTCACCCTCTCTTGACTGTGACCTGCAAAACACTTCTTCTAAACTGTACCTAGATAGATTATGCTTGTTTTCTTTCCCCTAGTTTGCTCCGTGTAATGTTGTGCCTTTTTCGGTTACCAGGTTCTTTGTCCAGAAAAATTACTGTGCTCACTGTGCTCCGGACTAAAAGTGCAGTGTATATGTCCCCAGTCTTTCCCCGACATGCTCTTGAAAGAAAAATTGTGATATAACCCTTGTCATTTGACAACGCTTATTGCAGGGCGCATTCTCTTAGGACTATTCTGGCTCTTTTCTTTCCGGTTTAGGAATAACAGAACGCTATTCTGGAAACGGAATACTGGTGGCAGAGGTGACCTGAGAAATTGTTGTATCTTCGCAGGCGCGACGACCTGGGGTGGTTGAGGTGGCCGGCCGCGTTTGATTTCCCGCCAAAACTATTCCATACCTATCGGAAGCTTATCGGAAGCAGAATGGACGGAATTTTATTTCGGAAGGTCCCAAAAGAACGCGGTTTTCGTCAATTCCGAATATTCCTCTAGCTTCCTTCTCTTCCTGGTCAGTTCTCGAAAGGTAGGTAAGCTTATAGTTTTTCTCTCAAATACGATTAAACTATAATACAGTATCCATTTACACCAAAGCTAAGACTGTGTAGCTAAACACGGTTTAAAACTGTTTTCAACATGTCTTGAGAGGTGCTAACTGATAGATAAGCATAAACAGCACATTATCAAAAATTACATTGACTTTTAACTCAAAAGTAGTCGATGATTTCATCACAAGGGTTTTACTTTTCATCAGCCGGAATTTCGGACAAGGCTACTGAATCCGAAGCAGGGAAACAAACACTGGGTATGTATGGCAAGCCCGATGTCAGTAAAAGAAAACATTTCTTAGTTTAGAGTCTTATTTTTATTTACAGTAATCACACTGTCTAATCTTTTTACAGCAATTTTTGTTCGTCTATTTCACTAACAAACACGATGAACAGGTAGCTTGGATTACTTACAGTGTAAAAGAAATTTCATTATTCAATTACAGCAGTCTTTGTATATTATAATCAGTAAATCACTCTTCCCTTTGTAGTTATAAGATAAGTTATATTATTACTTATATTCTTACTTACTTATCGTAAGATAAGTAATATTATGCATGTAGTAATATAAGGTAATCATATTTTAGTTTTTTAAATCAGGAATATTAAATACTTTTAGCTAGTAACAGATCAAGACGCACCACGTTGATACGCTGCTGATATACCTTTTACTTAGTTCGTTCGTTCCTTCCTTCCTTTCTTCCTTCCTTCCTTCCTTCCTTCCTTCCTTCCTTCCTTCCTTCCTTCCTTCCTTCTCTTCCTTCCTTCCTTCCTTCCTTCCTTCCTTACTTACTTACTTACTTACTTACTTACTTACTTAACTTAATGTACGAGTAATCGCCATAAAAGCGAGATATGTCCAGAAATGCACGCAACGACGAAAATGACGAATTTGGCGAAATTTCGCCAAAGTCTAAGATTTGAGCGAACGAGCTCGAGAGGAGGGGTACCACGAAAGCGGCGAATTCGACGAAAACGACGAATTCGACGAAAATGACGAATTTGGCGAAATTTCGCCAAAGTCTAAGATTTGGGCAATCGAGTTCGGGAGGAGGGGTACTTGGAATGCAGGGAATTAGATGTAAATGTTCAACTTGGCACAATTTTGTCAAAGTGTGGGTCAATATATTGTTTTTTGAAATCAATATAGTTTGAAAATTGTTCCTTGCCTAAAGGCAGTAAAGTATTTTTATTCATTTAACATATTAAAAGTGGTACATTAACTTGAACTTTCGTTTATAGCTTTTAAATTTGATGAAATTACACTAGAACAATAAGTATTTTGTCTTCAAGTGTAAATTGAACAATTGAACAATTTCATCAAAGTGTGGATCAATATACCAGTAATGTTTTTTGAAATCAATATTTTGAAAATTGTTCCTTGCCTAAAGGTAGTAATAAAAGTATTTTTATTCATTTAACATATTAAAACTGGTTCATTAACTTGAACTTTTGTTTATAGCTTTTAAATTTGATGAAATTACACTAGAACAATAAGTATTTTGTCTTCAAGTGTAAATTGAACAATTGAACAATTTTGTCAAAGTGTGGATCAATATACCGGTAATGTTTTTTGAAATCAATATTTTGAAAATTGTTCCTTGCCTAAAGGTAGTAATAAAAGTATTTTTATTCATTTAACATATTAAAAGTGGTTCATTAACTTGAACTTTTGTTTATAACTTTTAAATTTGACGAAATTACGCTAGAACAATAAGTATTTTGTCTTCAAGTGTAAATTGAACAATTGAAAAAAATTTAAGTTTAGGCTACAGCTGGCGTTGATATCATAAAGTCAATTGTGGACCCTGTTTTAGTTGACCTTTTAAAATAAAAGAATTGTCACTAATGTTCTTTGCTGGTGCCTTGTGAATCATCCACTCTTTGGCGCTTGTTAGGTGGTGGATGATCCTTTCCTTGACTTTGCTCATAATGGGTCATGGATTCCACCGCAAGAGGATGCTCGTCATTGTTATAAGCACCATTATATGCCTCTAATGTAATGCCAAGTTGTTCGAGGCTTAAGAGAAAATCTGGCATTTCTTCATCACTGAGGATGGTACTGTCCTTTTTAATGAAGAATGCCAACTGAAATGCAATCAAGATAAAAATAAATTTAATATTTCAGAGAAGATATTCCTGATCTGGGGTCCAGCACATTATCCGTTAGGCTAGTGCCCCCCCCCCCCCCATCCACAGTAAGAGTGTAAAATGTTCAATGTCAATAATTCAGCAAGCCTTTTAGACGCTGTGTAATGATAACATTTCATTGTTTTTTTAATTTTATTATCAAGGAATAATTCTTGGAGACACAATGTTTCATGGTTAGTGCACTCTGAATCAAACAAACTTTTCTTAGATGCATATAATTGTTCATGTTATGGAAATTGGGATAAGCTTTGGTCAAATGGGCTTCAAAGCTTGGCTGTTATGTAGGCTATATTTTACTTTTTCAAGTGGCAATTATTCAGGGTTATCATTTAGAATTGTAATAGCAGGAGAATGGTGTGAAGTAACTGGAGGATGATTTTTAAAGGGTTCCACATGTTAATAAAAAAAAATAGGTACGGGCCTTTGAAATTTAGCCAGAGAATTCTACATAGTAGCGGGAGATTTCTCCGATCTCCGATGCCTAATGAACACCCTGATTATTGTTAGTTTAATTCATTGGTTTGTACTTACTCTGCTTTTGCTGAAATGAACTGCACCAAGGTTTTTGTTTTCCAAGGCAGTGAAGACCATTACAACCTTTTGTTTTCCACCATCACGACGGAACTTGCTGACGTTGTTCAGCTTTGAAGCACTGACGTACTTTCCAGGGTACGTCAATACCATTTGCTGGAGTCTGTTGTCAGCAGTTAGACCTGTTGTTGTAGCTGAAGTTGTTGTAGATGCAGATGCTGTGATTCTGCCATCCTTTACGTCTCTCCCTGCCAGTAGTGCTGTGTGTTCTATGCAGAGTCCAATCATTTTGATTGATGCCTCCTGCACTGTTTCTGGAATTTGATTTGATAAACGTGCGGGCAGTGGGCGTTCTTGAAATAGGGCATGGAGTGGCAATGCCAGGCGCAGGTACTGTCCTTTGGCTTTTGAGAATAGAGCTGCATGGCATGAAATAAATTTTAAAAGATATTGGTAATATGCTTATTTAAGATTTGTCATGGCAACTGTTGTTTATATCAAAAAACCAAAAATGTACTAATCATGTCTTATTTATCAAAATCAACTTTGGGAGATGTTAATATTACCCATGGCACCATTCAGTCTTGAATCCTGAATGCAACACATTAATTTAAATAGCTGTATTAATGAATTACTTTTGTAATAATTAACTAATTAAAAAGTGATTCCATGGAATTGCATTGTGAATCCTATCTTCATTGCTTAAGAGATTCGCAAAATTGTCAAAGTGAGAGTTGTTATGTTAGGTAGCACTTTTTTGACAACAACGTAATGGTATTGGGAATTTCCCTAGCCTATCGAATGACGTATAGCATGATTGTGAAGGGAATTTTTCTTCATATCTCCAAAATGCTTTCTATGACACAGCCCCCCAAAAAAATTACGCTAATAGAGAAATGTTTCACAATAAATTTGTTTAGTAAAAACCAAACGATTCGCAAAGATTTAAGTAGGCGATTAATAGCTTTAAAACATTACGTGATGCGATGTCTAGCCAATCGAAAGTGAAACTTGTCATGTCAACACATTCTTTGACACCAACATAATGGTATTTAGTTACAGATTTTAGCCCGCTAAAGTATATTTTTCTTTCAAAGCATCAACATTTACTATTTTCTTTGAGGCAAACGCTTCAAACTAGAACTTTCCACGCTAAAACATGCTAAATAAATTAAGACCAAAGAGTTATAAAGTTTCTTCTTAGTAGGTGATTTCTAGCTTCTAAAAATTGCGTGACGCGTGACTGGATGAACGGGCCTGCGGGGGCATCAGTCTGGTCACTGAGAAAAGAAAACTAATTGCAGAACGTGAACTGTATGCGCAGTTAATAAATTAAAAATACATTTCATAAGCCCCCCTGGTTATAGGCCCATCTAACTGGAAACAAAGAAACAAATCTGGTTATAAGCCCCCTTCCTACTACTGATTAACAGTACTGTCTGAACATGGTTAAATGTTGCTTTATTTTGAGTTTTTAAGTTAAAAACGTGTTTCAACTTGATTAATTAGTTCAGTGTAGAAAATTTCATCAGAAATCTACGACGGGTTCTTTTACTAGGGAATAACCTTCAGGAAACTATAGAAGCTGAGTTTGATACTTACCACAAATGAAAGGATCGTCTAAGCACTCTTTCTCCAAGATGTCTTGACACAGATCATATGCTGTAGGGTACGTTCTGTTTTCATCAGTAATTTCAAGTTCATAGATGTTTGGTTGGGTGGCTGTTCCTTTTGACCCCTTCAATATTTGTATGATAATATCCTCTGGATGAAAGAAAACAAAATTACATTGTTTGAGTTGGAGCAGCAACCAACTTTTTCACATCAGTTTACTCAACTCCCTGCAATTTAAAATCTGTTGTAATAATCCTGGTTTTGATATGGGTATTGAATTTTAGGTTTATTCTATTTTGTTTGATGTTAAACTATGATAATTTGAATTCCATGGTTCAAAAGTTTTCATTTTAAACACTTGTTAGAAGTTGTTTACCATAAGCTAAATAAGATATAAAACATGCTATGCAAAGTCCTTGAAGAGTGTTGAATCAGTTCTTATAATATATTACAATGATACCTTTATACATTATTATTGCATTGATAGTTAAAATTGGTGCCGATAACGCTAATGGTCATTTTATTTTGGGCTTACTTCATAATTTGTGAAGTTCTGAAAGGTGCAATTGACTGTTAATTATATTATTTATTGTTAGTTGATGCAGCTGTCAATTACCAAGGTGAATTGTGAAATTTGTGGATGCCTCCTTTAATTCTTCATTTGCTGACTTTTCCAATGAAGCAAATTTGCTGAAGACAGGCTTTGGAAAGATCCACAAGAAGCGTGAGGCCAGACCCTTGTCCACGTTATTCTTGTCTACAATGAGTGGAGCTGCTGTTGTTGGTTGTGTCATCCCACAAAGCGTTAGGCATGTACGTTGCATTTTAAAATTGGCATTACCAGACACTATAAAGTAATGGATATTTGTTTAGTTAACTTAAATTAATATTGTTTTTATTAATTTTATTATTCCCTCACTGCACTACCGTTACCGTTACCGTTACCATTACCGTTTTCCAGTTTGGCTACTATGCTCTCGATTAGCTTTGCGAGAGTTTTAGTGCTTGTTTTTGAGAAGAATTTTGCGATAACATGCCCACTAAGAAGCCCAAGCACAGCTCCAGCGAGACCTCCAAGAATTGGAATGGGTATCACCAGCTGACCGATAAACATTCCCGCTATACTCCCACCACAGCGACAAAGTGCCAACAGCACTCTATCAGTCACTTCCTTGATAAATTCCTCCCTGGTTTGAATAACTCCACTTTTCCTTTTCTTCTTCGCCTCGTAAATGCCGTATCCTGCCATAACGACCTCAACTAGCACAGTCACTGCCGCGCCGACGCCGAGTCCAACCACTGGAAGAGCTTTTTGAGCTTGGCTTACTGCACCGCGCGCCGCGCCACGCGCTGTACCCTTGCCAATCGCTACGCCGACGTCGTCGATGAGGTCAGCACACATTTTGGGAATTTGCTGTACGCCGTGCCAAATTGCCCTTAGTATGGCACGAGCTGTCTCACAAAGAGTTTTTCGTACTGGCGTCGCCTGCAGAGTGATGTTTAAATTACATAAACACCACATGACAAACGATTCACAGTTATTCTCGATTATGTCAAACAAATCCTCGCCTTTCCTTTCCTCGGCTCTCGCGATGATTTCTTCAATAGAATACCGTTGCAATTCCTCTGGCCACACGACTCTTTCCACTTCCCTTCCCTTCGCTTGGAGTTCGTCTTCGTTCTTGATGAAGTCTTTGTGCGGTAATGTCATCTCTTGTACTATTCCCAACTGTTCAACAGCGGTACCCGAGCCAAGACCGGTAGGAATCATTTGCGCTATAGCATTATTCGCTGTGTTGTAGTAGTGGGTGATCTTTGGTCGCCCACAGTCAAATCCGACGCAAAGGAAATGATGTTCGTATTGAACTGACCCACCAAAGGGAGAACCTTTCCTTACTAGGTGGTCGCCTACTCTTATGTCAGAAAAACGGTGAATTGGTTCACTAGCTTGGAGATGCCATCGAAGAAGATGGTTCCGCTCTTTGCTCTTAAGTTTCTCGATATCTTTCCAGATGTAAGGCGCTGAACTTAAAACCATGTCGACCGTAAAATTGCAAAAAACTGCTAGCAAATGCTTGCAACTTTAAAAGACTGTTACCTGAAGCTCGGGTGGCTTTCACTTATATAACATCACAACATAGTAACAAGGGGGTTTCCCTCTTCAGTTTATTTACATCGATAAAGTCACTAGCTAAAATAAGCTTATTTGCTGGCTCTGATTGGTTTGAAAATTTACTGACGTCAAAAGCTGGGTTCGCCCGACGCATACATTATTATGAATAATTAAATTATCAATGTTTAGTGTTTATCAGGCTACCGACAATGTTTACTCACGCTACTAAGTCATTCGATAAACGTCTGCGTATTTGGAGAACATTTTTCACCGGACTCGAATGCGACGATAGAACACGAATCCAATGTGAATGCACTGCATGGTAGCAAATCAGAGGCGGTGTTCGACAAATGCAGACTGCCGCAGACCCACAGACAGTGCAGACTTGCACTCCGGTTGGCCTGAATAGCGCTCCGGGCTGTAGAACACTCCGGTTAGCCTGAAAAACGTTCCGGTGTTGCAAGACTGCAGACCTGCAGTCTGCATTTGTCGCACACGGAATCAGAGAACGGGTGCCTTGATCACAAATCATGTTTAGGTCAACAATGACCGGAGAAAATAGAGAAATTTGTGAAACGAGAAGAGGTAAAAAGATAAAGGGAGAAACCACCATTCAGACACGAAACACGTTTGAAGCCTTAAAGTGGGGCCTTTTAACGTAAGTCACGAGAATGTATCACCCTCACCACGATTCCGTTCGATTTCAGTAAAGAATATTTGACAAAAGATTCACTGACATGAAAATAAATCGAAATGAATATAAGCAGCAACAGCTTGGATATAAATGGATTTCCATTGCAAAAGGTCAGACGAAGACCTCACCCAAACAGATGCCAATGATGTTTGCGTTGTAATGTAAGTGTAGTAAAACTCTAGTAAGGCTTTAATATTTCAAAACAATCGGTTTTCTGCTTTCGTTTTAAAAAAGTGGACATTGGGGTTGCTGAACACCGCAATAACAGAGAGGCGCAAATAAAAGCTTGCGTGTGGCCATTTTTAATGCAATAAAAATTGTTTTCCTTTTGAGTAATTTTATTGCAATTCCAACCTCATGTATGGCTTAAACCTTTCAAAGCATGGTATTTCTTCCTTCCCGCAAATGAAGTATAATTGATAATTATACTTGCCCTTGGCTCTCCGAGGATGTGCATGTAAACAAGTATACATACCTTATTGTTACTTATTTTCGCGGGACTTAATTTTCGCGATTTTCGCGATTTTCAAAAAATCGCGAAATTTAAGACCCGCAAAAAAAGGTTCTCGCGAAAAATAACGACGCGAAATATAATACCCTTCTATATAATTCGTTATAAATATTCAACGTTGCCGTCAGTTTACTACTTAATTACCTTGGTATAGTCGTCAAACTAGCTCTACTTTGTTGCAAAGGAACATGTCAAACTGTTTTTAAAGTTTTGTTTTGTTATATGGTTTTGTTCAGTGTCATTTGAAACTGTTGCAGTGGAAAATTAAAATCAGTTGGACCAATTTTGAGACTTACTGTTTGTTATTGTAGACCAGTATTTTGACAATTTTCGCGAAATTTAGTTCCTGTAATCGTATTTTTTTGGCCAAATCGCGAAATTTAAGTCCCGCGAAATATGACCGTTCCATTTTCGCGAAATTAAGTGCCCGCGAAAATAAGTAACAATAAGGTAGTTTGGGATAAATCATTTTATTTACTTTTAACTCAAAGGTAGTCTGACAGTGATTTCAAGGGGAGGATATTAAATGTCATCAGCCTGCGGCTGCGCCAAAACTAAACCCTTGGTTAAGTCCGGGGTTAAAGTACGTCTGCGACGCAGGCTATCCTTAAGCAGAAAAACCTAGATACTAGTATGTACTTAGTAAATAAACCCTTTCAGGCGGCTGGTATATTGAAGGATAATGCCCAAGGCTGAAAGATTGTCGAAAAATGAACAGTTCGCTTCGAGGGCAACTGTGAAATTTTGAGGACAATCCTTCAGCCAAGGGCATTATCCTCCAATATACCAGCAAGCCAGGGAGAGGTTTATTTATTTTATAACCCTCCAATTGATTTCTACAACGCGCTTTATCGCCAGTAAATTTATAGGAAAAAACCTACGTAATAAACCCGGCGTAACTGTGGTAAAAAACAAATGTAAGTTGAATGGTTTACGTGATTTTTTAACTCTGTGATTTCATTAAAAGTTAGAGTTGAATAACATGAATTCATCCGTTTGTTTTGTGCTTGCCTACAAAATCGGGCGACGGATATCAAATCGGACGGGGTATATTTGCTGATACCCGTCTTCCGATTTTGTACCACGTGATGCGTTTTGTCCAATGAGCGCGCGCAAAAAATAATGGGTGGGTTATAAAAGTGTATATGATTTCCGTTAGATGGCATTTCACATTTTCCACTGAAGAAGGGGCAGTAGCCCCGAAACGTATGGAAACATTTTACAACCATCTGGCGCATTTTTCATTTCATTTACATTTTAATTACCGTTTCAATTCACTAGTATGTGGTAGACCTGAATTACTTAAAGGAGCTTCGTCACGGACAACACATCTTGAAAAAATTGGCAATTATTTCAAGTTTAATTATGTTTATTAGTGAACTGGACTCACTACGCTCAGGTATGTGCACTTTGCTCATCTCCAGACTGAGGTAACACACCAGCCTAGCAGTGGACAGCTGTTTCGTCCTCTTTGGGTCTCGTCAGCACTGCGTAAGGCATGGTCGTAATCTGTCTTAATCTTAATCTTCGTCAGTCGAAACCATCCGGCCTTGTGAATTTTTTTACATCTTTGATGTTTTTCTACGCTTCAAACCTATTAATTGAGGTTTCCTTCGATTTGAAAGTAATCAAAAAAATGACTTAAAATACCGTGACATAGCTCATTTAAAGAAGGAGTCTAATTGTCATAAACTGTAATCACATCAATTTTTGTACTTCGTCTTTTTCACTGGCAAGCACGATTATCAGGAAACTTAGATTTCTCAGTACTGATTTGTATATTATAATGTAAATCCCTCTGTCCTTTGTCGCTTTAAAATGAAGAGTCCAGCCACGTAGATACCCTGCTACCATACCGTTTACTTCCTACCTATCAAACTACCTAAAAACCATAGTAAAGAAATTTCAGAAAAATTCTTTTTAGTGTCAAAAAAATCAATATTAACATTGACTGTTTATTTCATACCTAAAAACCAACCCTAGCTACCCACAAACCTTCTTCATCCTTAGAAGACAGCTGCAGTTGCTCTTTGTGTTGACTGTAATTTTTAAAGACCTCTTTAATTGTAATTTTAGATAGCTTTTAATTGAAATTGTTAATACTTCTTAACTAAAGTTATATTTATATAGATTTCTTTTTATTCATTTCAAAATCAAGTTTTGTACATGTATACACTTTTTACCTTTTTAAAACGTTTTTTATTTTTAATTTTTAATTTTTTTTTAATTTTTTTTTTACAAGAGCGTTTTAACGAGCTACGCTCGGCTCCTGAGCTCTTCGCGGTGAAATAAACTATGTCTATAACCTACCTCCTGTCTACTTCGTACGTACGTACTTACTGACTGAGTGACTTCTTGCTTGCTCACTTACTTACCTACTTATAACGAGATTGATTGTATATAAACTCGAGCAATTTACCAGATTCACTTTAAAAACTCAAGAGCCTAAAGACACGGAAACTATGAATGGTGGTCCAATTTGTTAAAAATCAATAAACAAGTCGTATAATTGTGATGCCATCAGGAACTTTAGATCTCAACTTGAAAATGTCAGGCTGATTTTTTCAAGTTTTGTCCTTGTGGACTGGAAAAACACCTTAACATTATTATGGCTCCTTCTTCCTTCAACAACAATTTACATTATATCTCCATCTTGATGAACTAAGTGCATTTCATGTACGAGAAGACCTATTCGCCAATTTTAGTACTTTTCACCAAAAAGCATTAAAATCCCCATGACAGTGTCTCTTTTAACAATTAGTGTAACAAAATCATTGGAATTGCATTCATACGTATGAGCACACTACATCACTACAGTGCACTTCACATTACTCACACTGCACGGCACTGCATTTGGGCTATTTTTTTCTCGATTAGCCGAGCAAGAGATTCAGTTCTTGTTGGGATTACCATTCCAATGATATGTCCACCGAAGAGCCCAAGCACAGCTCCACCGCTATTATTAGTGAGCTCACCGACAAACATTCCGACGATACTTCCGCCCGAACGAGTAAGCGCCAATAGCACAGTATCAATCACTTCCTTGATGAATTCCTTCCTGGATTTAATCAAGACTCCCTTTTTAGTGCAGAATGCACTATTGTGATGGTTTGTTGGGGCTGTCGTCCGCTAAACCCCTAAACCTCTAACGCGCTAAGGCGCTATGGTGTAAACTTTAATAATCAATTAATTAATTAATATCAATTAATTAATTATTTCTGTGAAGGGGGTAGGGGGTGGGGAGCACCTTACCGTACCCCCAGGTAAAACCTAGAGCATATCTACGTTACTTTCATATGAAGATCTCAAAGGTATATATTTGTTTCAGAAAACCCTTTGCTCTCCTTGTGGTACTTCTCTTTTATAGGGCAAAGTACTTTGCACCAAACGCATGCGCAGTTTAGTCAACGTTTTTTCTGGAACTCTCATGAACGCTGCTTGTGTTGCGTGTTTGCGGTAGGATTCCTGCAGACTCTGTGGCACCAAGTGAAAACCGCAAATTAATTAAATTAGATTTTGATTCTTTCCAAGCGCTTTCGTAATTAGGAAATGCAAAAACTTGCACCGAAACTTTGGGCTTGAAACTCCTGATAACCAGGAAACAAATATCCTAGCTGTACTGCGTTTTGAAAAACCTCTCGAAAGAGATTTTTTTTTATTAGATTTGTTCCTTACTTCTTGAGAAACGTCTTTCGTGCAGTTTAAACCGTAAATTAATTAAATTAAAATGAAATATTTGGCTTTATTAAAGAAAGGAAAACAAATGCTATCGATGTCGCCGTGAAACAAAACAAAAACGAACAAATGTATCACGTTACGGTATTTTCAAGGAAAACAAAAGTATCTTGGTACAAACGCACAAAAGTGTTGTGTTACGTTTGCAAAGATTAGCGTAAGAAAAACCAGGGAAGGAATACAAGTGGTGTTTCAACGTCTAGTTGAAAGTAAAATAAAGCAAAAAAAAAAAAAAACACGAACATAAAACATGATACTTTCAATTGTCAACTCCATTGCATTCTGCACTGTCCTTTGAGTCTCTGAGTTCCATTTCTCGTTCGCTTTGTAAACTTTGATTCCTACCATAATAATCTCGAATAGCACAGTCAATGCCGCGCCGACCACGACTCCAACCTCTGGAAGATCTTTTTGAGCTCGGCTAGCTGCACCGCGCATTGTTCCACGCGCTACAGCGCTCTTCAAAACTTGCAGAATCGCGTGCTGAATCAGCTTACAAAATGCATTGCATGCCTCGAAGAGAGCTTTTCGTCGTGGAGTCACCTGCAGACTGATGTTTAAGCCACACAAGCACCACATTACGAATGATTCACAATTGTTCTTCGTCAAATGATAGCACTTCTCACCGCACTCACCCATTCTCTCCCGAGCCCTACGTATAACTTCCGGTACAGAATAGCGCCTTATTTCTTCTGGCCATACGACTCTTTCCACTTCGCTTCCCTTCGCTTGTAGTTCATCTTCATCCTTGATGAAGTCTTCGTGCGGCAATGTCATTTCTTGTATTATCCCCAGCTTTCCAGAAGCTGTTCCTGAGGCAAGGCTGCTAGTAGAGCTCATATCCCAACTAGCTTGAGACGGTGTTGTAATAGTGGATGATCTTTGGCTTCCTTTCACCTTTTTCATCTACTTCAATTCCGATGCAGATGAAATGATGCTCGTATTGAATCTTCCCCGCAGTGGATTTCCTCACTAAGTGGTCGCCTAATTTTATATCAGCAAATTTGTGGATTGGTTCTCTGTCACAAAGAAATCTTTGAAGAAATAGCGACTGATCTTCGTTTTCAAGTTTCTTGACACATTCCCAGAATATGGTTGGTATACTTGAAGCCATGTTACAAACTAGCTAAACTGCTGACAGGTATCAACAGCCATGAGCTATAGAATAAGTGGAGTTTTTCTAAGTTAAAAGCCAATATCTTACCACTAAAGTCTTTTCTTTACTTCTCTGTTTACTACTTTCGTTGTTCGATCACAATACATGAGTAACCGGGCTTTTATTCAACCAAGAAGACCTGGATGCTAAACTAATTTGCATTTGGAGCCCCTGGTCACTCCCCGAAAAAAAGCACCATTTCATGCCTTTGGGGGTAGGTATACCTGCATGTGGACCACTAAGCTAATTTTCATTTGGGACTATGTGTATAATACTATGGGTAGGAAGATAATCCCTTCTTTCGTGTGAAGCTCGTAAGATCCAAAGGTGGCCATTTTCCTTATAACCTTTAAAGAAAATTGAAATAATACGGGCTAGCCCGCTCTTACTAGCTACTTTTCTTTATTTTACTGTCATAATCTGACGTTCTAATGTTAAGAGAAGTAGTGAGTGGAGAAAATAAAGTTTTATCGACTACATTCCAGAAACAGTAGTGGATTCTCCGACGATAATAAATTGCACGCCGCATGCAAATAATTGTATTATATATACGAGTCGAAAACATTAAACAAATAAGCGCTCTTACAAGCTTAAATTCGTCAAAAAACCTGCATAAAAACTAACTCACCCTATGCGGAAATTTTTCTTATTTATTTTATTTCAAAAACTCAGTCGTAAAAGCCGATTTTTCTAAGCTTAAATATTCAAAACAACAATTAGTGAATAGATTTGAATATTCATATTTGTAAGTTGTGACCACACAAACACACGCATAGAGTTCAACGCCTGTGTTTTCCCGTTCATGCTGCACCGGTAAAAAGTCACTCGTTGCTTGTTTAGGCAATTTAAGACAACTCCAGCTTACTTCACTTATCCTATAGCTCATGCAACAGCTTCCAAGTCTGCACAACACTTCTTGCAAATTCTGACTGAACAAGTCACAAGACCACAATCACAAGACTTCTACTAAGCCGATATGGTTTCTTCGTTCAATCTATAAACAGATCGTTGAAGTCATTCGCTATAAATTGATATCAGATAGCTCATTTTCAGGCACTCTTATTGGCTATAAACTCGAGTCAGCTGGAAAATATTCACTTACGAATGTTTTTGTGTTACATCTGTCAGAAGATATAGCTTATCTTTGGTCAAAGGTTAGGGGAAAACCACCTTTCGAATTTCTTGACACGAAACACTTTCAAGCCTTAGCGATAAGTCATTTGTCAGTGAAGAATATACTAAAGATTGTCAAAAGATTCACTGACTTGGAAACAAATCAAGAATGATGATTATAAACGGTAACATGACGGCAAGGATGGTGAGGTCTTGGATATACAGCAATTTTATATCAATTCAACCCTATGAATGGCTTCAACCTTTCAAAGCATAGAATTTCGTCCTTCCCACGAATGAAATAATAATTGCGGAAGCACTTTTGGCTGTCGGTCATTGAACAGATTGCAACTGATTGAAAAGAAGAATAAGGAAATTAGCTCTTATTTCCCGGAAAAGGAGTATTTTTAGATATCACTAGTCACAGCCTTTGAAGGGGTGTGAGCTAGACTATAGTTTCGTGGCACACGGTAGGCACGGGCCAAATTTATCAAATGTATGTGAAAAAGAAAACCAATATATGCTGAAGTACTTTAAAGATGACCGAACAAAGCAATTGTCAACGTATCATGGCATTATAAAACAAGCAGCTACTCTTACGCTATCAGATCAAGGCCTCACTCACATCTAGCAAGTGAGAACTCAGGTATTTAGCAATGAGCAAAAATTGGCCCATTCTTGGCTGTGAAATGTTAGGATTTAGGTGCTGTCGAAACACACAAAATCGTCAGTCAGTGAAGTAGAAAGTATTTTAATTGGAGGGTCTTTATCTGAAAAATATCCCACGAAGTCGGGAGCATAACTCCCTCACCCCACTACAAGCGGTTCTTGCGGAAGGCTTGTCTAGGTCTACAACTTTTATAATCACTTACGCCCCTTCTCAGATTGTGTCTACGGCACTACATACAGGCAAGACATAACCCAAAATAGCCAGAGACAACGACGGCAAAACTCATGAAAGTAACGCCCCATTTCCATGTGGGAATTTTTTCAGTAAAAACAATAACTTAGAGGGGCCTGGAAGGTTGAAATGAGAACTGGGATTTGGGCAATTAGGATTTGGGTCACTGGGACTGGGAATAATAAACAAAAGACAATAGAACTGGGACCGGGATTTGGGGAAAGTTGGAAAAACAATAGGCTGGGAAATGGGATTTGGACAAAATTTGGGCTAGGAAATGGCATTTATAACCCCCTCCCTAAGGACCCTCTAAGTATAATCTTCTTCTACCAAATACTAATAACCTAAAGCGCAAAAGCATGGTTTAAATATATTGCGTGACTCTTGTAGTGCATTTTCTCTTTCACTTCCACTTCCGGCATGACGAATGGCAATGCTCCTTTCCGTCGTGACGTGACAAGGAAGAAGGAAAATTCGCCTTGTGTGAGTTTCTTTACCGTCGGGTTCCGATCGTTCTACGAAGATATTCCCCGTACGTTTTATACATGTTCCGGGGTCTCCGAAGATGTCGTGCAAGCAAACACTGCAAACAAGTATACATAGTTTGGGATAAATCATTTTATTTACTTTTAACTCAAAGGTAGTCTGACAGTGATTTCAACGCGAGGATATTGACTGTCATCAGCCAGATTTCGGACAGATCCTTAAGCAGGAAAATCTAGATACTGGGTATGTGGCAGACTTGTTAAAGAAAGAGTCTAATTGTCATAAACTGTAATTACATTGTCAACTATTAACATCAATTTTTGAACTTTGTACTTTTTTGAAACTTAGGCTTCTCAGTACTGATTTGTATATTATAATGTAAATCCCGTCGTCACGTACATACCCTGCTACTGTACCGTTTCCTCCCTACCTACCTACCTACCTACCTACCTACCTACCTACCTTCCTACCTACCTACCTACCTACCTACCTACCTACCTTCCTATTCGACACGTAGCTACCTACCTAAAAACCAACCTACAGCTACCCACAAACCTACCTGCCTGCTTACTTTATACGTACCTACTTACGTACGTACTTACTGACTAACCGACTTCTTGCTTGCTTGCTTGCTTGCTTACCTACTTATAAATGTATGAGAGTGATTGTATATGAGCTCGAGCACTTTAAAACAATCAACTAATGTAACATGATCCTTGGCTCTCGCATTCATACGTCTGAGCACACTTCATCACTTCAGTGCACTGACCTTCACGCAACTGTACTGAACTATAATGAACTGCACTGCACTGCAGTTCACTTTTACAAGACTCACTCACACTCCACTACACTACAATAATTGTCCAGTTTTTCGGCTATTATGTTCTCGATAAGCCGAGCAAGAGGTTTAGAGCTTGCTTCTGAGATGAATTTTCCAATGAGATGTCCACCGAGGAGCCCAAGCACAGCTCCAACGAGACCTCCAAGAATTGGAATGGGGATCACTATCTGACCGACAAACATTCCGGCGATACTTCCGCCCGAGCGAAAAAGCGCCAGTTGCACTGTATCAGTCACTTCCTTGATAAATTCCTCCCTGGATTCAATCAAGACTCCCTCTTTCCACTTCTTGTTCGCAAGGTAAATGTCGTATACTGCCATAATAGCCTCGACTAGAATAGTCACTCCCGCGCCGACACCGAATCCAACCTTTGGGAGAGCTTTTGCAGCTTGCCTAGTTGCACCGCGCGCAGCGCCACGTGCTGTACCCCTGCCAATCGCTGCGGCGAAGTCGTCGATGAGGTCAGCACCTATCTTGGGAATTTGCTGAATGCTGTGCCAAATTGCTCTTAGTATGGCACGAGCTGTCTCACAAAGGGTTTTTCGTACTGGCGTCGCCTGCAGAGTGATGTTTAAACCACACAAACACCACATGACAAATGACTCGCAGTTGTTCTTCGTCAAGTGAAAGAGCTTTTCTTTCTTCCTGTCGTCCGACCGAGCCCTGCGAATGACCTCTTGTACAGGAAAGCGCTTCAATTCCTCTGGCCACACGACTCTTTCCACTTCTCTTCCCTTCGCTTGCAGTTCGTCTTCGTTCTTGATAAAGTCTTTGTACGGTAATGTCATTTCTTGTACTATTCCCAGCTGTTCGAGTGCAGAACCCGAGCCAAGACCAGTAGGAATCAGTTGCTTGATAGCGTTACTCGCCGAGTTAAAATAATGGATTATCTTTGGCTGCCCGCAGTCAAATCCGACGCAAAGGAAATGATGTTCGTATGGAATCAAGTCACCCGGCAAGAAAGAACCTTTCCTTACTAAATGGTCGCCTTCTCTCATGTCTGAAAAGCGGTGGATTGGTTCTCTGGCTTGGAGTTGCCATTGAAGAAGACGCCTCTGCTCTTCGCTCTCAAGGTTCTCGATATCTCTCCAGATGTAAGACGCTGAACTTAAAACCATGTCGACCTTAAAACTGCGAAAACTGCTAGCGAATGCTTGCAACTTTAAAAGACTGTTACCTGAAGCCCGGATGGCTTTCACTTTTATAACATCACAACATAGTAACAAGGGGCTTTTCCCTCTTCAGTTTATTTACATCGATAAAGTCACTCGCTAAAAATAAGCTTATTTGCTGGCTCTGATTGGTTGGAAAATTTACTGACGTCAAAATAATTCGGCCTTGTTGAACTCTTGACCACAGCAGCTGTAGCTGGGTCCGCCAAGGGCTTTCCACAAGTTTCTCGAGATTTCCCAAAAAGTTACCCGTAATTTCTCAAAAAGTTGCTCAAAAGTTGCTCCAAAAATCCAAAAAAGTTGCTTCTGATAATAAAAGTTGCTCAAAAGTTGCTCCAAAAAATCCAAAAGGCTGCTTCTAATCAAGAGAATTTCTCTAAATATATGCTTATTTCCCTTTGAAGGTAAGATTTCTTAGCAGTTTCATGCGATTTAACAGCAAAAGAAGTATCTAGGGGACAATGTGTTAAATATCAAGGATTTCTTTAACTGAAAAAAAAAACGTTCAAGATATCAATGACGTCATGTTTGCTGACGAGTTTTGTAATGTTTTAATGCAGAAGGAGCCGAAAGTTGAAACGTCTTCAGTTGTTCCTCGAAAATCTTCGGCAAACTTCGTAAATCTTCGGAAACGTTCGTGTGGCCTTTGAGCAATACTCGGATAATCTTCGGAGATCTTCGGTATGAAAATTGCTCAAAATGCAACAAGTTGCTCGAGAGGAAAAAAGTTGCTCGAAGGGGAAAAAGTTGCTTGAAATGTGAAAAGTTGCCAAAAAGTTGCCGAGCAACTTGTGGAAAGCCCTAGGTCCGCCCGACGCATACATTATTATGAATAATTAAATTATCAATGTTTAGTGTTTATCAGTCTGCTAACAATGTTTATGTCGTAGTCACGCAAAAACAGAAATAGATGGTAGCAAATCAAAGGACGCAAATCCTTTTAATTATAAATCCGGCCTTAATTGTTTTATAGTCAACACTGACGAGAGGGAGTGTATCACTGCAGGGATGATTATAAATACAACCTTTATTTCGTCATAAATCAAACAGTTTTTTCACTCTGTCGGGCGGGAAAGCTTAACAGATTTAGATACAATATGCTTCTAAGAAAGCATTTTAGGAAGTTTCACTGTGATTTCGTTGAACAGACTGTAATATATCATATACCGCCAAGACACTTCCTGTTAGAATATGCTGGAAGACGACTTTTGATCCAAGATAAACTCCAACAAGAATACCAAGAGTTGGACAGGCGGAGATAAACTGCTGATGTGAATAGATACCTGCGAAATTTCCGACAGCTCGAAGAAGCCCCAAAAGCACTCTAACGGCCATTTTTTTTACAATTGCTTTGGAGCATTTCCAATCCATGTGACTTCGGTAAATTTCTTTTCCTAATGAAACAGCCTCATATCCCAGGACCAAAAACACGCTAACGACATGTTCTTTCAGAACTTCTGAAACAGGGACAGTAAATTGTGCCAAAATGCGCCTTAGCGCACGGAGGATGACCACATTGGCAAGGACAAAACACCACTTCTGAAACGATTCGCAAGCCATTTCATAGTTGAGTTTCCGTGTTATTGTCACCTGCAGACTGATGTTCAAATCACACAGACACCACATGACGAATGATTCGCAGTTATTCTCCATCAGATCATAATCTTGTTCGTCGTTCCGCTTCCTTGCCCTCCGGACAACTTCTTCTGCAGAAAAGCGCCACAAGTCATCTGGCCACACGACCCTTTCTACTTCTCTCCCTTTCGCCTGCAGGTCGTCTTCCTTGATGTAGTCCTGTAAGGACGCTTCCTGTATCCGACCCTTCTTCCACAGGGAAGAACCTGAGCCAAAGTAACTGGTTAGTATCATTGGCCATACTTTAGCTTTGGGCTCTGTTTCATAGGAATGGATAATAGTTGGCACTCCTTCATTGTCAAATCCGCTGCAGAGGAAATGATGTTCGTATTCAAGTACACCCTGGGTGCCGCTTTTTGTCACTAAGTGATCGCCCAACTTTATGTCGGAATAACGAGAAATCGATTCTCTGCCTTGGAGCTTGCTTGCAAGGTAACGACGCTGTTCCTCTCGGCTGTCTTTCTCAATTTCTTGCCACGTTTTTATCAGTTCTCTTTGTGCCATGTTGCTGTCTAGCTAGTGTAAAACTGCTTATACTGAAGAACTCAAGATATCGATTGCCTCCTTAAGGCCCCTGTTAGCTTTAAAATGCTATTCAATAACAAGGGGGTTTTCCCGCTTTCATTTTCATTGCAGTCACGATGTTATCAGCGCACATTAGCGCTCTTATTGGCTAGAGTTTGAACGAAAACAAATACAATTCAAAAGCAAAACAAATACCTTTTAGCTGCCGCTTACACATTCAGATCTAGCAGCTGGCGGGGTTCGCGATCAAGTGCTTTGTTTACGCCAAACGATGGAGTCGAGCCAACAGTGGCGTTTCCGTGCCAAGGGGGAGGGGGGTAGCAGGCTGTTGGGGGAGGAGAGGGGGAAGTGGAAGTGGGCCCCTTTCTTTTTTGACAAAAAGCTACGGGAGGGGGTTCTTAGCTCTTAGCTTAGTTTTCAGCAATAAGAGGGGTCCACTATTTCGCCCCTCTCACCCTCCTAGACCCATCATTATGACGTATACTTCAAAACCAGGCGGCGAGTCAGTTATTCATCAAGTCTGTTATAAAGTGAGTAACTCCCGTGTTGTTAGTTTTTAAAGATTATTTTGAGTTAAACGTCGTGCTTACAGGATTGTAATACTTTTCAAGGTTAAATCTATATGTACTATACCTTAATTCTGCACTCTATGGCAAGGTATGTTTCACATTTTACTTTTCTAAACAGACAGATAAATTGTGATTATAATTAAAATACTTTTGTGGTAGTTCCATCTGATTGGATGAAATTCGCCAAGATATGGAATACTTTAAGTCTGAGGTCTACCTTATTACATGATATTTTCGCGACACGTTAATTTCGCGATTTTGAGGTGCGCATATTTCGCGACACTTAAATTTCGCGATTTTGCGAAAATTTTGTGTTTTGAATCACTTTAATTTCGCGTTTTTGAGTAAGGCAAAATTTAAATTTCCTTGGCAATATTACCAAACATGCCATTGAATTAAATAAAAACGACTTCATCAAAGAAAAAAAAGCGTCAAAATTAACAAAAACACAAGGCCGGGACTATAGTTCTCGGCAATAGCAACAACAGAGCAGTTCTCGCAATGTCTACAAGTAGGTCATGCTTGTACGTGCATAAGTTATTGTTCTTGAGTCAATTGACGACAACATCCATTTACATTGAAAATTCTTTCCTTCAGTGGAACTAAACTTATTTTTTCTTGATTACTAACATAATGTGAGTCATTTAATTTTCGCGTCATGTTATGTTCGCGACACTTATTGTTCGCGTCACTTTAATTTCGCGATTTTTTTGCAATCGCGAAATTCGCGAAATTAAAGTGTCGCGAAAATTTCATGTAATAAGGTACTTATTTTTTCATTTTATATTTAAGATATAACGTCACGCCACAACTTTTAAACAAGGTCGTGTAACTTAAGACAAATAAGAACTAACGTTATGTCACCGCAATCTCTGATAGTTATAACTATGAACTTGATTTTAGATTATGACCTGAGTACATCTAACTTGGAGAGGACTGAAACACATCTCGTAGAACTAACAAAATATATACATAAAACACTATTACTCAATTAGTCAGTTTTTCGGCCGTTTTGTACATGTTTTTAAACATAGTGACCCTGGAAGGCTACTGAAAGTGACGACAGGAGAATCGAGTAACAAGTCTCGTTGCCTTGGGAACTTGGTGGTATTATTATCAAACAATATATACCATTGTATACAATGCATTGTAAGCGTAGTCTATTGTAAGCGCTAAATTTTTCTATCAAATTTACAGCAACCTGAACAAGGCTACTAGAAAACTTAAAGCATCAAATATTTAAATCACGACTGTCTTTTCCTTCTTAACTCGGCTAACATACTTGACTCGTAAGAGCCTTGTAAATTCCTTTGGAAGAGCTTTCCCTGCCAAGCGCCGAAGTCGGGCGATATTAGGGCAGAAGGAGAGCGGCCTGACGCAATGGGTGAGATAAAAAAACACTTGCAATCATTATGCCCATTGTGCCCGAGAAAGGTGCATTCTCAAATATCTCAAAGCGAGCTTTTTGTGCTGGTGTCACTTGCAGAGTGATTTTTAAACCACACATACACGACATGACAAATGACTCGCAGTTGTTATTCGTCAGGTGATAGAGCTTCTCACCTTTTTGTCTTGTGACGTCATGACGTAGTCATGACGACACAAGATAATACTACAGGGGACAAGGTGCATTCCATGCGTATTTGCTTTCTGAGGCCGCGGAATTTTCCCGCCATGTCAATATTTTTCCCGCCATGTCAATATTTTTCCCGCCATGTCAATTTTTTTTTTTTTTAGTAAATGCCGAAAAATGCGATCATCAGATTTAAACAAAACAGATGCAGACTTCTCAACCTCAAAGCACTGGAAATCTAGAGATTGAGGTAAAAAAATCTGGAGATTTCAGTAAAAACCGGGAGATTGATCAACTGACGGACAAAAATAACTAAAAGAGTCCTAAAACCAGGCGCTAATCAAGTGACTTGTTACTCTGTTTTTTCGTGAGATTTCTGTTTCTCGTCGTGAGATTGAAGTGAAAACCGTGAGTCTCAGGACAAAATCGTGAGACTTGAGAGGTCTGCAGATGCTGTTTACATTGACAGTTGCGTTTATTTTTAAGCTTTTTGTTTGTTTTTCTTAGTGATAAAAGCAATCACACGAGATTCCCACCATTCTAGTCATATAAGTCAATCTGATAATAACTACCGTTTCGTGAGAACAATGTGTTTTATGATTTTGGTACAGCAATAGGGGAAAAGAATGTCTTAAACAGGATTGCGCCTTACACAACTGTAGGTATGTCGACCGACAATATGTCAGGAAGACCTTTTTTTGCCGTTTCCATTTTTGATTAGATCCGATTTCAAAGATGTAATAGACCGTAGTAGTCGAACCACATGTGTGCCTTTACTTCAGTTGACTAGCTAGCTTAGGCAAGTTAGAATTTGTGCTGATTAAACTAGTTCAAAACAACTGATCCCGTGGACATTATTTTCCTTGTGTGTCTTCAATTTGAGTATTACTCGAAGACACACGCGAAAGGTCAACCATGAAACTTTGCTTGGTAGTGTGCGTGAGTTTATTGAAACGTGAGGCTGAAAACGTTCTTATCAGTCACAGACACAAAACAACAAAGGAGAATCTGTGACTTTGTTGACCTTTTTAAGATATTTAAGAATTATCTGTGACAGATAAATGCTTATGAATCTGTGTGTGTCTGTATTCTTTTTGTGCTGTTATCGGAGTCCTATAACTGTTCAACGGCTACATGCTGGAGTGTACTTTGAATTTAAGTCAAGCCTACTTTCGGCTGCTTGGAAAAATCGCTTTTGATAAGGTGTCGGAAACAAGTCGCGTGACAATAATAAGTACAAACATTATCCGCCTGACAGAAATAGCAACGATCAATTAGTATGAATCAAGATGGACGCTTAATTACCGTGATAGTGATCGGAATGGATACTATTAAGGCATCGATTTCAAAACTTTAAGCACGTAATCTTATACAACAACAACAACAACAACAACAACACACTTTATTTGCATTCCCAATTACAAATGGTATTGCAAAAGTATAGGAAAATAATGATAATAATAATAATACGAATTACATCTAAAGATATGTAAGGGCAAGTAATAGGATCAACTAATTGACAATTGTTGCGATTGTCGATTCATTTCTTAGTGCAAAAGCTTCATGAATGAAGTAACCTAATTTTTTACAGAGAAAGGCATCTATATTATTAAAGAGAAATATAATTTTTTGATTGGCATCTAAAGAACTAAAATCAGAATAATTACTAACAATGTAGTCTATTAGAGATTTTCTAATTGTATCATATCTACTACAATTAAGTACAAAATGTTCTTCGTTTTCAATTTCATTTGAGCTGCAGTTTTGACAGATTCTCAGATGCTCAGGAAGTTTAGGATAAGAATGTCTACCAGTTTCAATTCGTAGGTTATGGTTGCCTACTCTAAGTTTTGCTACTGCCCGTCGATGTTTAAGATTTGTAATTAGTTCTAGTGAGTTAGAGGGAGTAACATCTGTTTTGAAAGTAGAGTAAAATTTCAGTTTTTTGTTACATCTAATCAATTCATGTTGATGCATTTCTAAACCAGTTTTAAAGATAGAAACTTCACGGACAGTTACTCAGAGTTTCACGCACGAAGCGATCATCAGACTGTGTCGTTAGATGCGGTGAAATACAAATTAAACTACGTTCATGGAGGACGGTTGGAACGATCCTGTCTCTGATTGGCCGTGTAGTACTTGTTTTCGTGCCTGCACTTGGTAACAAGCTCAGATCTTTTGTTCAAGAAGGTGTATCTGTCAGCTGATAGTATGCAGAGCTTCTCCGTCAGACACAAATTGCAGCGTGACGGGTTTCCCCTGTAAGCTCTTGCTCTCGTGACAATGGACCACTTGATCGAAAATTCGGTGTTGTTGTCTTTTAGGTCCCAAATCTTATATATATTTTTTAGTTGGATTTTAAGCCTTTCGCGTGAGAACCTTTTGTAGTTGAAATAAACCTTTGTTTTTATCTTTAGCTGTGAAATCGTGAAGTTCAGCGCAAGCATTCAGGACAAAGGTTTCTGAATTGACAAGTGAATCAAGAGTTTCGTATATCGTGTTTTGAATGTCACAACTTTTATCGAGCGACAAAAGTAGCTTTAGTTTTAGTTTAAATTTTAGGGGTGAGGAGTCTAAATGTTTCTTTATGTTAGATGCACGCTTTTTAATTTTCGATATCTTTACAAGCAATAAATAGACGTGAAAAGCGGTCTATTTTCAAATAAATTAAACTCTGAAAAGAGTCACAAGACACTAAGCCCAGAGGGCTTTTGATTTATCCAAAGCTCTGTCAATTATTTCTTGTACAGAAAAGCGCTTCAATTCCTCTGGCCACACGACTCTTTTCACTTCTCTTCCCTTCGCTTGCAGTTCTTCTTCGTTCTTAATAAAGTCTTTGTGCGGTAATGTCATCATTTGTACGACTCCTTTAAGCTTCTTTTTGATATAGTGGATTACCACTGGCTTTCTTTTGCCGTTTATTCCGACACAAAGAAAATGATGTTCGTATTTAATCGAACCAGAAGAGGTAGAACCTTTCCTTACCAGATGGTCGCCTGCTCTCATGTCAGAAAAGCGGCGGATTGGTTCTCTAGCTTGGAGTTGCCATTGAAGAAAAAGCCTCTGCTCTTCGCTCTCAAGGTTTTCGATATTTTTCCAGATGTAAGACGATGAACTTAGCTGAGCCATGTCGAGCGCAAAACTGCTAGCGGATATGTGTAGCCGAGGCCCAAGATTGCGTAAACTTTATATCACTGCATAGTAATAAGGGGGGTTTCCGCTTATCATTATTTACAATGTTAGAAATCACTTGCTTAAAAAAGCTCATTTGCGAGCTCTCATTGGCTGGAAAAATCAACCCACGTCAAAGTAGTTGAACCCTTTTGATCTTGACCACAGCATTTACGTCAAGATAAGCAAATAATATGGTCGACGCCCATATGAGTTGATCGGTATTAATTACTAAGATTGCGTAAATTCTGTAGACCTTTCAAAGCCTCTTCATTTTTCAACGCAAAAGAATGCATGCGATTAGAAGCAACGATTGAAGAAAAATTCCAAAATTCCGCTTTCGGAGCGCGGCGCGAACGCGGCAAGCAGCCGGAGCGCGGTGAGACGGCTGTATTCACAGGCTAAGTCATATGCATGCAATAAATGTCTTGGCAAGACATTGTCAAGTGTTTTTTCGTTTTCTTTTTCTTTAAGTAGGGAGGGCATGAACTCAGGTTAACAAGAATGCAATCGTGGATGTACCACATGGCAGCAAACCAAAGAACGCCTTTACAAGTACTTTTGATCATAAAACGTTTTTTAGTCAACACGTAAAGGGAGTGAGAATGGTGAAGCGGTTTATAGCGCAAATGTCTTTTACAGTAGAACCCCGGTAACTCGAACTCGGATAACTTGAACAACCCCGCTACTAACTCGAATTACCTTTTATTTCCCTTGGACCCACTTTTCATGCAGTCATTTTTACTCGGTCAACTCGAAAACCCCGTTAACTTGAACTGTTTTTCGTTTCCCTTCAGAGTTCGAGTTACCGGGCTTCAACTGTACTTCGAAACGAAAAATAAACTACGCGTGGTCCCCCATTTTTATGACTGTTTTGCGGATGCAACAACAACAACAACAACAAGCTTTATTTGCATGACTGTAAATTTGTTACAATATTGCAAAAGCGTAAACTTATTTAGTAATAATAATAATAAAAATAATAAAATAATAATATATGATGCAAAATAGAACAATCGTAGCGTAAACTTATTTAGTAACAATAAAAATAAAAATAATAAAATAATAATATATGATGCAAATTAGGACAATCGTAGCTGAAGCCAAATTCACTTTCACAGTTGGTCGGTAGTTTGGTCGTGGATTTTCTGTTGTACAAACATGTACAGTTGACTTTGTTTACAGAGTAAATAGAAATCAGGAATTAATCACTAGCCTTGTTAATTTAATAAAAAAATTAAGCTTATGATAAGGTCCGGGTTGTTCAAAGGGTAATTAACTGAATACTAATCGCTATCCAGTGGATAAGTGTCAACAAAATAAACTAGGCCTCTCTATCATCATCATCATCATTATCATCATCATCATCATCATCATCATCGTCATCATCATCATCATCACCACCACTCTCGTCGTCGTCGTCGTCATCATTATCATCAATATCATCATTAATATCGTTAATATCTATTGTGATTTATCCGTTGAATCGCGCCAGCTCTCTCCACCCTTTGCACAACTGGGCCAAGGGTACATTGTAGAAACTTTTCCTCGTAAAAATCACTCCAGCTTGGGGTTTTCATTCACTGAACTACAACTAGTCTTGTGATTGGTTCAACACGATACTCCAAATCAATCGGGACGATTTTCCGTACTTGGGACCAGACAGTGACATGTTTTCCCGCCCTTGATTCTTTATCCATTTATTTGCTTCAAGTTTTGATTGATTCTTTAAGTTGCTAAGTTGTTCGCATTTGTTGATTGGCCAGATTGACTTTTACTTTGGTTTTGGCTTTAATAGATAGAATCTGCTCTGTAGATTCCAAAATTACTCTTTTTATTCTAGTCGGACAAATGAGAGGCCAAAGCGAAGGCAAAAGCCCAGATGTCTCTCAGTAGCTTCTCCACAGCTTCACTATTACTCCAGCTATTGGGTAGACCACTTTTGACAGAAACCTCCCAGCGTGTGAACACCTTACTGAAAGCAGAAGCGTGCTTAGTAGGTCTAGAATACTCAATAACCTCGTTCACACTGATACGAAGCCCTTTCCTAAACTCGCTTTCCATCACCATGTGCTCTTCCAACTTGTACATCCGGGATTTCTTGTGACGAATCATTGCCACGTCCTTCCAGACCTCCGGCTTTACGACGAAAGGACATCGGGAAGGCTTCGAGTGAAGCTGAGGCTGCAAAGTATCGCGGTATTGCTCGTAACTAGTTCCCCGTATGTCATCCGGGCGCAATGCATGGCGGGTCTGTAACACGAAGCGTACATCAGTCTCGATTCCGTCCAAATCAGTGACGTCATGATCCTCAGGATTTTCGCGCCAAGCCCTTTTCACGTCTACCGCACACCAGCGCAATTTGGGATACCTTATCTCGCGAAACGTGAAATCTTTATTCGTGATAACGATGAATTCGTGATCCGTGTGAATTTCAACCAAGTAATCTTCCGACCTTTGCTCTTCTTTAAACCCGCGTTGCATCAGAAAACTCATGATTTTCTCCTGCGAGGAAACGACCGTGAAAAAGGAGCTTCGAGATGATTTCTCTTTCGGAACCTTTTTGCCGTCTTCTCCTACTTCGTTGCCCTTTCGCTTCTTGAAATTGCGGCCTTTTGCAGTGAAGTTCTTTCTGCTGTATTTGTTGATATTTCTTGGCGTCGTCAGCACGCTTGGCCGAGGTTTGTAGCCTCGCGATAGATTTGTTTGAAACACTTGCACGGTCGGTGATTCTGTGTCCTCGGTGAATGATTTCGGGACATTCAAAACATAAATGCGTCCAAAGTGCACTGCAAATTCCATTTCACCATGAATGGAGGGGACGAAATCTCTTTCTATCACCTAAGAAAAAAACGAAGAAACAAAGTTTAAAAATTAATCAGATCTTCTACCGACCCTTGGATAAAAAGACCTCTTCCTTCGCGCGCCTAATTTACTCCCCTCTCCCTCCATGAGAACCACGCCTGCAACGCGATTCGACCTGAAAAATTCTTTAATGATGACGTAGTTTTTCAGATCTCCGTCTAGAGCCTCTGATTGGCTGTTCCTGGGTTCCGAATTTTTGTGGAAGAAACAGCGACCAGGAAGATTTAAAAGGAACAAAGGCAAAGTAATCTCCTAGATCTGTGTATTTCTTGAAAAAAAAATACTTATATTACGTTTAGTTTATACCTGTACTTGAGTGAGAAACCTCTCTTTGAAGCCTAGAAACTCAAATCGAGTGAATGCTGCTCCTATTCTGCTAAGGCCAGATCTTAGGTTTGCCAACATGGGCACGTACAAAGCCAGACTGTCATGGGTGGGGTGGTGATTCCCGTAGTACGGTACCAAGGTGATGCGGTCGTCATCACTAAGACAGCCTTCCATCACCATGTGTTTAGCTTCCTTCACGAAGCACACCGACATAATGGCCGCCTTGTTTCGTAAGGCCTGCGTTGCCATGGCATTAAGCGCTCTCTCCACTGACGCCACAGCGGACTCGGTACCAATAGCTTGAAGAACAAGGCCAAATCCTGATCCGGGGAGACTGGGACGTATGGTAACTCTCGCACCAGTCTTTTTTGACAACTCGAAGGCGTTGTGCCTCTCTGAGCCCGCCATGGTGTAGGACAACGCCTCTGATAGGAAAATAACACGGTCGATTTCGGATGCGCTGACCGTGAGAAGAACTTCAACGTCTCCGTAGAGAGCCAAAAGATGGAAAGCGCGCTGCATGTGCTCCTTTAGCAGGCGCAGGTGCTCTGAGTCCAGCAGTTCTGCTAGTTTGGGCACGCCCAGTAATGACGCAAAGGGTTGTGGGATTTCCATGTCGAGGGTTGCGTTGTAGGCTTGGAAAAACGTCAGTAGAATTTCGCCAATTTGTTCATCGCCGATTGTTACTGGGGCATTGTTTTTACCCTCTGAAGATTCCACAGTGGATAAAGATGTTAGAACTTCCCGCCATTCCTGAAAGAGAACTGCGTCAGTCACCTGGCCAGTTGAAATTTGGAAACAGCGACTCCAGACATTTTCCATGTTGAAATTCTGCACCAGTCTCTTGGAGACGCAAAATATAAGCAGCAGGAAAACCAACACGTTCGACTTGATGCCTGCGTCAACACCATGCCCCGCGAGCCCCGTCACGTGACCCCAGTTGAGGAGGAGTCGGAGAACAGGCAAGAGACCTGGGTACGACTTGATGTAGCTTGATAGCACGATGGCTTTGAGGAGACCGTCCCAGGAGGCAGAAAGGTCGCCTGTTACGTTAGCCAATGGACCAGCTCGTTTGGCAGGGTTGTCACAAGAAATCACCTGAAATTAAAATTCATGAAAAAATGTAATGTTTCTGCAGGACAACACAACCACGCTCACTCTAAAATCATCAATTGCAATCACATGGCTGGAAATTTGATAATGGCGGATATACAAGGAACAAGAGTCAACCATAATGCGTTCGCGCGCATTTAGAAATAATTGAACTGCTGACCACTATGACAGACGCTACAAAATTGTCCTAAGTTAATAAGCTACAGAGAATGGCTGTACTGTAGGTCCATTACGATAATAGGGATTCGACGACTACGGGCGACTTATACGACTAGGCATTTTAATGAGAGAGGCATGAGACAAGTTGTTGCACACACGCGCCATAATTTAGTCTTCCGTCATATCTCTACCACGGTTAGTAGTTGGGTCAGTTTGCGTTTACTGTGGATTACATAATCTCTTCTTAAGAACTTCATTTTTTTCCATACTTGTATATTATTTGACCTGTGAGATTTTTTTTATAAGAGAAAAATTCTGTCAGGAAAGTTGAAAGAGAACCGCTAGAATGCTGGACTATATCAGTGCAGAATGATTCCAAGTTAACAAAAAATAAAACAAGAAAAAAACTCACCGGGATCCTGGCTAATTCCACCAATCTCGCATGTTTGAACAGCTTCTTCATTACTGGGTGTACCTTCTTCAATAAAGCGATCTGCTCGTCATGACCCATCTGACTGCGCATAGCCATGAGCCTGGGATCGAGTACGCAAAGGTCAAGGTCAGAATCTGGACGGAAGAGAAGCGTCGCTGAAGAACCAAACATGGCTATGCTGAGTCCTGGCATCGCACGAGATACAAAATTCTTTTTCTGCACCCTGTCTTCAAAGCATTGCAAAAGAACATCTCGTTCCTCTTCAAACACCTTCAAAACACTCTCGCTTATCGACGCCACGATGCTTTGCGACTCTTGCACTTCAAAGGCTTTTCTTATTCTGATTGACAACATGACGTCATCAACGAGCCATGGAAAGCTTAAGAACTGCATTGAAGGGGTTCCATCCGGGGCATTTTCTGCCGCATCCGTCACTTGCTTGTGACTGTATGCCACGTAGTACCAGGCCGAAGCTTTTCGTTGCATTTCTTCGGAAATGACCTCGTCATCCCCTCGTTTGCCTTCGTCCAAGTCAAACTCCCTGAAGAACTTACTGCGAAAATTTTCGCGTATTTTGGACAGAACGCGGCTGACGATGTCAGCGATCTCAACTTTCTCCCTTCCAAGGCGAGAGTGGAGTTTAAGAAAACAGCCCGATAAAAGCTCAGCTTCCGTTTCGATACCATACAGGTTCATCAATGTCTGGAGCTGGCTGGAATACTCGTCATAAAGCTCCTTGGCCTCTTCTTGGTACTTCTGGAAGTTGGGCACTAATAGGATGGGTGCGATGTGCGGTTTCTTAAGAGGGATCTCTCGGGCAATGCTGTCTTTAAACGCTCGGCACTCCCGATACAATTTTCCTAGAACCTTGTCCGAAGGGTAACTTGGTTTGTCGGATTTCATCATGAAATCGGGGAAAACTGAAACCTTTGCTTCTTTAGGCATTTCTGTCCACTTGCCGGTCTTCGGCGCGTCGACGGCTTGCGAATGAAGCTCCGCTAGTTGAAGACAAAGCGACGATTCCACCCCTCCCTCGTGAGAATCAGCCTGTGCCTTGTGTGCGTTGTCAATCACGCCAAGCTGATCAAACCGGATGTACTCGGCTACAAACTCGGTCATGTGACTGACTGTAATTGTTCCCAGAACTTCCTTCTTGGGAAGAGCTTCGTAGTTCATTGGTGGAAAGAGTTTCCTGCGTGGATAAAGCTCCTGCTTCCAACAAACAAAGTACAAATCGCCATCGAGGTCTCCGCCTGATAAGAGAAAACCCGCGATAAGTTACAACACTGAATCAATTATTGTTAAAGTCTATTAAAAGTCTGTGTCGAGCATGGCCCAACACCGGAGCTTATCCCGGTTTCTGTAGCATGAAGCGACTAGGAGTACTCTCTCCCCCCTGGATAAGATGCTAGTCCATTGTTGGGTCCCCCCCCCCACCACCATTAATTCGCCGGTACCCATTTATACACCTGGGTGGAGAGAGGCACTTTTAGAGTTCAGTGTCTTGCCCAAGAACACAACGCAATGATCCGAGTCAGCGCGCTACCATGGCCACCGGGTCTCTCAACAGCATTAAGTTAAATACTAAAAAATATGATAATGGCGCAGTACTGGAAACGGCACGAGACTATCGGCTTTTAGCTGACAGGTCAGTTCAAGATGATGAAGATGAATTTTCTCCTTAGAATATCAATACAGATTCAAGTGCGGAGGTGATGGAATAACGAAATTATCAACTAGGGGACATTGCATTGATGTACACTTAATTCTCCAAACTAACATTTAGAGAAATGTATGGTAATCTATAAGGAGAATTCATATTTTGAACTCCAGATCCCTGACGTATTAGAACTGCTCAATGGCTACCATACCTGCCATCTCACTAGGGTGAGGACGGGGCCCGTGACTCGGAAACACAATACAGTCCACCAGATGAACAAGTCGAGGCGCAGCCACTGCAGTCAGCATCCTCACATCTCCCGGATGTAGGCATGGATTTCTGGTTACCACCACCGGTCCTGTGAGGAGATGTTTTGTGGTTTTACTGAATTCTCCCTCGCGATCAGGGTCGTTTGAAATGGCAGAATACTGCACAAACACCTAAAATTATTTTAACAATTTATAAGTTTGTAGCATGTTGACTTATTAAAAAGGTTTCCTTAGACTTAAGCTGCTCATAAGCCCCTTCATAATCATTGACACTGTATCACTCTACCGCTGTCGAGGAAGTGGGAACTGCTATGTTAAAGGGGAGAAGAATGTCCCCAAAGTTGACATGGCATGGTTGACATGGTTCAAGCTTTATTTGACCCCAAGGGAAATTGTTCTAAAAGTGACAGACAAATAAGAGCTACACAATAGAGACATTGTCATTGAATCGTTTTTAATCTATGAAAAAACTTTTAAAGATTTCATGTTTGATCGATCTGAACCAGCAACACGATGTATGGCGGTTCCGTTATTTCCTCGCCCGCTACCCTATAAGATAGCTTGATGGAAGAAAATATTGGCGTTTCGTCCTGTCCTAAAAGTCTGTACTAATATACTAAAAGTCACAATTTTTACACCCCTGAAATTGACGACGAACATCCCCGCTTTTTTATAAGCGAGTCCCTCCCCCGGTACCGCTGCCATCTTTGGCGGTTGAAATTTAGGTGAAGTAACCTTGGCAGATGGAAAATCAAAGTGGCAACATGCTGACAATTTAGATCATCGGAGAGATCTCAAAAAGTTAGTTAAAATGTTAATTAGCAAGTGACGTGTTTGTAACGATAAGCTTGTTTAATTTCAATTCTTTTTTTATAACAACAAGGTAAATCTTATTTCACACAGAATGTTCTGACTCTTACCTCGCCTGGCTGTAAGCTCCCTGTTTCGTCCATGACACCAATCATAAGTCGCGCTTCCGCTGGTGGCAGGAGAATGCGGGCTCGACTGAGTAGATTTTGCATGCGATCCTTGTATAGTGCCACCAACAGTGACTTGAAAAATGGCTCAGTGGTCAGCTCTATTCCTGCTCGAGACAGGCTCATATAAGCGATGCCGGTCTTGGCTCCTGACGTCATCTGCTGAGCAGCCAGGCGTTCATTGACCAGCATTCCTTAGAAACAGATAATAATTAAAAGGAATTAGTACGAAAAGGAGTGGAGACGAGATAATTATTCCCTTTACCAGGCCCTCCCGACTACGCAGTTTTTAAATAGTGACGTCACCGTGAACGTCACCGCTACTTAAGATTGACAAACAGAAATTGAATTGGCTTTTCTCTTACCCGCCAGTCTGTCCAACATGCTGCGCTGCAAATTCATGAAGACATCATCCGGGACACCAAGGTTTGACAACAGCATAATCAGCTGGTGATTCAAGAAAACGGCCTGGGGACGAGAGGTCTGTAACACCTCAAGCCGTCGGTGGCTGCTCTCAAATTTACGCATGCTTGGACGAAAAACCGCTTTATTGCCCGGAAGCCTGGGATCTTGCGTCAGAACACCTTTGCAGCCAGCAAATCGAACTTGGATTGCGGAAGGCACGAAGTCTTTGGCTATCTTTTTGGCAACCTGTGTAAAACAAAAAAACGAAAACATATAAAAGTCCTTTTAGGAAATTGTTTGAGCTCTATTTGTTTCAGCAAATGCAAGGGAGGGGAAGGAAAGTAGGGAGGGGTGACTGAAGGAGTTTGATATCAGAGTTAAACTGTCCATCTATATCGCGCGCTCTGATTGGTTGTCTAGTTGTTTGCGTGACATTTACGAGGCTATGTCAACACGGTTTTGACATATCATGGCATTTTTATTGGCTTTATGTTGTGAGTTTAAATTCTCACCTGACGCGCAAGGGATTCAGAAATTCTTCCTACGCCATCTGAAAAGCAGTAACTTCCGCCAGGGGTTTTAATGTCGTCATCCATATCCCAGGATGTCCCTTCATTCACGTCTATACCCACTGCGTCCAGGGATGTTGAAAAGCACTGTCCCATTCGGGCCATGAATGTGGCTACGCACCTAAAGACAAATAATTACTATATTTAGAGATTTCAAGCTATTACGTGTTATAAATATAATCAGCAGAAAGTAATCCCGAAAACAGACCATTCAGACATTTCGTGGTTAGTCCTTAAAAATAGTACAACGGACAAGTAACCCGAGGAAAGCAGGCACTTGAAGGAAATTTACAACTTTTCGCGCAAGCAACACCCTACATGGGGGCTTAAGTCAATTTTTAACCTGAGATCATGCCCTCGAACCTCCCTAGTCATCAACCCCAAAATAAACCACCTGATCTGCAGGCTAAAAAAAAAAAAAAAAACCCCACAAAAAAAGATATTTATGGGGAATTTATATAAGTACGGTATTGCATCCTACCTTGGGGTTTAAATGTCTGGCCAGGTTAGAACCTTGATTCATAGTCCCCAATAAAGAGCTCGCTGGTAGCGAGAGTTCCGGGACTTAACTACAGTAAAATCCCAATTTTTCAAAATTCCTTGATTTCTTGAACCATTATTCGTTTCTCTTAGATTTCTTCACTCAGTCAAACAATACAATTTTACCCCCCCCCCCCTCTCGATTTCTCAATTTCTTACCAATTTGCGTCTCCCTTAGAGGCTCGAGAAAAAACACGATTTCACTGAGTATCAGATTAACTACACTCCATGTTAGTCTTAGTACCTTATCTTGCTGAAGTCTCCCATCCATTCACGGATCTCGTCCGGATGTGGACTGGGACGAACAAACCAGCAGCCGTGGTTACGCAGCTGACTATTGGAGGACCCCAGGTAAAGAAACCGATCGCCGCCCGCGATCACCCCGCTGTCCAAAGTGCGCCTCACACGCTCCAGCACGTGATCGATGCCCCCGCCGGCTGCAGAAAGCTTCGAGAAGTCTTCATCGCGTACATTCACGCAGAGAAATTGATCAGTGCTGTACTGCCTTAGTACGCGGTTCTTTGACATGACTTCCGGTGTGTAGAACAGCAAACGAGTGGGTGTGATGACCATACGTTTGATCATGGCGCATTGAGCGGGAAGGAGCTGTTTTGGAATTCCGCCTGGTTTAAAATTCATCTCGCCAAGTAGAGTTTCAAGTTTGGCTTCTGGATCGCAGAACGAATTCTTCTGGAGAGCCGCAGCGAGCCTTTCTATCGCAACCAACGTTACTTTTTCAGGTTTGCTTCCCAACAAAGAGGCGAACTTAGCTGTGATTCTTCCCTTGACGAACGGAAAGGAATTCAGGAAACACTGCGCGGCGTATTTGACTGAAAAAGGCAGTTCGTTTGGAATTTCCATCTCTGGCAGTCTTCTAAAAAACTTGCGCATGGAAAGGTAGAAGGACTTCTTGTCATATTTATCCATGCTTCTGAGGACTTCTTTAATCTCTTCCCATGCGCTGGCTTTGAACGTGAAATTGTATGCGCAACACAAACCAAAAGCTTCTCCACTATCTTCGATTTCAGTCACTCGCTCCCAGTTCACCACGTCATCAATATTTGCGACGTCCGAGCTTGTCAGGAGTGCTTCGCGATCATCTTCGGCAGAACTCTCGGCGCTGTTGCGGCTGACTTCGGTAGCTGCTTGATCGTCTTCGGAATTGCTCGAGAACTCGTCGTCGAAGCCACGAATGTCATCGAAATCGAAGTCGTAGTCGTTCTCCTCGAAGTACCATTCTTCAAAGTCGTTTTCGTCATCATCCTGTTCTTTCTTGATGAAATTCTTCGCTTTGAAAATGCGTGGGGGATGCCGCAATGAGATGAAGATCTCATGGATCGAGGACGAACTCCATTTGTCGACCAACACGAACTCTTGCAGCTCGCTGTAGCGAACTTGAAGCTTGTATAGATCAGCTTTCCATTGACTGTACGGATTTGGCACCGTGAAACAAATCAGCATTGTTCGAAGATCATGTTCGAATGCGACGCGAATGTTCTCCAGCTTAGCGCTGTTAAAAGGCCAGTGGATACAAAAATGCGCTTGGTTCAAAAAGTACCCCAAGAACATAGCGTCTGGCTTGATAACTAGCACCGGTTTGGAATACTTTTGATTCTGCGAAGTTTCATCCCGACGTAGCCAAAGCTTCTCTGTTTGGGATCGAAGCGACCTGGGGCGAGAGCACCAAGACTGAACAACATGAGTGAAGAATTTCTCCTTAGAGCGGAATCTTTGATCTTCAAGTGGCTCAAGCTGCAGATGAAGAACGCTGGACTGAAGGCTTCTCTCAGACGTGTTCTCCTTGCTTGGTGAAGCACCCATCCCAGGGGCGCCAGCTTCGGCGTTTTCTGTCGTTAATGACTTTACTTCGAAATACCTCTCAAAGTATTCTGTCAGTTCACCAATTTCCTTGCTGTTGGTTCTTCCTAAGATCACATTGTGGATGGCAATGCGTACGCTAGGAACTTTCGTTTTTCTTCTTTTTCTGGGACCCCCTGATGCTAAACTCTCCCCTCTGTCATGGATTGTCATTGTTTCAACGCTGTACTCATTTTCCATATCATAATCGTCCTCAGCTTCCGGTTCCGGTTCCTGTTCCGCGCATGCCATGATCGGGGGCTCAACTGGACGTGATCTCTGGCTCAAGTCGGGTTTCTTCATCTGACATCCGAAGGACACTGCCTGCGTTAAGCGACTGGAATACTGTCGCAACCTCATGGCATGCTCCATGTTCTGCTCCCGTGTGATCGCACCAAGAGCGTTCCCTTGCTCGTCAGAGTCGCTGCAGATCACCACAAAACGGCTGTCGGGACGGCGGGATGCACGTCCGCGGCTCTGCACCAGTGCCCGTAATGTCAGCGCGCTATCAAACCGGATAACCAGGTTACAAACCGGAACGTCCAGTCCCTCCTCCAATACGCTCGTGCTAACAAGCAGTTTTGCCTCGCCTGATCTAAACTTCTTAAGGATTTCCTCCTGCTCTCCTCTCCAGTCCATTCCATCGCTTCCCTGTCCGTGGCCGACGAGGAAGGCTGGGTTCAGTCCTTTCAGCGATTCCAGTTTCCTGTCTCAGCCGTTCGCAGAGTTTGTACGCAGTCTTTCTCATCTTCACGAAAATGATTCCCCTGGACGTTTCATCCCTTTCAACTTGATTGATGAAATTTCGAAGCTCTTTGGTGAGGTGCTGATACCTGTCACTGGACGAGTAAAAGCTTGACGCTCGCCTCAGGTTTGCGATCGAAGATTCTAGAACCATCAACTGCGCCGAAGAACCAATGAGCTTCTTTTTGAGCTGTTCCATAGGAGATGTAGCCTAACGCAGTTGTCTGATGCACTCTTCCAGACAATCAACCGCATACTCGTTGCCCAGAATGTTATTCACCTCAATCACACTGAGCATGTGCATGGCGTGCTCACCTAGTGCCAGGCCTTTCACTCGGTTCTTGTCGCCATAGCAACGTTCGATCAACTTGCGCAAAGCACCACGGTAGTTTGGTTTCAGCACGTTTAGCTTATCCAGCGCACGTGGGAATTTCGCTTCCGTTTCGATCTGCATAGTCAAGGAAGTGAGATAAGACTCAACAGATGTTTGCAATAGCTTTTGTTTTGTGTTCATGGGAACCAGTTCGTACGCAGTTTCCGGTCGGTTCCAGTACACCTCCAAATCGGTTGACCGTACAGGCATGCGCGCCCATGCGCAGAGATTCGAAAGCAGCTCTTCCAGTCTGTTTGACGTAGACTGTGGTGTATCTAGGCCTGCAGGAGATGCGGTCAGCGCCAACACCAAAGGCTTGAATCTGTTGCTTGTTCCTTTGTAGAAATCCCTCATGATTTGATTGTAGGGGTGATTTCCAAGGCAGTGGTGGGCCTCGTCAAAAACAAGAACAGAGATATCCGACATACGCACCACTGGCTGATCACCACCCATTAAATTGAGCATAATCTGATGCGTCAAAACAAGAAGATCAATTTTATTTTCACTTAGCGCCTGTAAAGTAGCTATCCAACGAGCTTTGTCTCCTGGGAAACGCCCAATATCTCCCGCCAAAATCTCCACTCTTAGATCAGGGACCTGGGACTTGATGTAGTCACTCTGTTGGTAAACAAGTGGTATGCGGTCGACAAGAAACACCATCAGTTTCTTTGGGTTCAATTTCTTCATACAGCTAAGAACCATTGCCGCGATCAAGGTCTTGCCCGAGCCCGTGGGCAGGTAGACCAGCGTGTTTCCTTGTAAGGCGTGCAGAAAGAGCTCTCTTTGATATTCGCGGGGGATCTGTTTGGTAAAAGACATGATTTCCTCCGTGGTTAGGTTGATATCGCAATATACGAGAGGCTCTGAAGGGATGTAATTTTGTTTAACAGCTTGAGAAACTGTCTCTCTCAATTGAGAAACATTCACAACTTCCAAACCATACTGCAAGAGCTTGTCTTTTATCTGCTTTAGCTTCTTCCCTCGGATTTCTTCATATCCCCGTTTGAAATGAACGTTTTCAATCTTGAAGCAAATAAGCGTATTCTCTTCAACAATGCTGATGGTTCCGACGTAATCATTGCAGTGCTTGCAAAGAACTTTATAAGGACAAAACGCAGCCCTCTTGGGGTCCGGGTTGGGAATTTTCCGGATTTTCTCAGTGTATGCTTGTTCTTCTTTGTCCTTTTTAATGGCCACATGTGTCTGTGTTGGTGGAACTGTAGCCAGCATTAACATATCCGGTGTGGCTAGGACTGTACTGCAGTGATTGCAGTAAAGAGTTAATAGGCAACCTCTGTATGCCATAGTTAGTTCATATCCAAGAATTGCCTGAAATCACTGCAAGAGTTTGATGGGATATAAGTATCCTAAAAACCGGTAACAACAATGACCAGCGTAAGTTATACCCCTGATTCTTTTCGCGGGCGCTGGACTGTTGGCTCGTGGTGATTCGTTGCAGTTCTTTCCCTCGGCCTGGCCCCGCGCGTCGCTGTTTACGGTGTGGTCCCTGTTCCTGGGTGCTTTCTGTGTGCTGCGTGGTCCGCGCCGCACGGGAGACGGTGGCTGGCGCCCTCGGCGGTGGGTCGGTCAGGGCATGGTTGTCTTGGGCGGGTAAGTCGCGTCCAGTCGGGGGGGTTTGGTAGGGTGGTGGTTCCCCCCGCGACCTGCTCATTTTAGTCTTCGCTCACCTGTGTTGGAACTAATGAATTCAAAACACAACAGATCTCAACGGATTCGAAAGCTAGGCTGCGTGAAAAGAATGGTCAAGAATGCCAAACTAACTGGTACTGTAAGAGATTTGGTCACTTTCCACTGTCCTACATCAAGCATTTTGAGTTTTTATGGTCGCTCACAAAGGGGCTTTTCAAAAAATGCTTTTTTACGGTTTCCTGTTAAGTTCGGACCGTCAAAATTTGTCGTGTTTTACAAATCCCAGGATAGATTGGACCGACAAAAATTTTCATTTCGTTTGTTCGTTAAGATACTATTTTGGTATAATCCTACGTTGCCGAACTTTAGGGGTTATTTGAGAAGACAAAAATATTTCGTTGTTCCCTGACACAAGTCACACAACTGACTGAAATTGGCATGTCGGCAGGGTTGTTTGTTGTCCCTTAACCACCCTTAATCAAAAAAGTTACTGTTTTGATGTTCCTCCACTCTTGTGGTGCACTTCCTTTTATTATATATATAGCGAGATTGCAACCCCTCCCCCTCCTCTCCTCCCGGGGGGGGGTCCCCCTTCCCCCCTCCTCCTCCCCGCGTTTTTTTTTTTTCTCCCGCTTCTTCGCACTCGCTTCAGGCACACTCCGTCGTGGCCTCTCGCTCCTCATCTTCTCCCTGTCCCTCCCCCAACCCCCCTCTTCCCCCCTATCTCCCCCCCCCCCCTCTTCCCTTTGCGGTGGGGGCTTCTTCCTTCCCTCCTCATGACTGATAATATACTAGTCGTAGTAGTGATAACGTTACATTGACGTCTATTGAATTACACTGACTCCTCCATCGCAAACCTCCCCCGCCTCCCCTAACCAGCAGTTTACTCAGGGAGAAAGCGAATTGACCCATGCCAGACGGGATTCGAATCATACACCCCACTATTACTGACGAAGAAAAATAAACCACCATGTGAAATGGAGAATCGTTTAAATATAAATCTGCTACGGGCCCCCCATTATGTCTGTTTTGCAGCGCAGTAGTTAACCTTATTTTGTCATTTAGCTTCGCATAATTTTTGTATATTGACTATTGCATTTGTAGTTTTGAAGCTTATCTCCAAAATCTTCAAACTTAACCATACCATTGATCAAGACTATTTGTTTGGAATATTATAAACAATAAAATTTCTGATGACACCTATAGCTAGAATCCGATCGTACTCTTCGATGGTTTGTTGATTGTTGATCGAACAAAACTATTACAGTGAAAACACAAACCATAACACTTTCATACTGTACTTGAAAGACGTAGAGAGAATAGTTGACAAATTATTTCGAAAAATAATCTGCTGGCGACATCTCTGCCCATTTGTTGTTTTCTTGCAGTTTGATGCAGTTTAAACAGAATTTACATATGCAAGATAGAATAAGTGTTCCGGTTCTCTGGTTCACACTGTATTTTTAGTCTCTTTTTTTGCAGGTTATTGAGAATAAATGCCCGTAGATTAATGCGAGAAACAATATAAGAAAAACGATCACGGACAATATAAAGAAATACTTAGCAACAGCAGCAAGAAAATATATACACCATCCTACCTTTGCTTGCCGTCGATCTCCCGCTTCATAAGATTGCTCGATCGCCGAAATTAAAGCTCAAAAGTTCATGTTGTCGCAAATTTCCTTTCTCAGGTTTATATCAAAGCTCAAAGAGAGCATCGTTCAATTTGAGCGTTGAAAAAATGAAAAACTACTATCGCACTAATGATCGAAGTATAAAACTTTACTCTGGCTCGTCTTAAATTTCCACGAAAACAGTATTGTTTACGATAAAATTCTCAGAAATTTGCTTCCGGGAAAATTATGGAAAACTGGAGAAATTAGCATTCGGGACTTCCCGGGGGTCTACCCGCGCGTTTCCATCTTCTCGTTCCTCGATTTAGCTCATGTTTGGCACGTTTCAGGGTAGTTTGGTTTGACAATTCCTTCTCAGAATAATGTTCGAAAGTTTGACATAGAATTGTTAGGAAAATCAGTACCTATCATAATATATCAAACATTTGCGTGACAAGCCCTGTCAAGAAAGAAAGTAGTTTTGAATGTCACGCTACTATGTCACGCGAGGCGAGTGACACTACAATTTAATTTTATCACAAATATTCAACTGAGTTTATCTTAGCAAAATAATCAAAGTCGTCGCTGAAATAAAGAGCGCTTTCCTTTTCATAAAAAAAAATAACCAAGGCAATTAGCCAGCGGTAAAAGGAATATTTAAAAAAAAAAACAAAAAAAAACATCCGCATTCTCGAAGCCTTGGAAAATTACTTTCGCGTCATTCCCGCGCGCGTTGTTGTAAAACTCAAGTAACCTGGCCTTTCAAAACACAACATGGCGGCTTCTGCTCCTCCAGCTTATCACGATGTTGTTGCTCCAGATGAAGCAAGCTCGTTTAGAAGTTCAGTGCCAGCAACCCAAGTGGAGCTACATGTTTCTTGCAGGTTAAACTTCATTGAGATTTAATGCTTTTGTAGTTGTAATAGCCATGGCATGAACATGTCGCACAAAGCTAACATGCATGAATGCACGAATGAAAGCTAAGCTTAAGTTTACAACATCAATATTTTTCCGTTTTGTAAAGTCTAAGCTTCTCTCTTTTATTCAGAAACCTGGCAGATATGGACGTCTTCTCAAAATCTGATCCAAGTAAGTTAATGGACAAAAGAATAAAACTGAAGTAAAAAAGATTGTTGTTTTTGTAGAATTCCGACTAGCTGAGTGCATATTTTGCTTGTTGCACTCGAAAAATTTTGAAAATGCTTTACATATTTTGTGTATTTTCCATGTTGTTTCCATTCAAAGTACTACTTGTAAATAAACTAAAAGGGGTGTTAATGTTTTCTGCAACGACGTATTACTTTGATATTTAATAATAATGCACTTGAAAACATGCATAAATATTTTATGGCAACATTGACTTGCATTTAATATTAAAAGCCTCTCCTTGTTCTTCAGTTCTAAAGTCATTTGTTGGCAAAAGATATTCTGCCTTTGGGTTGAAGAAGAGTACATTTTTTTTTATTTTAAACAGTATCTGGCAGTTATTTTTTTAAGCAATAAAAGTAATGTTAAAGCTTGATTGAATTATAAATGTTGTCTTGCTACCAGCTCATTAGCTATTTAAAGACTGAGGTGGCTACAAAACCTGCTAGGAATTAAGTGTGTGTGAAGGTGGGGGGGGGGGGAGTTGGAGGGGTTCTCTACTTCCCACTTCCTGTACCTTTTACTCCCTGTCCCTCCCCTTCCTTAGGGGTTCTGGCCTCTTTGTGCTCTTTTAACTGCAAAATATTATAAAATGTTCTGCAACTTTGCTCAACTTCTCTACTACAGTTACCCCCACTTTGGGATCCTGCTTGTTTCCCTCTCATTTCCCACCTCCCATAGCCCTCTGATCATCTAGACTCCAAGAATAAGAGGGGTGCCAGCCACTCTCAAAAAATAATTTTTCTGAGCTCTTCAGGCCTTTAAGTTTTTGGCCTGAAAATAAGGTGGGGGCCTGGGCCCCCCTGGCCCCTCCTCTAGATCTGCCACTGGATATTTATGATTGGCTACCGGTATATTAAAAAACTTATTCACAATGGCTCTGTATAAAGGGAGATTACAACCCTCCAAGTTAGCCATGTCGCCGGCGGCTTTTGGGCGGCGCTTGCCGGTCGCCAGCCTGGCGACTAAATTGAGAGGAATGATTGAAAGCATCAGCTTAATTTGGTGACTAAAATTTTTCACTGCCGACCAAAACTTGAGTAGTTGGTGGCCAAATGGCCACTAAGGAAAAAAGTAAACTCTGAGGGTTGGATTATTATTGACAACCAAGGGAATATTTACAGGGCTATAGCTATCTACTAGCCTTTAGGGGACTATCAACAGGCAAAATGTCTAATGGTTTAATTAGTTATGAAGAGTCAATTTCTACAATCCTATTTACAGATTATTGGCAACTGGGGCTATCTATAATTTCATGTATGTTTTTTTTGTTTGTTTCTCTCAGTGGTGGTTATGTTCACTCAAGCAATGGGAAGCAAGGAATGGAGAGAGGTAACATATCCATTTGTTTGTCATTTGCAGTAAGATCAGTTAGATTTTAAAAATACTAATTATAAGTATTTTTTAACTGAAGAGAAAGTGTTTGCTTAGTTCCTTGCCCCCAGGTGGGGGATAGGGCCATTTTTTCTTCTTCTTTTTTCTGGTGTCTGTAATCACATTGCTTTTATGGGATGGGGTGATTGGCCCCTGCCCAACCCCCAACCTGGAGGACCAGGGATTTTCTGTTGGGGTGTCCTTCCCTTAGCCACGGGTACCAGATATTTAAAGGCGCTGGAAGCTCGCCTTTCTCCATTGTCACTCAGCTACATCGTATTACCAGGGTCACCAAACGTGGAGGTGTGACATATGACTTGCTGGCAGAGCCTTTTTGAGACGGTAGGCATTCCTTGGCACTTACGAGAGCTACCTAGTGGCAACAGTAGCTCTCACTGGGTCCTTTTACCAGCCTTTGACCTTTGAAAGTGTTTGACTGTATTTATCAATGCTGTCTTTTTCCAGATGGGGCGAACGGAGCACATCATGAACACTCTCAATCCAGACTTTGTCAAGACGTTCACCATCCACTATTTCTTTGAAGAAATGCAGAAGTTACGATTTGAAGTGTAAGTTATTAAGTACTATACAAATCTTGAAAGAGGTGTAAATTAAGTAATGTTTAATAATAATATAATATTAATATAATATTTAATACTTATATTGCGCTTTTTCTATAAAAATATTCAAAAGCGCATTACAATAATTATTATTAAACTAAATTAAAAAAGTTACACAGTAAAAATGAATTTAAAATTACAATATTTACATATTAAAATTTCCAGAGTAATAGTGAAAGGTAGTAAATAGTAAAATTTAAGAATCACAATATTAAATCAAATGAATAACAAATCTAACTAAAAGCCTTTCTAAATAAATATGTTTTAACAGAACGTTTAAAAGACTCGATGGATGTTTCCTGTCTTATTGGCAGAGGAAGACTGTTCCATAAGAATGGGGCAGCTATCAAAAACGCGCGATCTCCCAAAGTCTTTTTCGTTTTCAGCCGAGGTCTTTCTAACAATATACCACTATTGTTACGGCGTAGTTGATAAAGTGAGGCCGGTAAGACAGAGACTAGGTCCTCAAGATAGCTAGGCACTACACCATGAAGTATCTTGAATGTAATAAGAAGAATCTTAAAATCTATGCGAAAGCGCACTGGTAACCAGTGGAGTTCACGTAGTAAAGCTGAATGCGATGAAGAAATTTAATTTTTTTTGTAGTTACCGTAAAGACTCGTGTATAAGCCGCACTCGTAGATAAGCCACACCCCCAACTTTGAAGTTTGATTTTGAGAAAAAAATAAAAACTTAAAAACTTGAAATCCCAATACCTTTTAAAAAGGATACTCTTTTGACGATATATTGTTTTTATTGCTAAAGTCCAATGTGGAAAACGATGAAATTTGACTGGAAATGACGAGCACAACAGATAGAGAACGATACAAAACGTTTGCTTAGTATCCACACAGTCACTTAAAGAGAGAAGTCTGGGGTCGAGTCACGTTTGTCACGTTCGATCGGTGATCGGTCCTGTAAACAACATGGAAAAGTAAGTTCGTTTTCTAACCATTTCAGCTGTGTGTTGATAAAAACTTGTTGCTTCATTTCAGCTCAAGTTTTGCTGCTCAAAAGAGGTGCAAATAAATCCTTTGAAAGAACAACTGACGAACAATTTGTGACTGACGAATTAACGGCTGCTTTAGGGGCCAGACTTTTTTACCAAAAGCAATGATCGACAGCAGCAGGTTTCAATATGTTAAATATTATTTACTCAATGTTTTAAGTGCTTTTTCTGACCCCAGCCTAGGCAATTTACACCCCTCAAAAGCAATTGTCTCGTAGATAAGCCGCACCCGCGATTTTGAACCCAAAAGTTCAGCAAAAAAGTGCGGCTTATACACGAGTCTTCACGGTATGTATTTTTGTGTAGTTGTGCAATTTTCTGTAATGTTTGTATGTAAAGTTTTTGAATGAATTAAAAAAAAAAAAGGAATGTTTAATATACGAGCAGCAGTGTTTTATCAAGTTTAAAACACGAGGTGCAGCCAAGTGTTTTAGACTTGATAAAACACGAACTGCGAATTTATTGAATGGCTTAAAAATCTTCTGATGTAGATCAACTCATTCTTGCACTAATATGTAGATTTAGGGTTATTTTGGCCTAGAAAATTGGACGTAAAGTTTAGCCGTGTCTTTATCAGATATAAAGACACTCATTAAACATTAATTTCTTTAATTTGTATTTTCTTTAGTATTTTCTGAGTTTTTTAAAGCATAATATTTTATATCCCTTACCATTAAGTTTTCACTTGAAATTAATTTTAAAACTACCGGTATGCCTTTTTGGCCGCTTTTGTTATTAAATACTACAACCTAAGTTTAATGAATTTGGATTTGCTCAAACCTCTGGATATATCAAGCAAGTCTCATAAATTGAGCTACTGTTGACAGCTTGCAAATAACTGCATGATCTAAGTTGCTATACATTATATGACCAGCATGAAATGTACTGAAACTATATTAGGCAGGCATGTTGTTGGTATACCTGGGTCTTCACTGTAGGGTGGGGAGAAGACAGAAGACTGCTGAGGAGAGTACACATAGGGGCGGAGGTGTACTGAACGCTGGAGAAGAAAGGGAAGAAAGCGATAATTTTAAGGTGGCAGGAACTGGTTCAAAAATTGAGAACATTTTGCAACATTGTGTGATATATTGTAGAAATAGAGCAAAGTGGGGAGAACCATAAAGAGAAAGGTGGGAACACAGGAGCAGATAATCTGGCCCCCCTCCCCCTCCCACTTCACTGGGTTGTGCACTGAGACTGAAAGTCTATACTGACAGTGACTATATGTCATAAATCTACCACAGGCATATGTGAATTAGGCCTGGGGGAACTCCTATATTAAAGGGCAGGGATGCTTGTTGGAAATTTTGAAAAAGAACCCCTGAATGAGACCAATCTGGGTGTGGCTCAAGCTTTTCTTGACCGCTAAAAGATTCCAAAAAAACTAAGAATGTTTTATTTTTATTTGTATATTTCTTCGTATGCAGCTCTAAACAAGACCATTATGGCTAAAAATATTCATTTGGCGTTTCGCCAAGAGCACCCTAAGTGAGACCAAAAATCCAAAATTTACACCCCTAAGTGAGACAACAAGCATCCCCGCCCCTCCCCCTCTTCCCTCCCCCCAGAATTAGGCTTAATTGATGTTGTAGTGATACTGGTAATAATGATTTTTATTCTGTTTGCGTGTAATGTTTTTATAGGTATGATGTAGATAAAAATTCCCCAAAGTTATCAGACCATGTAAGTAAACATTCTTAACTTCTAATGTAACCACTTATCTCCAAGAGAGATTAGCAGCATCTTATTTCTTCTTGTCATATCAATGCATAATTGAAGTCGCACATCTATAGAAATATTAGTACCCTGAGTAAGCAGGCAACTCTCTTTACTTGCTTGGTTGTGAGAGTGTTGCCTGAAATTTGACTTTAAGAAATTCCATAGCTCTACAGAGATGCATGTAGTGTATAAATTTAAAACCATCAATCACTGTACATTAACATTATCAGTATGGACGTTTTAAGGCCAAGTCTATGTCCAAACGGGATAAATCAAACATACAAAGCAAGATGATTACTTGCTCAGCCAAATTTCACAATCATCAAATTCCATATTTTATGTTCTCTGTAAGTAGGTTTACTTGTGCAACATAATTTTAAAATTGTTTTAATATCCTTTTTAGGATTTCCTTGGAGCAGCTGAATGCACACTAGGATCAGTTGTGGGAGAGTTTGGTGGAAGGCTTCAAAAACAATTGGTGTAAGTTTGATAATTTACAGTTTTTTCTTTTTAAGATTCCTCTGTTTGTGTATAGGGTGATTCGAGGTTAAATACTGGTAGACTATCCTTATATGATTCAAGTCTAAATAAGGTCTTAATTTGGCCTAATTGGTAGTGCATTGGATTCTAGATCAAGCGGTGTTTGTGGGCAAGACAAAAGGATTAAATACACACTTGTATCTAATAATTAAAACTGTATTTCTTATACTTATTATTAATTAGCTTGCACATTTTTTGTAGAAATGCAAAACTGAAGAAGCCTGGGACATTAATTGGTAAGTCATTATTTTTATGCAATGGGGCTGGTGGCCAAAGAAGGGGAGGGGCCCAGGGGGGGGGTACTCCGACTTGTAAATGACGGGGATGATCGAATGAAGGCAAAACTCAGGACCCCAAAAAATCCCTAAGTCTTCCAACATTACCCAAAAAAATCCCTGGCCCAAAAATAACCCCCCAAAAAAATCCCTTGTCAAATTACCCCTAAATTGCCAGGAGGGGCAATAACGCTCGAGTTTGATTATTCATCATACAATAAATACACCAAGGCCGCGCCAAGGCACTTTAGTTTGTTTTTAATACCCAAAAAAATATCCTATTTGAATCAAGTCACCCAAAAATATACTTGCCAAATCTTCCAACCCAAAAAAATCCTGCATTTGAAAATTTCAAACTTAAAAAAATCCTTTGATCATCCCCCTCATTTATAAGCTGGAGTACCCCCCTGGAGGGGCGTGGTCCTGATCCCGCATTCCCGCTCCATTTTTACGAAAATCCTGCAAATCGCGAATCCCGTTTTTTCTTTCCTGCACCCCCGAAAAAAAAATCAAACAGAAGATTAATTTTTCCAAAGCTAGAAAATGTAAGATGTAGATTGGGTCTCTCGATTGATATTTTGAACTTACGCGTGCAAAAAACAAAATAGTTTTTCATAACTCAGTATGGCGAAAGAGTACTAAAGAAGTTATCAGAAACAGTGTTGACCGCGTTTTATCTGAAACGAGACACCGCGCACGGTTGATTCGCGTTCGCTGCTTGAACGTCCATTTGTGTCTTGACGACTTCCCGATTTCCCAACAGAAAGGTTAAAAATCCCGCATCCCGTGCTTAAATTTCGGTCAATCACACTTCCCAGAGAGTAGTCAAATCCCGAATCCCGTCAAGATATCTTGTGTTTTCCCGAATCCCGCACTGTATTTTGGTGAAATCCCAGATCCCGAAAATACCCTTCCAGACCCTGGCCAAATGGTTAAGACGGATTCCGCTGAAAGTTCGAGCAATGAGTGCGAAAATTAAGTACCAAAAATCTACTCATAGCACGGCAACATTTTGTACACTATTTAAAAGATCTTATCGAAATTCATTTGTCTTAGTGACCCCGCAATTAAATTCTAAAGCATTCTAGAGAAAGTTAAAGTCAAACCTCGTAAAAAATATTTAAAGCGCGCGCCATTTTGTTTTGAACTGGCGCAAAACGTCCGTTTTAACTGAAATATTGACAACTTCAAATCCATTTTTCTCTCGCGGGGTCAGCTTGAGCGCTTAATTTTTGGCAGGTTTTTGTTGGCTGTACTTAAAGTGTTGCCATGCTAAGAGGTCTTTTTGGTAACTTTATTTTTGCCTGTATTGCTCGAAAGTTGTGCGGAAACCATCTTAATGTACTGGACTCTGGATCGAGGGGTCCAGGTTTGAACCATGGCAAGGGTCACTGCTTGTGTTCTTAACCAAGACACTTAACTGTCATAGCACTTAATTTTCTTCACCCAGGTGTATAAATGGGTACCAGCAAACTTAATGCTGGGGGTTACCCTGTGGTAAACTAGCATCTCATCCTAGGAGGAGTGGAAATTCTAGTAGTCGCTTCATGCTACGGAGAGCGGGATAATTTCTGGCCTGATAGGCCACTAAGCCCAAAATGCTTTACCTTACCATTATTTTTTACCATTATAATAGGTGGTTGCATAGTGATAAATCAGTGTGCAGTGAGACTATTACAATATTGCATTCCCTACTTAGTTTGCAACTGATTATAATTACTACATAGTACACTAGAAGTAGCTGAGTATTCTACCATCTGGCTATCTTTACTTTACAGCTTTCACTGTGAGACTTTAGGATTTTCAATTAGACTACCCTTGTAAAAATTTTACCGCGATCGCGGCGCGATCGCGCCGCGAACGCGCCGCGATTCGCGCCGCGTTTTTGGCCGCCGCGATTGGCGCGATCGCGCCGCGATTGGGCTTGGATCGCGCCGCGATTCGTGCCGCGATCGCGCCGCGTTTTTGGCCGCCGCGATTGGCGCGATCGCGGCGCGATTGGGCTTGGATCGCGCCGCGTTTTTGGCCGCCGTGATTCTCACTTCGCGGCGCGATGGGCCGGGAATCGCGCCGCGATTTGGCTTGGATCGCGCCGCGATCGCGCCTAAATCTTTGAAGTTAAAAACAATTATCTAACGTTTTGCACACCGACAAAACAAACACACTGGCTCTGTATCAAAACAACATCATTTATTTACAGAAGGTTACAGAAAAAGACGGCCAGTTTTGCTGTCAAGCACATATATTTCGCAATGGTCACAAGCCGGAGATCGTGAGCCTTTAGTTTACAAGCAAATAAGTGAACAGTTCTTCTCTAAAATGTCACGAAGGGAACAACACATACATAACGGCAACTAACCTTTTCTTCGTGCTCAAGCGAAGGAAGATGCAATGATGTGATCTACCAAACGAGCGAACTATATATCTCTTGGTCATGCATCTGCGAAGAAGCCGAACCGTCGAAGATGCGTTTTTCCCCGAAGCTTTTTTAAATAATACAACAGTTAAGTCCCAAGCATCAACAGGTACAACTTCGCATTGAATGGTCCTTACCGTCAAAATGTTTATCTCTTTCCACTGTTCGAGTTTTGCAGTTTTTTAAAAATCACAGTTGTAGTTCAGTCAACAAAGTCCGTGACGAATCCCACAAGATAGCGCTGTCGAAATTAACAAGCTGTACGTCACTCGAATTAACAAACTAATTCTAGCAGTTTCCACAGAGACGCTTTTCCCTAAAGTTAAGTCGCTTCTAAACTCATGTTATTGACAGAAGCAGCCAAAAAAGAACAAATTTTTCCAGTCCTGATTGTGAAGAGAAAGCATTCCAACTATAAACTCAAAATAATTTTTTTTTTCTGCTCGGGATGGCGTGTACAATGGCCCACGTGACCTAACTCAGCCAATCGTAACGCTCAGTTCACGACACCTTGCGGGAAAAGGCGGGAATAATCTAAGGACATCGTCGATGTGTGTGGTCTACGGGAAGGTAAATATAAATCTCTAAAAAAAGCTCATTCCGACAGCCTCTTCGGAGCCACAATTAAATTAAATGCCATCTAGAGAATTTTTCAATGCGAAAAACGCAATTGCAGCGAATTCCTGATTGTATTTGCATTTGAAGAAAATGGCCGACAGAAATTTGTCATTGCATTGCTCAAAGGTATTAAGGTTCCTCAAAGATAAGAAAAGAAAGAAGCAAAGTGTTTGAAAAGATTAAAAAACGGACTGCAAAGAAATAAAAAATTCTTATCTTTTGATTTATCTTTACTCATTATCACGCGCCGCTTTGTCGCGCCAGTTCGTCTAGACTAAAACTAAATAAAACTTTTCTCGTGGGAATGACGTCCTCACGGCTCACCGTCACGTATTAAAATGTTTTTCGACATTTTAAATCAAACTAGTTTTATTACTACTTTGATTAGTACTTTAAGTTTATTTCATCAATACAGTCATGATTTGCGTTACGACCACAGCATGATTTGTGAGAATTTCAAAGCATAATGACTTTCTCCCGGTGATCGAGAAGTGAGTTCTCGCCGGGAACACTTCCCGAGATTTATTCCAGCCCCCCAAATCGCGGTGCGGTAGTAATCAATCGCGCCGCGATCGAACTCATCGCGCCGCGATCGCGACTATCGCGGCAATCGCGGCGCGTTCGCGCTCACTTACAATCGCGTCGCGCATGATCGCGTCGCGATTGCAACAAACCGCGGCGCGATTACGACATTCGCGGCGCGATCGCGACATTCGCGGCGCGATCGCGGTAAAATTTTTACAAGGGAAGACACCAAGTAGAGCTCTGGCGATTTTCTGTTGTAAATTGCCAGCTAAAAGGGGATATGTTTTTGCCAACGAGACAAGCGAGCGAAAACGCGAGCCTGTCTCGGCGGCAGTATATAGAGCCGTGCGTAATGTGAGGGCTATGCGGAAAAAATCTCAGAATCTTTCAGCTCGATTTTCGTGTAATCCGGTTCCGGTAGTGATATTTTTTTGACCATATTAGGATGTAGGCGGAAGTTGTCGAAAACACAATTTCCGATGTTTTTAGCCAATCCGTTCAGCAGAATCTGTTCAGCACGTGCACACTTTGTTGTAGTTTGGCCAATCAGCGCGCTACTAATTTGTTTAGCACGTGCATGATGCATTGGCAACTAAAATTCCCAGACAAGATGCGTGTCAGATAACAAAGAGGTTTCAAATCTGTTCGCTTCAAAAAGCCAAAATTCCCGAACTAGAGATTGAAATACGAAAGAAACTTGAATTAAACTTTGTTTAGAATTTAATTTCATTTAAGATGAAGGCAAAAAATGCATTACAAAGCTTCAAAATTTCCAAAGCTTCGAAAATTTCGAAGTCATACAAATTTGCATGCGTAATTAAGTTAGGTCGGGCTTGAAAACAACAGGGAAACGAATTTGGTGTCGTGGATTTTATCGATCAGAAGAGAACTATTTAGAGTTTTTTTTCGTTTCTCGAATTTATAAAATAAATGCCCTATACTTCATTTTTTTACTGGAGTGTCTAGCTTTTTTTTCTCGGACAACCGGGCCTTGAATTTTCCTTAAAGCTGTCTCAACAACAACAGTTTAACGTGACATTTGAGACGTCACGCATTGCGCGTGATGAATTATTCTCAGAACGGTGGTAGTAAAATAAAATAAACTTGTTCCATCTTTGGCCGCAAAGATGGAACCTCAAATTTGTTGGATACTTACGTGTTGAGTGGATTTAACTGCAGTGTGGAAAGTTTAAAATGATTTGTTTCGGCAAATCTTTGTAAAAGTTTGCTTTTTGTTTCGTAATTTATTTTCCGAGTTCAGTGGGTCATAGCAACTTTGATTAAGACCTTTAGGACTTAAAAAAAGCTAAAACAGCAGCGATAGCGGCATCGAACAACAATGGCTTGAAACTCTCAAAAACATGGAGTTTAGAAGATTTCTCACTGAATCTTCACTACTTTCACGGTATTATTTTAGAACTTTTTCCTCATTTAGCCTTCACAAAATCGCATTTTATTCCAGAAACATTCACGATTTTCAAAGAAAACACCCAATGTTTATTGATCGGACCAAAATCATAAAGCGTACTTTCAGCCAAACATTTACAATTATCCTCCCTTCTTCTCTCGATCTCCCGTTGTACTCGTTGGCATTTCTACCGATAGGTACCACTAGTTTAGCTTCCTATATTGCTCTCTGATGAATACCATACAAGGGCAGCCAACTACTTCAAATCTTATTGAAAAAAAAAGTTGTTTATAGTGGTCATGCACTTTGCTTCACATCTCTTCCAGATAGCTAGTTTACAGGCATGCCCATAAGAAGCCAGAGCCCGATTCTTAGTGCACGCACCAGGGACCCTTTTCGTCATAGAAACGAAGACGCTTTGAGCTCAAGTAACTAATCCCTAATTAGTTTCACACATTCCTTTGCGCACCTAGAGTGTGTACACTAATCCAATCTGTCAGATCATCTGTCAGCGTTGTCGATTTCACCAAAGATCAGTTTTCGCGGCAGATATGAATTTGGAAACCACGAACATGATCACTTTACTTCATTTTCGTCCGCGGCAATGTGTCGATAGGTAAGAATCTCCGCCATGTTATTTCGTATTTTTTGGCCATTGCTTGCCGTAAAATCGAAATGGTATGCCTTGAGCGATCATTTGTGCGGCAAAGAACCAAGAAAATTCGAGAAAATAGTGTGTTAACCCTGTTCACCGACGAAATTCGTCGATTAAAGTTCGAAGATCGCCGCGACTAAAATGGCGGGCATGTACCAGAGTGGTTCGGCAGAGGAAGCTGGAGAGGTCCGGAGAATATTATGTGAGAACGTCTTTCGCACTGCTAGCCGGACATTCAGCATGAAGAAATATTTCTGAAGTCGAATATTTTCGATCGAATGGATTTTTATTACTGATTGAAAATGCGCCATAAACAGAGAAATATGCGAGTCGACGTCTTGGACCACAAATCAAGTTCCGAAGACCGAACCATTGACGCAGAAGACCAGGATTCCTCAAAATCGTGTCCATTGATCGACGAGGAGGAAACATCTTCGGTACAAACAAAAAATCTGAATGAAAGTTGTTGCCCGTCAAGCACAAGAAGCCCGCCAAGAACAAACAGCGTGCCAAAATGCTCGACGCTAACCACTGGAAGCCCGCCACAATTTAATATTGTCCCAGACCATTCTCCTACTTCTTCCTTTCAAGATCACCTCGAAGTCGGACTTATCAATTTCAGATTTTGCAAATGCAAGTTATGCCCCAGCGACGAAGAAGAGGAGAATACGACTGAAAGTGGAAACTATCATGAGTCGATGTCGAGAATTTATGCAAAGGTCGTGGGGAGCCATCGGGCGACTTGATTACGCTTTCCATTACAGTGAATGGAAGAAAACATACTGTGAAGTTTAAAGGTAAATTAATACTTAAGGTTTGTTGAAATCTATCGAAAGGAAAAAATGTGACCAAAGTTATTAAGTATTATCAGGAATTTAAACGGTTTTCTCTCTCTCTGAAGCTTTCAGGCGGCGCGCCCAGGCTTCCTTGGTGATGAAATTCATTTATTTTATGTTTAAAAAAGTCTTCTAAAAATTCTTACAACATCTTAAAAAAATTAAAAAATTTTTTTTTGAAGTATTATTAGGAATTTAGGGGTTTCCTCTCCCTCTGAAGTTTTCAGGCAGCGCGCCCAAGCTTCTCTGGTGATGAAATCCACTTATTTTAATGTTTGAAGTATTCTAAAAAAGGACTAAAAATCGCTTAAAACATCTGAAATTGTTTGAAGTATTATTAGGAATTTAGGGGTTTCCTCTCCCTCTGAAGTTTTCAGGCGGCGTGCCCAAGCTTCTTTGGTGATGAAATCCACTTATTTTAATGTTTGAAGTATTCTAAAAAAGGACTTAAAAAATCGTCTAAAACATCTGAAATTGTTTGAAGTATTATTAGGAATTTAGGGGTTTCCTCTCCCTCTGAAGTTTTCAGGCGGCGCGCCCAAGCTTCTTTGGTGATGAAATCCACTTATTTTAATGTCTGAAGTATTCTAAAAAGGTTTTCTAAAACTCGTAACTAACAGTAGTTATAACCTGAAGCTTAAACGTTTTTTTTGTTTTACTATACATGCTTTGTTTCTAACAGTTAATGAGTTTATTTTCATGACTACCTTCTTTATCAAGAATCTTATTGCCGGTTTTCCATGGTTCCTTTTTAGGGGAAAGGTCAGGCCACCAAATCCATTAAATTTCTCGAGTGTTTTTCTTTTTCTCCTCGACCGACTTCCAATAATGCCTTGTAATCAGCTCTCTTAACAAGTTGAACTTTGACGCTTCAGTAGCTACGACTCTTGGCAGCTTCAAGGTCATCCACTGGGTCCTGACTCTCCACACCTTCAACTTCTTCTCTATATGACTGCTTTAACCTCACTAGGCCATCAGGAAAGGGAGTGATGTTGAAAATCCGATAAAAGAGGTTATGACCTTTGCCCTTTTTTAATTGACTTCGGAAAAAGTCGTTAAATTGAAAAAGCAAAGTTTCTGAAGCCAGAGCTTAACCCTAAGGAAGCATCACGGCTCTACCCTCAAGTCGCGCCTGTGTTACATAGCAGGGAAAGGCAGACCACGTCAAGTCAGTGAACTTATATCACGGGCATTAGAAGTTGGAAGGTTTGACATCCCTGCCATCAAGAACATTGCTAACAACTGCTTGCGACCAATCCGAAAATGTCCGAAGCTGACCATTGAACTGATGAAGCACTTGAAATAATTTTTAAAAATTATTAAGATTCGTAGATGCTGGTTTGCGAAGCCAAGGTTTGAGACTAGCTTTAAATTTGCCGATACTGTCTATACTCGCTGTATTTCAAGGACTATTCTATACTCCTACATTTATTTTTCCGTCGGCAAATCGATCGGTAACGCAAAATAGAAAATATCACGAGTCGCGCATAAAATGAATTTCAGAGACCGTGTATATGCGAATCGACTAAAAGCCCGTTTATACAGTATGACTGATTTGTCCGCTCGATTTGGACCAGATTTAGAAATCAAGCCGATTTTCATCCTTCAATTTAAATAGGAAAAGAAAATCGAACCAACGAATCGCTGCGAATTGCTTCAAAAGAGCAAATCAGCCCGACAAATCGTAGCGTATAAGTAGCTGTTCTTTTACTCGCTGTTATAGTTATTTTTCATTAATTATGATTTAAAAGGATATTTTCTTGAGGTTGAAAGAAAAGTCATTAAAACTTAAAGTGTTGACAGCTACAAGACATGTTTCCAGCTCTCTTGGTGAAGATATAGTCTTCGCTCGAAAGAATAGATTCACACCAAGCGCGTTGCTAATCCCCCACAAATATTTCTGGAACTCCGCCGTTCAACGGCGCCTTTTGCACTAAGAAGCAACCTCTGGCTTGTTATGCTGAAACAGATGAAACAAATGTTTTAAATGAACATTACATAGTTAAAAATCCGAACAAGCAGGAGGCAGACCAATTGGCTGTATACAAAGTGTGACAAAGGATTTAAACTCAGGATGAATCAAAAAAAATCCAGCTAGTGGCAGGGTGGAGGGTTTAAACCTGGGACCTCTGAAATACAACACCAGTGCCCTAAACCCCTTGACCACGCTGCCTCCTGAAAGTCCTACAAATTTTTATCCAGAGTCTGAGCCTACTAAATAAATAGGCCACTGCAATTCCTAGAAATTTAGAGGGTAGATGTATATGTGAATTAATTTTCTTTTTTGTTTTGTGTTTGTTTTGACAGTGTCTGCTGAAGAACTTAGCGACTGCAAAGTAAGTTGTCTTCAATTGATTTTTCCTTATCAAGCTTTGTTTTACTGTATGAGGCAAATCCAGATTATAGCAATTTTTGATTGAGTGTCATAAAACCAAAACCCAAGTACCGCTAATATTTATTTCTGACTCTGGCCAGTCAACATAAAGGACACAGTCATTCAATCAAGTAATCCAATCAAAACTCAAACCATCACCACAAAGTGCAGGAAAGCACGTGTAAGCGAGTGGTTTGGTTTTAATACTTCTTTTGTTGAAAAACAGGGCAAGAAAAACCAAGGCAACCATAAATAATTGCCTTGACACTCAAGTGAAAATGGCTCTGTAGTAACTTGTTGAAATTTCTTCTCATCTTTTCATTCTCTTCAGGGTTCAACAGAACATTTAATCATAGCATTAATTTTTTTTTCCACCTACAGGATGTAGTAACACTTCAGTTTAAAGGGCACAAACTCGACAAGAAAGACTTTTTTGGAAAATCTGATCCTTTCTTAGTATTTTACAGATGTAATGAGGATAACAGGTTGGTTACTAAATAAGAAAAGTGAATGAAAGGCTGTCAACCCCATTTCAGTGAACTTTTAAAAAAAATATGCCAAACAACAGGATAAATCAAATCAACAAATATACGGTAGTCCCAGTTTCATGACTCTATCTATGACTGAGGAAATGGATAATGGGGGTAGTTGCCAAGTAGAATAGAGGGGGTAGAGGAGTTAAAGGTACAGGAAGTGGGAAGTTCAGACCCCCTGTCCCCCCCCCCACCATGCTGTAGCTCCCTGTTACAGGCCGCTATACCCACAGCGGTAGTCTGTGCAGAAAACCAGACATTCCAGACTTGTAGTTCCCCCGGGTATCATGAGACTCTTGCGCCACTCATGTTCAATGTGTTCTCTGTGTTCAAAGTTGTATTGCCAAGCAGATCAAAAGCGGTGAAAGTAAACATTGTTATAAGCTGTGCAAACTGTAAATAAAAGTCATTGAGTTTACCAGATCACTCCCTTTAAAACATCTGCATTTAGTGCTTAGTAGAACAATACATCTAAAAAACAAAACAGACATTTCTGGTGTGTATATATTCAATTCAATTTTTTTACTCTTTCCAGCTATACTGCAGTTCATAGAACAGAGGTTATCAAGAACACCCTGAATCCAACGTGGAAACCATTTACCATACATGCCAGGGCACTTTGCAATGGAGATTATGATAGGTACAGTACTATTCATATATTTATGCAATAATTTTATAAATGAATTACTATTATTTTATTTTTGGAAGTTTTACCAGGATAAAGGGGTTCCCTGGTTAGTGCGGTTAGTATGTATGGTTAATGGGCTGGACTCTGGATCAAACGGTTTGGGTTCTAGCCCTGGCCCAAGCACTGTGATGCGTTCTTGGGCACTTTACTCTCATAGGGCCTCTCTTTACCCAGTTGTATAAATGGGTACCAGCAAAATTAATGCTGGGGGGTAACCCTGCGATGGACTAGCATTCAATTCCAGGGGGGAGGGGTAAAAATACTCCTATTTGCTTTATGCTACTGAAACCAGGATAAGCTCCAGCCTGATGGGCCACTAGACTCGTATGCAGATTAAACTTAAAGGGGTTCAATTGGCTTATTGCAGTGTAATAATTGCAGGTCTTCCTAAAAATGGGTTTGGTAGGGGCATCTAACTTCTGGTTTCATTTGCTGCCTTTTCATCATTGCTGTGCATTTTTATCAAATTCATGCTCTAAAATTTCCTTATCCCTCTTTTTCAACTAGCGGATTCTTGATCTCCTTAGCTGGGATCATTGTTAACTGGCACAATGTTTGAGATTTTTGTGGTACATCAATACAATATCTGTAAGTTGATCAATGCATATTTCTGGTTTGTATTGTTCCTTAGGTCCATCAGAGTGGAATGCTATGACTGGGACAGAGATGGAGGGTGAGCTGGTTATGTTTAAAACACTCATTCCTGGGTTTGCACAAAGCTGCCTCCGGAGCATTACGGATCGGCGCCCATTGAAACGTGTCGCCCAGGAAAAGTGGGGTACCCATGACGTTTTGCGGGCACCAAGCCTTGGAAACGAGACTGCAAAAGCTGCCGACAGTTTCGGTTTCGTTAGATCCTGAAGTGACAAATTCCCAAAAGGGAGTTGAACGCTATACCCCTGAGTCCTTTAGAGGACAATGCTGATGGAAGTGAAGGAATTATTGGCATTGTTTGGAAGTGTCGGCAAGCTCTTTTTATCGAAGAGTTTATGCAAAACCTCGTGAGTAATATTTCACGACCAGAATTCGAAGCGCCGTACACATCTCGCCTCTTCGGCATGCGTTGTAAACAAGTTGCCGCTATAATTTGCCGCATGTGTTATTTACTTTCATTTTATCGGGAAACCTTATTTAAACCGATAGGAAATCATTTTCACAAGAAAGATAACAACTGTTTAGAGAAAGGGCAATCGACAGAACGAAAATTTTCACCGAGCAATGGTATAAACAACAAATTTCTGATCGCTAAATTGTCTACAAGTGGCGACTGACAATTACATTTGTCTCCCGGGACTAACCACAAATTACCGTCTATTATTTCCGCCGTCTTAGCAAAAACAATGGTTGAGAGATCGACCTACACAGGGGATTACTTGATTGACAGTACGTTACGCATGCTCTGTGTTTAATTTTGAGCTTATTTGCATTTTCCCGTGCGACGCTTATCAATGGGCGCATTTCCGTAATGGAATTCTTGGAAACCTCCTTTAGTTATTAAAACTTCCAGGATCCTGGAAAACTCCTTGGAAATCTTCTTTTTTCACCTACCCTTGTAAGGCCCCTGAAATTAAATAGCTTTTAACAATAAATTATTAAAAAAAGCAAATTAAATTCCTGTCATAACCTCTTCCACAAACATTTGATAAGTCAGTTGCTTGAAATGCATTATCATTTAACTTTTAGACATTTACACCTTGAAAAGTCTGAGTTCTGGGTTCTAGAATTTTTATTATGGTTCTTTGGAAAACTCCCAAATACCATCATTGTTGAGTAGTAACAACCCTGTTTCTATCAGGAAGTTTATTTCCTGATATATCACAAGAATATTGACAAGATCACCCAAAAGATAAATGTTCTAGATAATAGAGGAACCCTGTGTTATGTTGTATTACTGATATCATCAGCTGTTCATTTTGAAGCTGACTGCAGAGCAAAGGAGTAGAAAACTTTTTATTAATAAATGATTCCCCACCATGATCAAGTGGTAATAATTCATTGTGTATTTCTCTGCAAATTATCAGCGGGGTGCACGCCAGGGTAACCCTTGTCGTATTTGAAGGAAAGACTTCTCTGGCAGCTCTTGATTAACAATTTTGTTGTTTTTAGGCATGATCTAATAGGAATTTTTTCCACAACTATCAATGAACTAAACTCAACTTCTGGTATGACATTTGAGGTGAGAAGCTGCAGGCTTTGGTGGTATAGTTTTGTCAGTGGAAATTATTGTTTGAGTAATTTGTGTAAAATGCATTTACATTACCAGTAAAATGAAACCAATTGTTACATGTCTTAAGCATTTTATTTGCCAACTCTTCACTTTCTGTCTTTCTTAGGTCATCAATCCAAAGAAACAGGCAAAAAAGAAAGGATACAAACACTCAGGCACGGTCAGTGTTGTACATAGAAATGTGATTTGGTTACATTATTAGCAATCAATTTCGTTCCCAGAGGCCACTATCCTTCTGGTCTGTGCCAGGGATCGGGACCTCTGGGCTAAAATAATAATCTAAGAGCCCGCCAAAAAGGTGACAAAATCTGGTATCTTTTAAGGGTAAAAAAGCTTGTGACATACCCAGATTAGTCTCCTTTAGGAGTTTAATTAAAATTTTTAAGGCAACAACTCCTTAGTGTGATCAAAAATAACAACAACAACAACAACAACAACAACAGAATACTGTCCTCAATTTGGACAACCCACTTTTAAAGCCTGACACTTAAAACTTTATCATTTTTTTTTTAAGATTTCTCTTATGCAATGCAGACTGGAGCAGCAACCTTCATTTTTAGATTTCATCAGAGGAGGGTAAGGATGTCATCTTAGAACCTTTCACTTTATCATGGTTCACTTGCTAGGAAATTCCTGGATGATCAGGGTTTTTTTTGTTTTTCCTGCCAATTTACCAGTTGTTTGTCAGTGATAAAAATGTCAACTTTGTGGGCAATGTGCACTAAGCTTGTGCTATAGGGGACACTAGTTTGATTTGAAAGCTACTTGTGAACCAAGCATATAGGCTGGGTACAGTGCTAAGCATAATTAGTATATACCACACAAGGGAATAGCGCTTAAATTCGCGTGTGCTGATTTGTTAACTTGGAGGTGATAAACAAAGTACTATTCATCTCCGAGCAGATAAAGAGAAACAAACTGCCTTTGCGTGTTGCTTTGTGATGTTTTGGTCTGCTTTCAACTTGTGTGGTATATACTAAAACAATTATTCATCTCAGTGTCGGTGAATGTGGTGGATATTTACCTCCACTTTGGTGAATAATTGTTAATTATTGCAGTTGCCCTTTTAAATCAATAATTGTCAGTGAGAAATGCTTCTGATTTTCTCTGAATATATTCCTGACTGTCCTAAACTTCACAGAAAACTACATCATGATAGCCATGTAATGTCTGAAATAGTCAGGAAACAACAGAGTTCCGGATCATCTGGGATTTTGTCAACTGTGTGAAAACCAGGCTTATGCCTTACTTACCTCCAACAACAATAATTTATTGCTGTTTATCCACGTTTGTCCTGATTTTCATACATGCAAATTTGATTTGTTACAGAACTCAGATTAACTTTACAGTAGCCATCGACTTCACAGCTTCAAATGGTAAGATGTTTAGTTCATATTTCTGCAGTCAGCATTAAATATTTCTCCTTACAAGATCAGTGGTAATAGACTGTCAATTACCGGCAGAGAAGTGAAATAATAAAGAAAATCATCAACTCAAGGATCTTTTGATTCCAGGGCCGTGGCTAGCAAGAGGCAAGATGAGGCACTTGCCTCGCCTAGATTTTCACCAAAATTAAAAACAAAATACCTTTAGTTGGGATAATAATCTTTATACCATGCCATAGAAAATACAGCCAATCAGAATACAGGAAAGCCGTTGTATATTCGACGGTATTCAACCCAACCTTCCCATAGTGCGCTGCGACTGTATTCTCGACGAAATTTAGTGAGCGTATTTTCTATGACATGGTATAAAATAGTTACACAACACTTTCTCGTGGTATACTATGGAATATCCCACTTGTCAATTGTATTTTCTTGGCATACACACTCGCCTAAAGGCTCGTGTGTATACCGAGAAAATACAAGTGACTCGTGGGATATTCCATAGTATACCACTCGAAAGCGTTGCATAACTAGTATATAGTTGAACAAGATTGATTTTTCTGAAGAAATTACTTATGAAAAATGCTGAAAAGAGTATTTTAGAGCTTCTTTATCCCCCTAGCGGCTCGTCCCTTTTGCGATCGTAGATGTTGCCTTGTCCGTGACAAAAGTCTGGCTACGGCCCTGGAAACTCACAAAATTTTGGGAACCAACATAACAACAAATCTTTTACAAGGTAGTACTAAAGAAATATTGATGTAAATGGTATTATTGACATGCTGCAATGGATTTTGTACTCAATCTTGGACTCATACTTCCATCTAAAGTTCCCTTTTGACTCAAACTTGTATTTGTTTAAAGGTGACCCTAGGAATGCCAACTCTCTGCATTATATCAACCCATATGAACAGAATCAGTATGTAAAGGCCTTAACAGCTGTTGGAAGAATTTGTCAGGATTATGACACGTGAGTACTGTCTTATTTTTATTGCCATAAAATTTCCAAGTTAGATAGACCTGCAATGTGTACAGAAGGCCACGGCTACAAAGCCCTCTGCACACATTGCATGCCTATAATGCTAGTATGATAGGCCCGCAATGTGTGCAAAGGGTTACAGTGCACACATTTATAGACCGACGATGCAAGATAATGATGAACCAAATCCACAATATCCGGACTTGTAGATCACCAGAAGGTAATGTTGATTTGTGTTGTTATGTTTTATCTAGAGATAAGCTGTTTCCAGCATTTGGATTTGGAGCACGCCTTCCTCCAGCCTGGCAAATCTCTCACGAGTTTCCCTTGGTGAGTGCCAAGATGCTCCTTACTTATCTTTGCTCCTTAACTTGCCTTTGTTTGCTTATTGTGATAAATGCAGTAGGAAACAACACATAAAAAAACTGTTTGAGAACAATATGGCTTCTGCTAAATAGTGTGATTGTTGAACTCTTGGGCTGCAGACATTTGTTGACTTTTCAAAAATTAATGATAATTGCTTGAACATTTGAACCTAGTTGTATGAGCAGTATGGCCTCTCTATAGAACATGTCTTCTGTAGCTCGCTGACTTGTGTGGAAGATTATCAGTTTGACTTCTGTTGAGAGAAGGCAGGATTTTTATTAATATTTTCTTGTATCACTTACCAATTGACATCTTTTTCATTACTCATTTTTATTTTTTTTTATTTTTTGTTATACACACAATGTGGGCTCATAGAACTAATTTGATTGTGTGAAAAATCACTATGACACATGAAGAACACTATAATAATTTTGATGATTATTTTTCAGAATGGTAATCCTCAAAATCCAATGTGTGAAGGAATAGATGGAGTAACAGCAGCTTACTATCACAGTATACAGAGAGTTCAGCTCTATGGTAATTAGACTACATAAATTAAATTATCAATCTTTAGAGCTCTTCCTGTCAATAAATATACGTTTCTTTTAAGTTGTATCACCCAATACTTAAAATAATGTAGTGGATCACAGAATAAGCTTTCAACGTTGTAATCTAGTGGGCCACATTTAGTACACTTTAGTTTATAGTTATTTACTGGTCAAAGTAGGTATGTAGTTGTCTCTTAGCCTGAATCAATAGCCATTGGGATAGTAACATTGTAAATCTACAAGCACATGTTTACCACACTAATCAAATCAGGGAATTACACCTTTTAGCCTGAATCAATAGTCTCTGGGTTAGTAAATTTGGATATTAGTTCACATGTTCTGCGCTGATGTTACAAATGGAGGTTATAAATTATGATTATTTAACATGTGAATGAATGATGTTTTGCTTTGTAGGTCCCACCAACTTTGCACCAATAATAAATCAAATTACAAGGTAAGCTTTTTACAATTTCTGTTTCTCATGCTCCTCAGCTATGATATCGCCAGAATGGTTTTTAATCTCTTCAAGCAAACCATCTGTGCAAAACTCCAAGACTATTGGTGTTGCAGGAAAATAGAAAACATTTTTGTCTTCCCTTACTGTTTGATCATGATCTGATGGGAAGCTAACCTTCTTTCCCCACTAAAAGTACTGGACTATGATCAGTAGTGTTGCAGTTCTCGTAAGCTTGTAATTCTAGTGTAGCAGTTGCTATTGTTTGAGCGCCAGGAGCATTGTTCCTGTTGTTTGTTCTATTGTTCTCTCGAAGGGTAGCAAGTCATTCATGTGAGACCTTAACTTCTGATTTTAATTGCTATTTTTTTTTTATAGAATAGCAAGTGCATCACATAGAGAGAGGCCTGGAGAAGAGTAAGTACAGTGTTCTAAACTATATTATGAGAATATCTGATCATGCATGTGGCCTGTATTTCTTATGGTGGTAGTTAAAAGAAGTGTGTCTCATTTTAAAACAAAGGCAGAATGCAGCTTAAAAATGCTATTTTGTCACTTCATGTCTCTTGAGCATTATTTTGTTTTGGTCCTCTGTAGGTATTTTGTTCTACTGATGTTAACTGATGGAATCATTTCTGACATGGCACAAACAAAAGAGGCTATTGTTACAGTACGTTTGGGTTATTTGTTTTTCAGCTTTAATCCCTTATAATACCTGTATGTTCCTAGATATTCTGCTCTGGGTTGTTTCAAGTAATTACAATGTGTAATAAAACAAAATGGTGACACATGGTGGTTTGAAGAGTTCAAACTTGTATTCTCTTTATGGGGTAAAGAAATGATAAAAAGGGAGCTAAGCAGTATAACAAGAAACATGCATGGAATAAACAAGCCAAGAAATGCCCCATGGACAATGCCGCGGAAAACTTAGCAATCTAAAGTTTCATGACAGAAACAGAATTTTCAGAAATCATTGGCAAGAGTGGGAGCTATTTGGTCTATTTGAGCTATTCTGGTCATGGGTGAAATCCCACCGCCAGTTTTCTTGCATCTTTCCAATCACATGATTACAAGAAAGTGAAATATGATTTGAAGAAAAATGATAGCCTCAGTTATTTTTTACTTCTTTCCTTCCCTGCGGAGGCCTGCTCACAAGCTGTGGCTTCAGATTAAAATGTGTTTTTCCTCGTCTTTGTAGGCAGCCTCTCTTCCAATCTCTATTATTATTGTCGGCGTTGGACCAGCGGAATTTGATGGTAGGTTCATAATCAAAAGTTCACCATTTATTTGACAATCAATAAAAGAGTCTTACCTGAAAAGTGTTCACTGTTTCATTGTTTTAAACGATGAACACTTTTCATAAAACACTACTAACTATATAGCAAAATGATACTGTAACCTATCAGGCGCGTAGGAGGGGGGGTTCGAGGGGTTCGAACGAACCCCCTTTGGAGGTCAATAATGGAGGACTGAAAACACAAACTGTTGATTTTCACCTTTTAGCAAATAGTGGGGGAATGGAAAACAAATTTTGGGTGTTGCAGCTTTTAAATTACCCTGCAAGAAAACGCTAAAAGTAATCGGGAAAGTATTAAATTGTTAGGAGAATGGATCCTAGTGACCCAGTATTATATGTAGTCAAAATAATCCCATCGTTGAAAATAATAGACGAAAGGCGGGGAATACAATTTCGGGGGACCCAGGTGATACGTGTATTTAGTACATATTGACGCTTTGATGCTGCTTTTAGTACATTGTCGGTGGGGCCGGGGGTGGGGGGCTTAACCTTTTACCTTGAGATGCCTTTGCAGCACACGTCAAGCTTTTGTGAAACGTTTAGTGTACTAAGCTGGTATGTATGTATGAATGTATCAAGTTGACAAAACGCCTAAAATATTGTTGTTATGGCTAAAAATACCTGTTATTTTACACTCCATCTTGTTTGAAATATTGACGCACACAATGCTGAAAATAACATTTCCGGGCCTCTAGATTTCAAAATATTCTGGGGGGGGGGGCATGCCCCCTGACCCCCCCTAGAGGGGTCGCGCCTTCGGCGCTTGTGTTTAATAACTCCCCTTAATAAATAGTCTTGTCAATACGAACACCCTTCCAAAAACCTCAGCTACGCGCCTGCCTATCCCAAGCTTTCCTCTTTTGCAGTAAATAAATAATTGTGTTGTGCATTGTCTAAACAAGGTGCACAGTGCAGATGTAACTTCACAAGGGTTTTAACTAATTGCCTTGTTGACGGTTTAAGCACTCACTTAAACTGATTTCTTGGTTATTGTCGATAATATTTAATTGTTGTTGGTATTCTATTACGTGTTCCATGACAGCCATGGAAGAACTAGATGGTGACACCGTCCGTCTGTCGTCACGTGGGAGATATGCAGAAAGGGACATCGTGCAGGTAAGATAATTATCAATTTTTATGCTTAAATTAATATTATATAACATTATTACTGCACACCTACATGTGATACTGGTACGTTTTGTGACGGACACGGCTGCATATATATATTTTTTAAAGGAAACATTTTGAGGAAATGCTTTTTTTTCGGCACACTTAGCTGAGCTTCTTTTGTGAGCAAACTCTGAGTTGTCGTTCTTGTTGTCTGTTTTTTTTAATCCATGTTTCTTTGCACTGCCCAAGTGTGATCTTTTTATTTTCAAATCCTTGTATCAGTACCTGAAGAATATAAAAACGTTTGCCAATCCGAACGTAACAGCAAATGCACTCAATCACAAAAATTCGGCATAAACTTGCACCATAATGATACATTTATGCCTTGTTATCATGCAGTTTCTCTGTTTTCAACCGCCAGCTCGGTTTATTCTCATTGTTAATTGGTAATAATTTCCAGGGCATTTAATGTTGCATGTTGTATAACTATGATATATCCTCCTCCTCTTCCTACTCATGCTTCTGCTTCTTCTCCTACCCCTGCTTCTGCTCCTACTCGTGCTGCTCCTGCTGCTGCTGCTGCTGCTGCTCCTGCTCCTGCTTCTGCTGCTACTGCTGCTGCTCCTGCTTCTGCTGCTCCTGCTGCTGCTTCTGCTCCTGCTTGTGCTGCTGCTGCTGCTGCTGTACTCCTGCTGCTGCTCCTGCTGCTCCTGCTTCTGCTGCTTCTGCTCCTGCTTCTGCTGCTCCTGCTGCTCCTCCTGCTGCTTCTGCTCCTGCTTGTGCTGCTGCTGCTCCTGCTGCTGCTCCTGCTCCTGCTTGTGCTCCTGCTCCTGCTCCTGCTCCTGCTCCTGCTGCTGCTTCCTGCTGCTGCTCCTGCTCCTGCTCCTGCTGCTGCTCCTGCTTGTACTCCTGCTCCTGCTCCTGCTGCTGCTCCTGCTTGTACTCCTGCTCCTGCTGCTGCTCCTGCTTGTGCTCCTGCTCCTGCTCCTGCTCCTGCTCCTGCTCCTGCTTGTACTCCTGCTCCTGCTGCTGCTCCTGCTTCTGCTCCTGCTCCTGCTTGTGCTGCTGCTCCTGCTCCTGCTCCTGCTTGTGCTGCTGCTCCTGCTGCTGCTCCTGCTTGTACTCCTGCTCCTGCTGCTGCTCCTGCTTGTACTCCTGCTCCTGCTCCTGCTTGTACTCCTGCTCCTGCTGCTGCTCCTGCTTGTGCTCCTGCTCCTGCTTGTGCTGCTGCTCCTGCTCCTGCTTGTACTCCTGCTTCTGCTTGTGCTGCTGCTCCTGCTCCTGCTCCTGCTTGTGCTGCTGCTCCTGCTCCTGCTCCTGCTGCTGCTCCTGCTTGTACTCCTGCTCCTGCTCCTGCTCCTGCTGCTGCTTCTGCTTGTACTCCTGCTCCTGCTGCTGCTCCTGCTTGTACTCCTGCTCCTGCTGCTGCTCCTGCTTGTACTCCTGCTCCTGCTTGTGCTGCTGCTCCTGCTTGTACTCCTGCTCCTGCTTGTACTGCTGCTCCTCCTGCTCCTGCTTGTGCTGCTGCTCCTGCTCCTGCTGCTCCTGCTTGTACTCCTGCTCCTGCTTGTGCTGCTGCTCCTGCTCCTGCTGCTCCTACTCCTGCTTGTGCTGCTGCTCCTGCTGCTGCTCCTGCTTGTGCTCCTGCTCCTGCGCCTGCTCCTGCTGCTGCTGCTGCTGCTGCTCCTGTTCCTGCTCCTGCTCCTCCTTTTCCTCCTCCTTTTCTTCTTCCTTCCCTCCTTCTACCCCTTTCCCACCACCAACTCCTCACCCCCGTCTACCTCCTGCTGTTCCCACATGGAAAAAATGTCAAAAGATAGTTAATACAAAAACGAAGCAAGGTTTTTTCTTGTGGACTTGTGCTGTGATTGGTAGACAAGGGTTGGTTACTCTCAGCTGAAAGTTTCTTCCCATTTTTCTTTCAGTTTGTCCCATTCCGAGATTTCCAAACACATGGCACACTCGCATCAGATTTGCTCACAAAAGAAGTGTTGGCTGAGGTCCCGGATCAACTGTTATCCTTCATGACAAAAAATTCCATAAAACCAAAGCCACCTCGACCAATCACAGTTGAGAACATTATGCCAATCATGCCTCATTCAGCCAATCAAACTGCTCCATTTGTAACCAATCAGAGCACACCATATCCAGTCGATCCCAGTGCACCTCCATTTCCAACCAATCACAGCATTCCTTATCCAGCCAATCAGGGACCACCCTACCCAACCAATTAGGTAGTGAGTTTCTAAAATTATTATACAGTGGAACCTCGATTAAACGAACCTTTATATAGCGAAGTCCTCGATATTCTTAGCCCCAGTAATAGTAAAATATATGGAAAAGAACCTCGATATAACGAAACCTCGTTATAGCGAACATATTTTGCCAGTCCCTTGGCCCTTCGTTATATCGAGGTTCCACTGTAACTTTAAAATAAGTTCTTTTGGGCTCATTAACTTAATGGAATACAGCAATACCCCGCTATCTCGAACTCACTTATACTCCTCTATAACTCCTCTACCTCGAACAAACGGTCATTTTCTAAAAAGTCATTTGCTGTAAGCTTATCTTGTTATCCCGAACTCGGTTATCTTGAAATCTTCCCTGTTTCAAACAGTTTGTGGATTCCCATATTGTAATGTTAACCTTATTTAACCCTGTAACCTCGAACTGTGATAACTTAAGAATAAATCAATTAGTCCTGTTGTTGAATTTACTATTAATGTTATATTTCAAACAAAAGCAATCCCAATCTACAGTTAATACCGCCACACGTGAACTGCGTCATGTCAAAGTTCTATTTTAACTGTGAAATTTACAGTCACGTTGGCAAGATACAAGAATTATTTCGTCATCACAACCACCACCACTGTTGCTACTTCATATGCTTGTATGCTTATGTGAAATGAAAAATTTCTTTACCCAATCACGGAGGACGAAAAAACCCCATTAAATTTCATTTGCAAAGCTAGTAGCCCAGGTGGATTTTACAGGGCGTAAGAATACTTTTTTATGCTCGTATTTAAAACTTCCCTCTCTTATTTCAAGGAATAAGCATTACAAATTTTGCCCAAGATCACAAAATTTGGTTGATTGTGAACAACAACTCCCCGTAACTGACTGTCGGCCAACTGTTTGCCGACACACCACCGACAGGTTACCAACAGGCTACCAAGAGGCAACCGACAGTCATCCGATAAACTATTGACAGTCAGTTACGGGGAACAACCCAAATTTGGCTTTGCAACACAGCTAAGAAAATTTGTGTGAAATTGTAGTTGGCAAGAGGAGAAACAAACTATTTTGTTGTGGATTCACACTGTGTGATGGAAAGTGTTGGTAGCCAACAAAAAGGTTGAGAGTTTCTTCCCACTTCTCTTTCAGTTTGTCCCATTCCGAGATTTCCAAACGCACGGTGCATTAGCTCAGGATTTGCTCACTAAAGAAGTGTTGGCTGAGCTGCCGGATCAACTTCTATCCTTCATGTCAACACGCATGATTAAACCAAAGCCACCTCGACCAATCTCAGTTGACAACATAGTGCCAATCATGCCTCATTCAGCCAATCAAACTGCCCCATTTTCATCCAATCAAGGTGCCCCATATCCAGTCAATCCAAGTGCACCTTCTATCCAACCAATCAGAACACACCTTATCCAACCAATCAGAGCACACCTTATCCAACCAATCAGGGGCCTCCTTACCCGACCAACTAGGCAGTCGGCAAAGCCAACCATACACGTTTTAACTGAGTAATGTTATTTAAACATCTCAGGTTAATAATATTATTGCGATTACAAATATTTCAATTAGCGTTTAGAAAATATTTTAACAATACATTGCATAGTTGCATAGGTGTATACCGCAACAGACCGCATTCAAATTGACACCCAATGATTCAATGACAAGTTGCATGAATGCCACCTTCCCCCCTCTATTTGATATTTAACAATTATTCCACGAGCGCGCGTTGGATATGAGATGGTAGATAGTCAACAAGGCGCGTAGTATAACGATCTCAAATCCAACAAGCACGAGTGGAATAACTGTTTTATTAAAAACGCCCAAATAATTGCAATGTTTGAGCTCCCCAGCTGTTTTCGTTGACGCGAATCGGCTACCATATTTGTGTCAATGGTATATGAGCTCATATACAATTGCCTGTTAACCAATCAAAACGCAGGAATTGCAATATACCATTGCTAGTTTTTAATAATTACTGGTATCCGTAATTTGATCTTATATTATTTAACTTTTAAAAGAACTACACGGCCCCAGCAGATTTATTATTTATTAATCTTCTTTTCTATTACTGACGTTCATAGCAAGATAGTTCTTAGGTGACTTGATAAAGGATTTACGGGAAATACAAATTGCCTCCTCCCCCTGTCACTGTCAAGGACTTTCAGGTTGTGTTCTTTTGGAGCAACCATTCCGACCAGGACCAATGTTGGTTAAATTGGTGGAATTGTCTTAATAGAACGATTTTGCAACGGTATTTGATTGAAACAGGCCATAATTGTTTGGATGTATTGTATTGCGATAAACAGTTTTCACTTGGTTTGGTTGGATGGGTTTCTTGTGTTCTTTTGGAAAAAATTTAGTTATCCAACCATTTTCATTCAATACCGGTTAGGTTAAGAGGTCAATAATTTCAACTTAAAAATAAATTTTAACCGAGTCTGAAAACAAAACCAACCAAGACAACCAACCCAATAGAAAACAAAAAAAACGTCCACTATCCCGCTCCCCTCCCCCTCCCCCCAGCGTCGGCCGAGAATGGTTGTTCCCAGTGAAACGCGACCTTAGACATAACTGTAAATTGACACAGCTTTGAGAAGTTGATAATATGTCCTTGTGAATCTTAGTTTGTCCCTTTCCGTGACTACATTGGCCAAGCTGGTAATGTCATTAGCGGGGCAAGATTGGCAAAGGATGTACTGGAAGAACTTCCAGATCAGTTTCTTGATTACATGAAAAAACGAAACTTCAAACCAAGGCCTCCTCAGTACAACGTTTCTGCCATGGCTATGGTGTAAGAAGGGGGTGCTATTTGGAGAGGATAATGGTAAACATAATGGGGAAGTTCAGTTCAGAGGTCCGTTGCTCAGTATCAGTAAAATATGTCATAATAATTTTGCCACAGACGAATCTTTGTTTACAATCATCTGAATAACTGCCTCATAAGTCTGATTGAGCTACAAAAATATCCATTCTGAATATAAGAAAGCCATAGTACGAGCAACCACCTGTAGAAATTTGAGCCCAATGCATTTCATAGTTTTTGTGTGACGCGGGTTTAAAAACTCAAAAATGTATGGGCCAATGAGCGCTTTTGCAACCTAGCAATTAGCCAATTTCTCCTTCAATATTACACCGAAGAGATGAAAACTTTTCCGATTACTTAGTCTTGTAAAATCTTTGAACACTTGGAGACACTCTTTAGAGGATCGTATGTAGCACGATGCTTTCTCTGCGCAAAGTCATATGCTATTGAGGCAAAATGCAAACATTGACGACAGCAAAGATTCGCCTATGGTTTTGCTTGTGAGTAGATTGCAGTAGAAGCCAATACTAGTAGGCACAGTTATATGCAAGCTGCTACAAATTGTTAGTAGCAGTTTGCATGAAACTGTATGTACCCATTAATATTATGATAATAAAAATGCAAAACGTTTAGGCTTTTGTAAAGTCAATATAGTTAAGAAAATTGTTCTGATAGTTTTCAAGAAAAGTTGGCATATTTTGAGATAATAGTCAACGCTGTAGAGCTAAAGTATTTAACCACAAGTAAAAAGTTAGCCCCAAGTATTCTACAAATTGCTGGGCTTACTTAGATTTTTGAGCACCCAAAAGATTATAAAGAGGGTGCACTGCAATTGAATGTATATTACATGTCATTTTAAATAATGGAAAATAATTATAGAAATTCATGTTATATTAACTGAAAAAGAAACACATTTTTAAGAACTACTTTTCACAGTTACTTAACTGGAAGTGGAGCGTTAATGACGCGTTAATGTTTGTCGTCGTTTGATACCATTTTACACTGCTAAAAATGCATAATGGAGAGGCTATTCACCCGTACAGTTGAGTAGAGACACAGTTTGCAGTGTCCAACTATAAAGTGTCTATATTGTCCAGGGTTTGACTGTATCAGCAGTAGTGTAGCAGCTCTGGTAAGCTTGTAATTCTACTGCTTGTCCTCTTATGTAGCGGTTGCTAATTGTTTTTGGGGTTAGGGGCACTGTTCCTCTTGTTTGTTTATAAGGGGAGCGAGCCATTAATGGAAGAACTTGCGAGGGCTGGCACCCGATTCAAAGACAATATATCCTTTTGTTAACGCGCACATGTTTTGCACATCACGGGATGGTCCTGCAGGAATCCCGGATTTTTTTGTTTTTCTCGATGTAGTTAAATCTATTTAGCCTATTAGTTTAAATGACTAAAAGCAGTTATTTGTGTGAATTACGAAAAACGGGCCGTCCTGTGATGTGCAGAACGTGTCTACTAACAAAAAGAGGCATATTCCTTGAAAAAAATCTAAGGGTAATAATAAAAATTAATGACAAATTGAATTTGCTAGGTGGGTGTATTTTTATTAAAATATTCAACATTCCATTTGATATATACATCAATGTGTACATAAAATACTCGAGGTGTAATACTCTACATTTATATTAAGTGCAATTTTCTTCACTTTGACCAGCAATCAATCGTCCGTAGCAAGTAGTTGTGGTGCAGTGATTGCGGTTTGTGTTGTTACAAAAGTAGTCCCTTAAAATTTCTATGAAAAGGTAAAAGTAGATTTCGTTACTTAACGGCAGTGACACATTTGTTGCTACAAACTACGAAAGGTATAGGATTGTTTTTATTGCTTTTCAGTAATCTGCTGTGATTGAATTCTCTTTATTTTGTTTGTAGTGTAAAACAGGAAGATCCTCAAAGATTGTCAGAAACAGACTATTGACTACAGTTTAGAAGGTAGGAGAGTAGTATAGGAGAATAGGTTTGCAACAGAATGACAATTTCACCAGATAATACTGTAACTTACGGTTTTATTGTGTTTGTGGTGCAAAACGGGAAGATCCTTAAGGATTGTCAAAAACAGACTACTGACTTGGCTTAAAAGGTAGGAGAAAAGTTTGCACCAGAATAATGACAGATTTACCAGATAATACAACTGTAACTTACAGCTTTATTTTGTTGTTGAGGCAAAACTGCACCACAAACTAAACAGTTTAGGAAGTAGGAAAGTCAGTAGATAGAATAGGAGAGTAGGTTTTCACAAGAATTTACTAGACTTGAAGAAACTTATATTTACTAATCTTTTGTAAACTTAAGTTTTCTTAAGTTTTGATAATGCAACATAATGCTGCATAATTGGTTGGTGTAACGTATACATTTAGAAATATGACTTGTAGGTATTCAAAATACAATTTTCCTTTTACTCTGATCACAGCTAGGATAATAAATATTACAAGCATTCTGCATGTAATTAGGATAAATTAGCTATTTTACACTATTTTCTTAACGCTTAATACACATATCCTTTTTCGTAAAACGACGTGACATAGTAAGGAATTTACTCGAGATGTTTTCTTGGATTAAAAGTATTGTGGAAGTGCATAGTTATTTGCAATAAAAATAAAGTTTTGAACTCTATATACAATTCCATTTCTCTCAATAATTGAACTTTTTACATAGACGTCTATGGGTGATCTGAAAAATTAAGCCTATATCCACCACAATCAGATTCTGCTTGACGGCACACCGATGATTGTCACATAATCCGTGATAATACTGTCACACAATGCTGAAATTGCCCACACTAGGCCTGTCAGCGTGACACCTGGACTACCCCCTTATACAAGCTTCCCTAGGGGAAGATTAGAAGTGTTTCGCATTACTGTCAGGGCCTATTGATATTGGCAGTGGTGCTCGCTGTCTCATACTTGTTGTGTCGGTAGAGTACTTCAGCACTGCCTTGGGTATTTGCATTGGCCTGGGGGCTCTCTGTTGCATATCAGGTGCAACATTGGCCTCAGAATATTGCGTTTTGCTCCTTGCAATGAGTCCTTTTAACTTTCCATCATCTGTAGTACAAAATGTTGTAGCAATAGGAATGGACTGCGGTGCACACATACAACCGATTGCCCAAGAACCTTCGGGCTTCTTTTTCGCGTCCACTAGACGCTTAGAGTCTGTGCTCACTAGTCTCTCTCCTGAAGTATTTGCCAAAATATTCCGTGTTTCTTTTGGACGGGAGAGAGACGCAATCCTAGCATTAATACCATCAGGAGACAGTTCTTTGTGCCGAGACACAGATGCAGGCTTGCCAGCACTGCCTTCTGCAGGGGTGTCCTTGGCTTTGGGGATGGGCACCACTCTAGGAGAAGTAACGTCGCTTTGTTTCCTTGTATTTACTGTTGGTTTTCGTATTCCCTGGCCTTCCACTGCCATGTTCATGCCGATGTATGGAGGAGCTGACACAAGAGGCTGAAGAGAGACAGACAACTAACCTCAATATGGTTATTGTGGTTTTCAGGTACATCAATATAAAGTTATTGACTTCAGATGTGTCTGTGCCTTATTTTATGACATATAAACGTTCAGCAAGGACTGTAGAGAACTCTAGGCTTCAGAGATTATCTCTAATAATAACTTATCCCTTGTGTAAGGATATCACAGCTACTCTAAAAATTTTACAACCTGGTCCTACAAACTCTTAAATTTAGCAGTTGTTCCCATTTTCCAACCTAACACATAGAAACTTTAACATGTGTGTAGATTTTGACCTACTCATTTCTGTAAGCATCATTCCATACAAACAAACAAGGGATAAACAAAGTTGAGTAGTTGTAGCGTAAAGATTATGGCAAAATAACAAGGCAAGTAAATGGCAAATAGCAAAGTAATGTGGTACATTTACCTGTTTAAAAGCCAATTCATATCTTCCTGTTTCACAATTCTTGTCCTCTCGCCGGTCAAGAACCACTGCAAAGAATCAGATTCAGATTTCAGATTTTTATTATTTCACACTATTTACAACAATTAAACAATATTAACACTATTTACAGAAAATGCAATAATAAAATAAGGAAAATATACAATAGATACAAAACCAAAATAAAATGTGCTCAGTGACCAAAGAAGCATAAGCTATCGTGTTGGTCACTGACACTTCAAAAAAACAAAAATAAATTACTAAAATAATAAAATGAATAACAAACGTATGTAGAATAAATATTTAAAAGATGAATAAATAAACTAAATATAAACTAATATAGAAAAAATAAATATACAAAGTAGGATTGGTTATTTAAGAGATAAATTTTATAGTGCTTGTAAAAGGAAGTATAAGGCAGTTTTTTCAAATCAGTTGGAATAGTTTCCAAATTTTGATGAAAAAAAGAGAAGGTAGAGGTCCCGTAGTTATTATTCTCTCGGTCTTAAAGTTCAATACGATATGGATGGGTATGAACTTCAGAGGCCTGAGTAAGTGTTCTATGGAATATTGTTGGAATGTTTATTGAGTCATTTAAAATTTTATGAATAAAAAGAGCCACTTTAAATTTGTGCACATTTTCAAATTTGAGAATTCCTAAAAGATTGAAGTATGGTGTAGCATTTTCCCTGCTATAAGCAAAGAAAATGCTTCGGACACATTTATTCTGCTTAGTTATAACTTTACGTAAATTGGTTTTACAAGCACTGCCCCAACTTATTATAGCATAGGATAGGTATGGATATATGAAAGAATAGTATAATTGTTTCAATGTATGAAAATCAACAAAATATCTTAATTTATGAATAATTGCTATATTTTTTGCTAATTTATTGTTAATGTGCTGGATCTGCGGTGCCCATTGTAAGTTTTGATCCATATAAATACCTAGATACTTAATCTGACTTTTATGTTCAATATTAGGAATATGTATATAAGGTCTTAGTCTTGTAGATGAAATTATCATGTAATTAGTCTTAGTAGATTTATAGATAGTTTGTTGATGATACAATATTTGAAAATAATTTATTCCTCGTTCATACATACTCAAGATGATGCAGATTATCACTTGTATAAAACATATTTGTATCATCAGCAAATATACGAAAGGATAGTTTTTTTGAGCAGTTAGGTAAGTCATTAATATAAAGCAGGAATAGAAGAGGACCCAAAGTTGATCCCTGTGGTATTCCACAAGTAATAGTTTCAGGACTAGAGTGGATGTTACCAATCTTAATCACAAGCTACCTTTTAGTACAAACTACAATTCTAAGATCAGAGTAAGGTAACTCTTTTACTTTGAGGAGATGAAAAGAAACAATCCTTTCAGGAACAGCCTTTAGGAAGTCTTAGTGGATGAACTGTGGTTATTATTTTTTTGTAGGAAAAAGGAACTTTATCAGATTTCAGCAAAATGGGAAATGGCTATCAAATACGGTGATATATAAAAATAACCGCTAAAGAAGGTACGGATGGCCCAATAGTGAAGGAGACTGAAACGGATTGCGTTATGAATTTTAAAATACTGTTGGGCTGAACAGTTTTCAAAGTAAATCTTGTTTGCTTGTAACTTTAAATTGGTTGCAACGAAGCTATGGTTTTGTATTTTGGATCCATAGAAGTAATTTTTTTGCAATCATTAAGTTTCATAGCGAGTATTTGGCAAAACTTGATGAAATAAACTTAGTTTTAGCAGTGACACAGTCCCATTAACTGCCCATAACATAAAACACAGTGATCTCATACCTTTCATGGTGTCTTCCAACACCTGAGCACACAGCTTTTTTGTGACAGCTGTGCTTGGTCCCATGGTAGGACTGCAATTTATTTCCAGCTAAGAGACGAAAAAATGTCAGGTAAAGAGATTGCGAAAAAATTCAAGATTAAATCCCAAGGGAAGTTCACTGACGCCTTAAAGTGGCTGTGAAATAGAAAGCACATATGCATACCAGAGCAAACTTTTCTACAAGTGTAGCTGAAACATTGTCAGATTGGTTTCAAGATCAAATTCACCACAATCGTCCCTCAGCAAATCTCAACCAACCATGTTCCTTTATGGCTTTTTATCACGGTGACCTGTTTCTTTTTTTACCCTTTACTAAGTAAATCTAGATTATGTTGAAGTTTCTTTCTGTTTAGGGCAATTCTGCATGTTACAGCTTAAAATTAATGACAACTTCAATTAAAGCTATAGCATTCAAAAGACGGTTTATTTTGATGGTTGTTTTGCTACATCGCTCAGGATGGTAAATTATACTTACCAACCATGGCTTGTAGTCCTCACTTATGATGAAATCAGCACCATACAACTCAAATGAATTCTGAAAAAAGAAATAACATAATTACAATCACCATTAATGGCTGTGTGATTCACTGTGTTTGCTTACGTGTACTGAGTAGTGTAGCAGCTTTTGTAAGCTTGTAATTTTCCACTACTGGCTCCTGGTCCTCTAGTATAGCAGTTGCTACTGTTTTGGGGGCTAGTGGCATTTTGTAACTGTTGTTTGTTCTATTCTCTCAAAGGGTAGCAAACAATTCATGATAGACTTTGCGAGAGCTACTTTCCGACCCTTTGAGTGAAGTGTCTGTTTAATAGAGCAGGTTCGATACCATTATTGTCATCATTGTTAACGTTGTGTTGTTACAGGATAGGATTACCTTGCGATACTCCACAATCTCCTGACAGGATTGTACAGCAGAGATGACAGCTTTTTTCATTCCAGGATAGATCACATCTTCCCACATCTCACCCACACCACGCTTCCTACAACGACAGCATTGTTTTAGCTGTAAGTATTTTTACTGTTAAAAAGCAGTAAAAAAAATAATTGCATTACAATAACCTCTATTAAAATACGATATACTGTTTTTTATACATTACAATCATGACACTATGATATTATGATGGGGATTTGTGCAATTCGATCCTATATCACTTCTGCACTGGACACCCTAGCCATAGTAATAACACCTGAAAGCATATCCAGCCCCATGCAACAGGTAGTTCATTTGCAATCCATCTGAATCTTCCCCATTGTAACCATCCTTATTCGTTTTTGGTTCATCACCGTTTGTTATCCAGTTTAGTTAACTGTTCTTTGACATTTCGGTCAATGCAAAACTAATATGTTGCCAAAAACGACTTCATATATAGAGGATATTACATGGTTGCGCGGAGATATGAAATTTATCTTCGAGTGTTCAAATCGATATCTCACGAGTGAGCGCAGCGAACGAGTGGGATATCGATTTGAACACTCGAAGATAAATTTCATATCTCCAAGCAACCATGTAATATTCTGTTTATTATATAAACCTACTAATTACGATGTTTTTGACGATTATCCGAAGATTGCCGACCATTTTCCGAAGATTTGCAAAATGTTGTCCGAAGGTCGTACGAATGTTTCCGAACTTTTCCGAAAATTTCCGAAGATTGCCGAAGATTGCCGAGGAAGATCAGAAGATGTTTCGACTTAATATCGATTTACTTTGGCTCATTCAGCATTGAAACAGGGCAAACTTGTCAGAAAATGTTTCGAAATCGATATCTTCACTTGTGAAAGATATGATATCTTTCACATGTGAAGATATGATTTTTCTCAGCGAGAGAAATCCTGGTTATTCACACTAGTTTATATAATAAACTGTTAGAGCCTCTCTTAGCTCTATAAAAAAAAATCATTTACTTACTTGAGGTAAGCCTTCAAATCATCACTACTCCACATGTTCTCATCAGGGATACGTTTGTCACGAACTCCATTCTCATAGTGTTTTTGAATGGAATTGTTAGCCAAGTGAATGCTTCTATAGATGCAGAAGAAATAAAAATCATGTCAGCATTCTCTGTAACACTTGCAGAGCCGAGTTTGAAATCATATACTCATCAATTGAAATCTGTTGACTCTGGAGATGGCTTCTGGCCAGGTTTTTGAAACATTAGTCACCAACAACAGTTATTTTTGGAGCTACTCTCACCCTAGATCGGGATTTAGTTCATCTGCGATACAGGCTACCCAGATGACCAAACTGTATGAGCCACTGTTACTTCTGGGTTCAAACCATTTGCTAGATTGAAATCATACTTCTCCTTGCCAACTGCCTTTTAATTCTTTCATATACGTTCCGAGTATTTGGTGGTACATCAAAGTGAAACTTAACGAAGTTTTTAGAGCTTAATTTAGTTACATAACACCGCTTATAATTTTGTTCAGTTCACCGAACACCGAAGGTTTAAAAACACAAACATCACACACCATAGTTTTTTGAGATCACCACATCACCGCAAGATGGGATTTTATTTACCGCAACACCCGTTAGAAATAAGTAATACGTATACCACAAATCCCCATGTCCCCCTCCATCTAGTCTGTACTGCAAAAACCCAAGCTGCAATTTAAACTTACACGTGGTAGTCATCCAGAGAAAAGTTCTGGCTGCAGAATCTAATGTAGCAATCCTGGAAAGAGAATAAATATTAGCAAACTTCACTGATAATGACTTAAAGTTTCAGATGGAACATAAAGTGCTCATGTGAATTATTTCATACAGAATGGAAAGTTGTCCTGGAATGGATAGCTATAAGATAGCTGGTAAAGCTTTTTTAGGTCAAGTCTGAAAGAAACAATGCTTTGGCTGCGACGTGTTTAAGTCTAGTGGCACAACCCTACCAAAATGCATAACAACCTTCCCCCCAACTTCTGGGCTTGGGCCCACTGTTAGACATTTGTATTATCAAAATCAAAATTACCTTATAGAACCACAATGTCAGAGGATTCCAGTCGGTGACAAGAAACCACTGTCTGATGTCAAATTTCACACTGTAGATCAACAATGGCCTTTCTGTAAACAAATATGGTCAAGAAAAGAATTAGAGATTTCAAAAACCTAACTCATGGAAATTAAAACTGATTGCAAAGGGAGGCCTAGCTGGGATATGGAGTAAAATGTTTCCTCTTAGGATTCTACAGTTGCAAATTGGATGGAACAGTGTACCTCAGAGTCATAGCTGTTCTCAAATTTTGCATACTTCTATATCCCTGTTGTATATAGACATTGTCAGCCATACGTTACCTATATATTTCTGGACCACCAAGTGACCTTCCTTTTTGCCAACAGCATTACTGCCAACAAGCTTCACAATTTCATCAAGGCGATCCATACACATGATGCCTAGAAAGAGAAAAATAAAGGACAAAATAAGTAAATCCAGGCATTTAAAGATTTATGTCCTTGGAGAAAAACCTTGAAAATACACGTACAAATAATGCAAGGGTGTACAGCGGGTAAAATATAGTCAAAATGCGAATAGAACTTCAATAACAACAACATGCTATCACTTTATTCCGATCTGACACGTGATACCTGCGCATTCCATTACAAATATGGGAAACACTAAGATTATGTCAATAGAAAATGGCTACAAGGGTTGGTGGGGGGGGGGGGGGCAATGTGGAGAAGAGTGCATGTGGAAACTTGCAGTACCAATTTTTTATAAGTCAAGAAAACCTCACATGCATGAAATGAGTGCAGAGGTTATAGCTTCATAGCCCTTTGCACACATTGCATGCCTATTATAGGCATGTAATGCATACAGAGCGTGTAGCTTCCTGGTCTTTAGACTTTCTAAAAGTCATTCACTTCTCGTTTCCGGTTTGGTGGTAGTTGACCCCCCTACTTAGTCTTTTGCACACTTAATATTTCCTTGCCCTGCTTAAGCAGTCCAATTAGTTTCTAACAGTTAATTAGTTTTTAAAAATTTTTCCGACTGGATTTCTAGCAATAGCAATAAATAAGGATCGCTGTGTCATAGATATTATAAGTTAGCATGTTATTTTATTAACCTTACCTCTGCCTCTTGACTTTGCTCCAGGTTTAACAATCCAAATGTTCTTCATGCCGTCAATGTCTACTTGAGGAAGGTGTTCCCTCATCTACAAAAGAGATTAGTTTTGAATTTGTGAATTATTTTAAATACGGGCTGTCAAAATGTGTGCATGTTTGTTTGTTTTTTTTTATTAGCATTTGTTGTGCTAAACATACCTGTTTCAATGTGTTCTGACACTCTTTGAGGAAAGGATAAGCAGTAGCAATGACAGCATCATGGCTGAAATAGAGCATAACAAGTCCTCAAAATTAACACCCAGTCAGGGCTGTAACTAGCAAGAGGCAAGACAAGGTACTTGCCTCATCTAAATTTTTACTCAACATTAAAAACAAAATATCTTTTGTTGAGAAAATAATCCCCAGTTGAACAAGAATGATTTTTCTCAAGAAATACCTCATGAAAAATGTCTCTGAAAGAGGTTCATAGCTTCTAGATTTTCAAAATTTTCTAGAGAGCATGCCCCCAGAACCCACTATCAAAGATCTTTCCTCATCTATGGCAAAGGTTTGGTTACGGCCCTGCCAGTCATTGTAATTAGTTTTAAACATGTAGAAGAAAAGAAATGAAACCACCTGTCTGTTAATCAAGAGAGATTAGCTTACCATTTAACCTGGTAATAATAGTCAACAAGAAGCTTCCATGAATCTTCTGAGATAGCTGGAGCCTGAAAATAATTTAGTAATAGACAATTCACAATCAATGCTTATTCATTTCAGGAAAAAGCAAAGACAACTGTGGCATGGTGCAAAAATGGTGGAGTTAATGGCCACCAAAGTGTGTAGAAGAATTCTCACAGAAATGGAAATTTGTAACAGTTTGTCAATTTAGTCCAAAAGGAAGAACCAAAAAAGCTTTGATTTGCATGCAAGACGTTATTGCATCAGGAGAAAGTAATCTACTTTAAATAAGCCACTATTGAGTGAATATCATCATGTCTTACATTTTGTACAACTTCACATGGTTCTTTACCATTCACAGGAGGAGTGTTGAGCATTGACATTGCAACCCAATGGGGTCAAAAAAATTGTTGCCATAGAAACTGAAATCATAGGACTCAACACAGTGAGTGAACACAACGTCTGAAAAAACTGACCTTATTTATTGGTTCATCGATATCCAAGTGCTCCTTATATCGAAGGAAATCATGGCATGCTTCCAGTGCAAGCGTTAGAGCCTTCACTGGTATTACATTGGAGGTCGTGCGAGAGGAAGCTCTGGATACTGCTCTGGATGCCGCAGAGTCCCTGGGAGCAGTTCTGGACGCAGCAGAGTCTCTGAGTCGTGTAGTTGATGCAGTTTTAGGAGTGCCACGCCCTGGGTCAGGTGATGGCTCCTTGTTGGAATGAGGCTTTTCATCAGTGTTACCATTCTCATATCTCTGGACTACCCACTTCACTATACTTATGGCAGCAGTCAGGCGATAATCATCTGAAAATGAAGAGTAAATAAAAACAACATCATGATTTTGAGTTCTTTAGTCCGGGTTGGGACCTGTTAAACCTTATACTCTGGCTTGGTGGCTCTTCCTTTCTGAAATCTTCATGAAGAGTTTTCAATGTTTAACATAATTTAATCACATGATTTGAAAAGTCCTTGCAATATTCATTTCCAGTCCTTGACCAATTTTTGGTCTGGAGTGTAGTTTGGAACTAATAATAAGATCCCCACTGCAACTTCGATCCCTGGACCCTTAACTTTGACTTCCCCTTTGAATGGTATCAATATCCAAATGGCAGAATATTAATGCACAGCAAATGGCACTGAATATTCATGAACTTACAGACACTGTTATTCACATGGCAACAAGTTTAAGCTAAAAGTTTTTGTGCTTACGATGTAACTGCAGACCCAAACGTGAGAGGAAATCCAGCAGATTCTGCCTGGCAGAAAACACAAGGGAGCTGCATCAACCAGTTATGTAAAAACAAGGGGGAACAGTCAAATACCTATAAATTCCATCTTTTCATCATCTGAGCCAAGCAAATATGAACGAGGGAAGAATGAAAGGTGATCTGCTTCTTCATACCATTTCAAGTTTTGTATGTTGGTAGTGAGACCAACCTGAAGACAAAGAATACATTTTATGTGAAATCTTATTTTATAACCCAGAAATTTTCCAATTTCTAACCAAGAAACATTATTATAACACTGACCTTGGTCGTGAAAGAACCAGCTTTGCAGTAATGATTGACGATTTGGTCCTGAGAACAAATCAAAAAAGGTCAGGTTAAAATTAACCAATGAATGTCATTCACAAAAGGTGATAAGTGCACCATTCAGTGACACCAAGTTGTTAATAGCCTGGTAATGCATTATTTCTATCCCCTGTGAGACAGGCATCTGAGATTCAACCAAAAAGTTCCATTAACTGATGACGTGCCAGTTGTTACGTTTAAGGAGAAAATTATAACCGAGAAACAGCCAGTTTTAAGAGACTGGGGAAAAATAGCCCTGGGTGTCTGTGTTTTCTCAGCAATTAAGCTACTGAGTTTGTAATGTCTGATAGATAATTTTTTTCTCTCACCTTTCTCAAGAACTTGAAATCCACATCATCACGTTTGGTTGTCCATATGAAAGAAGCCACAGCATTGCGCACAGATCTTGACTGTACAGGGACAGTGATTAACAAAGTTATTAATATTTTACTGAATATTGCACATTGCAAGTGGTGTTGACTGTTTGTTGCTTACTGGTAAATTTTAATTGAAACCTAGGTACTAATATGAAAGGTACACTACCCCCCACCCCAGGTGCAAAGCAGAGATTTGACTGTTTTCTGATCTAGTTTTTCAAATACAAAATTAAATTTATGCATTAATATTAATCTGGTAAACGGAACTGGCTAGACCTGTTTTGAAGCTATTTGATGAAAGTATACCAAGCAGAAAATTAATTACCATTAGACTGAATTCACAGTCAGGACCATTTCCCTCATATCCCGCATTCCAATCTTCGTTGTCCATACTATCATCATCACTGTCGTCACAAGCACTGCCGTCATCGTCATCCTTGTTCTTGCTGACGTTAATAGTTCTGGTCTTTGTTTTTGATGCTCTTCTTGATTTTGCTGCAAGATTACTAGAACCTTTTTTGCTTTGTGGCAAATTTTCACTATCAGAATCATCTCCACTATCACAAGAATCGTCATCACTACCATCGCTGTCATTTTTTTTGTTCTTTGATGGCAACAGGTTTCCTTTGTAGTGTTTCTCTACATATCCTCGCTTCCGTAGTACAGCTCGGACTATTGGGTAAGGGCCATGGCAAATAAATACTTTCTTTTGCTGTAAATAAAAAAAGTTGAGGAAAATGTACAAATTAAATGGAGAGAAAATTGGGGGGGGGGGGCAAGGGACAAGGGGGCATAGGAGGTTGTAGAGTAAAGGGTGGGTAGGAGGAGTCTAAGAGAGATAGAACTGGCAGATTGCAACATTGCAGCCCTTTTGCAATAAATAAAGCAGAGGCCAGAGTGACTAAGGAATGGGGCGGGGGACCAGAAAAAGGGTACAGGGAGAGGGAAGTTTGGATCTCCTGTGCTCCCCCACTACTAATTCATGCAACAGAGACCAGTTATCAAATGCTCCAACCAAATCAGCCACAGCTCAACAACAATCTAAAACCTACGTACAATCCTAGACAAAAGTCCTGGGACACTTAACCAATTCGACGAAAAATTGACATTGTATTGACCTCCCCCTCCCCACCCCCAATTCAATGTTGGTTTCTATCCATCATACCGTGGGACAATATCTCAACATTGTTTTGGGGGGAAAGGGGGGCTCTGAAAATCAAACAATGAGTTCTTAATGCAAAGGGAATGGTCACTGAGCACTATTTCTTCAAGTGTCCCATGGATTTTTGTCTAGGATTGTAGATACAATTTCAAAAACTTACCTTAATAGCACTTTCAGCTACTTTTTTTGCATGCCTAACTTTGTCAAACAACGGATCATCGTATTTCAATTTCCCCACAGGCTGTGAACTGGGTTGAGAGTGACTTCTAGAGTGAGTTGTCTTCTGTTTTCCAGGATTCTCAACTTTTGTGCTGTCATCCCAGTTAGATTTACTGTTATCGTTTTCTACCACAACAGTTTTTGCCGGTGGGTGTGTCGCTGTCCTTTTGTGAGCCTTTATAACTCGCTTGCCCTTTTTCATGTACAAGTTTTCAATTGACTGGTTGTAAGGGCTTGTTTCCTGCATTTTTTGATAAGCCGCACTTGCCCTGTTTACAGCAGTCTCTGAGATTTTTCCATGAGATTTAGTCTTTTTAATATCATAAGATGACGATTTTAAATCAGATATTTCATTTGATTGGTGCAGTGAACTTTTCAAGTCACTGTTGTCAGATTTGTCTGTTACAGTTGTTGTTAGTAATTCAGGTGCTGAGGTTGTGGCCAACACTTCTGGAGAGATGGGTGAACTCTCTTCAAATAACTTCTGATCATCTTCCTGTAAATAAATAAATAAATATTACATAAGTGAATAAAAAAATATTAAATGCATCAAAATATATTGAACAAAAAAAATTAAACAAACAAATAATTCGTAAGTAGATATCAATTGAAAATTCATGAAAATTAGGGGACTGGTAATAATTTGGAGGGCAAATAGATTTGTGCAAATTGAGGGGGGCCATTTTCAAATTCTCCTGACCCTACCCTACGTGAAGCAGAGTTTTTTGCTCACCCTCCCCCCTCCCCTTTACCTACTCCTTTAATTGACTATTCAATATGATGCATAAGTTAACATACCCACATTTTCCCTGCATAACAATCATTGACTCTTCCTCTATTTGCACCAGCCCTCCCCCCTCTAAATAATGACTGGTCCCTAAGTGAATCAAAATTTGAGATCCGTATGTCTGTTCACCTCTCCCCCCCCCCCTCCCATAAAAAATATATAAAGCACACACTTATGACAATAAAACATCAAAGGCTCTTAAAGAACTGCTTGGTCCCCAAGTCATACTGGGAGACAAGTTTTCACCAGCACCCTCCTAAAGTTACAATACATTGTGTATATCCATAAATTATACATACCTCCCCCACGGAAGGGATTTTTCCTAGGACAGTACCCCACCTCTTTGGAAATTCCAATTGAGCTTCATACATTTCTTTAATGTTTTTGGCCTTTGAGACCCCTCCCACTCCCAGGAATTTCCAATCCCTTCTGTGGGGGGGGGGGGTATGGACATTTTCTGGAACCACACATATAAGTTGTCACATTGTCATGGCAAGCTAGTGGATCAATATGAAAGAAAGAGATATAGATAAACAGCAAAGTTTTCCAACTAACCTCTCTGGTTCTGTTGCCTGATTCTTTGATTTTTGCAATCTTTTTCAGCCGGGTTGGTGAACGGCTGGATGCAGCTGGTACAGGGCTGAACTTGCCTTTAGTTTGATTTGAGTTATTAATTGTTGCTTCGATCTGTGAGCAAATGATAAATCAATATAATTATTATTATTTAATTTATATTATTGTTTTTATGATGAACATATAGCGTTGGCTTGAAGTAGTTTGTTCGATTTAACGCCTCCCTCGAATAATCGCCGCACTCAAATCACGACAAATTTAATAAACGTCGCGGCGTTTAATCGAATAAATACGGTACGTATCGGCCAAACGTAAAACACAGTTCCAAGAAAACAATTTCCGTCTGAGACCAGCGCACTTTAAAGTATTGTTCCGTGTATGCCTTGTTTGACAACTCCACATGACAATGTACTTATAGATTGTCAAAATGATGAGCGAAAACGAGACATTGATTGTTTGCATATTACGAGTAATTAAAATATGTCGCCCTTGTTTTGGCTTTACAAATGTACAACAAAATTTTAATCAATCTGAATGCCTTTTGCGAGATTCAATTTATCGCGAGTATACTAATTTCGTGAATGACTTGATATAAATAAAAACTAAAAGGTTTCCAATAAAGGTTTCAATTGATGTAAAAGTCAAGTGTGATGAACTTACCCCGACGTTACTAATCGAACAGTTCGGTAATCGAACTTGATCGAACTGAATCGAACTTAATCGAACGATTCGGTTCGATTAGTTCGATAATCGAACAGAATCGAACCCAAAACTTTGTGTGAGAGAGTTCGATTCCGTTCGATTTCCGAACTAATCGAACCAAATCGAACTTAATCGAACACAAAAGACAAATCTTAAATTCACCCTCATACAACCAGATAATTGAACAGTCTGTCTAAGTAACAGTAATAAATGAATAAATTTTTTATTTATGGACTTTCGGCAAAAAAACCCGAAACGCAAAGTTCAACAGACAATAGAAAATAAATCCTCCTTCACTCTAGTTCTATTTCATGTTATCAACCTATGGAGTCCCAAGTAGTCTGCGTAGCTGGCGATTTCGTCGGAAAGCACGCGTGGGAGATTACTGCGAAGACTCGCCTTCTTTCACTTTGCCGATTGTTTCTAGCGACCTTGCCGCTCACTCGCTCCCCAACAAAACCGTCAGCTGCGCACACTATAACCCAAGCAAAATATTATAAACTGAAACAATGCTAAAAAACTGTTTTCAAGTTATTTGACATAAGTTAACCTAACTGCAAAAAACCCGTCCTTGAAAGCGGAATTCGTTACTTAAGATTATGAGATCTAGATAACGTGCGATAAATGAAACCGCCATATTTGCAAGGAAAGCAATTAAAATTAGCAACAGAGTCGTTAACAGTATGGCAATCTCTAAAAAAAATTCAGCGATTTCAGCACATAAAAGGTCGCTCAACAGCTTAACACATGCAAAAAATCCTTCAATGAACTTAAACATGTTCACATCTACAGAGGTGGCTAGAAAAAACAATATAATGATCAATATCTTTAGCAAGCGATGCCGTCTAGAATCAAAATAAATAACTTGAAAACGGCATTCTGTTCTAAGGACACTGTTGAGCAACTTCTCTGAGCCATCAGCTAGGTCGTTTCCTAGTCTGTCTTCTTCGCTCAATGTTTGCTGTTCTGTGAATTCCTGTGTTATGGTCGCTTGCAAGCAAACAAATTGGATCAAATTGGAGTACAAAACACGTTGAAAGAATGTGAAGAAATAAGCGACAAACAGTAATAAAATTGACATCAATTTCCTTTCTGTTTATTTATTCGTTGTTCTGGGCTAAACAACCGCGCCTGTGACACTCGTATTCACACCCGTTTATTGGGAACATACCGCCATTTGCAGCCAAATGTAATTAGACCGTGAATTTTACGACCGTTGTTTTTTAATCAACATCCATTTTCCATGATTTTCAAATCGAACCCAGTCGAACTTAATCGAGCCTAATCGAACTTAATCGAACGTTCGATTTAGTTCGATTACTCAAAATTTTTTGTGAGAGTTCGATTCTGTTCGATTACCGAACTTAATCGAACCTAATCGCGTGATTACAGTTCGATTCAGTTCGAGTAAGTTCGATTAATCGAACGTTCGATTTGGTTCGATTAGTAACGTCGGGACTTACATATCGCTTCTGTTTTTCCACATGCATTTGTTGTCGGTCCATAAATGTCGTCTTCAACTGTTGCACGATTTTCACGCTGTTTGAACTAACTTTGGGTTTAAACGTAAATTCAGCTGATGAGTTAGCGATCCTTTTTTCTGTTCCTGAGCGAAGCTTTTCGCCTCGTTCTTTAGCCAGCTTTATGCTTAGGGCGTTAAGCTTCGGAGCAAAAGTCAGCTCGCATTCGAAGTTCACTCTTTGTTGAGTCTTCGCGTTTAGCGTGGAAATCATTCCTTTGTTTCTCGCTGCTTCTTTTAAGGGGCTAAGCTTCTTCTCGCCTGTATCGTTTTCGTTATTGTTGAGCTGTGTAGCTGAACGGTAAAGTGACAAATCTCCAGGTTTTGTTGATAAACATGAACTCTCCACAGCTTCGACCACAAATTCGCCATTATTTTGCGAAGTCGATGGCTGCCGAACTTCCTGAGAAGTTAGATCGGTAGATTCTTGGTTAGCATAACTACTTTTTACCATATTATAGGTCTTGCAGTAATCTAACATATCCATTTTTAGGAGGAATTAGACCTCCCTATATCTATCAGCCGTTTTGGAACGCCATTTTGGAATATGTTACCATAGCAACAATAGCAAAGCGCTGATAATATACCCCCACACTAGGAGAGCTTTAGAGCGCCTTTTGTGTTTTTAAAAAGACATTTATTGTTTGTTCTTTAAAAGTATTATTAATTTACGGGGTTTTAGTGTCACGAGTTAGCAAGCAAGGGTTTTAACAATGTAAATAATGGTTATTAAATTTAACACAATCAAATCTGAAAGCATCAAATAGTTTCCGTGTAAAATGTTGAGAACTGACTCAAAATTTTAATTTCAAGACAAAAAGCTTGTTTGCATATAAACAGCAACCCACTATGTTAATTTTAATTAGCACAGTTGATTCAAAACCTCACGAATAATAGATGTTGTTAGCGCCTTTAGTGGTTTTGATTTGGAGTTTGTAGTTCTTTGTGGGTTTTACTTGCCCCTCAAAAAAAACACCGATTTGTGCCAGCTTTTGGCACATTCTATACAAGTGTTTAACTGTCAGATTTGGAAATTGGCTTTAAAAAATATAGAAGAAATTGCCGAGGCCCACAAGGACATTGATTCTTCCCACTTTTTTTCTTTTTTTGTCATTTAGAAAAAGTAAATCGAATCAAACAAACTGTTCGTCTTGAACTTCGATGAACTTCAATGTTGAGTATTGAAAAAGAAACTGACCTCAGAAAAATACAGTATGTAAAATTAATAAAAACCAGCAAAAATAATTTGCATTTTTGCGCGAAAAGCCTATATAACACATCTGCGGATGTTACTCCACAGATGATATCTGTTCCGAAAAACGAAAAGTTTTCGATTCCCAGACATTGACATGTTGCACAACATTGTTACATTCAAGTTGAAAAGCATTGTTGCGGCTGTTACCACCCGTGTCCAAAAAGCGACAGCATCAACTGTGTGCAACATGTTGCCGCAACTTCCAAAACGGGTGGTAATACGCAGTAAACAACGCACAAATACCGGATTTGAGAAAGCGGCGGAAATCGAGCCAAAGTTTCAGATGATCTGAACTCAACTTCCGCTCGTTCGTTTCCAACTCTTCGGTCAAAGTAAATCTGCTTGCGTTCAGGAAACGAAACGTATCAAACGAACATTTTCAAAACTGTCGCTATTGTTAGAATTTGTTTTTTAGTTTTTGTAGAACAAGTAAAACCAACTTGGACGATAAACCAATCATTTTAATATCAAATTTTGCATCACTCTCGGGTTTTTTTTCTGCAGGAGGGTGGTCTAACTTTTACAGCATTATAATGATATCACAAAGAAAACTTAGGACAATGGGTAAATTTTAAAAAGAGTCACCGTGACTTTGAACACGATGTAAGGTCGCGTGACATGTCGGGGAAACGAAGTACTTTTAATTAATTATCTGCTTGCATGGCTTTAACAAAGAATTTTGACTATAACTAATTAGAACAAGGCATAATTAAATAAGGCGTCTGGTTACTTGTTCTGTTTTGTTCATTGTTATTGGAATCTTACTGGACCGTTGATCTGCTCGCTAAATATTCGTCCTAATTAGCCGAACCTTCATGTAAGTGTCAGCGGTTCTCTTGTTACTATCTTCGACTCCATGAGTAGTTTGCAAGTATTAATGTCATCTTATTAATAAAATGCATTTTTTTGGCTTCTTCTGCATGCTCCATATTCGGTTGGCAGAATTTCTGTTCACCAAGCTTTAGGCACTGTTTACACGGACACGGTTTCATTTGTAACCGCATCGCTTTCAATGCGGTTACGCCTTTCGTTTACACGGCGCCGATCGAGCCCACTACTGAAACCGGGTCGTTTTGAAAACGCTGTCAAAAGTGGAGCGTTTTCAAAACGATACGGTTTCATTGGTCGTGTAAACGGTCAAAAACGACGAAACCGCATCGATTTGAAAACGGCAACGTATTTTGGCACAAATTGGCTGGCTCACGAAGGGTAAACATGGTGAAACACGCATAGAGAGCAGCGCTTGCTTATACAATCACATTTGAAAACAGTCGGAAAATGGTTAAATAGGTTCCGTGTAAACACTTTGAAACCGTGTCGTTTTCGATGCGGTTTCGAGGTCATGAAACCGTGTTGATTGATAACCGTGTCCGTGTAAACGTAGCCTTAAATTCATCCAGCATATTACGAGCAGGAAACCCATGGTCCGTCAGAATTTCGAGCAGAATAGGCAACTTTTTACAAGCACTGCTGAAATTTATCCAAGCCGCCGCGCTCTCCTATTCCTCCCGAACCGCCTCCTGAACCTGAGATTGAGGTTGGCTCGCGCCCGTGCAAAAATGGAAATGAGCGCGCGCGCACTCGCGCAGCGTAAAAGAGATGGGTTTTTCTTCTTTCTTTTTTTCAGGGTGAGAAAATGGAAGAAATCTTAACCAATTCAAGTTAATCAACTTACCAGGTTAAATCGCTGCTCCTTGCAATCTACGAGCGGTGGTACCCAATGTACTCGGCGAGTTGTCGGTCCGAAAGGAAACTTCACCAAAACATGTTGCATCTATAAACAGTTTGTAAACTGTAGCTGTGTCGAAAAAGAATCTGAGAAAAAGATGAAATATTGCACATGAGAGTGTAGAATGTCTCACTCGTTTGCTTACAAGATCATATGACACCTCCCTGTTTGTAACACCAGAAAGGTTTTTTTTAAGGGTTTTCAAGCTTTAAAAATTCCTATCAAAAAACACAAGCCTTTCAGAAATCGTGGGTTATTTAAAAATAAAAAATGTTCCGATGTTGCTTTCTATACCTATACTGTCTTTCGTTTGGTGTGTAGAGGTATGCAAAAGAGATTTTTCGAACTGGCTTTTTGAGAGTTACGCACTTGATAAGCCGCTTTCGTATCAGGTCTCCAAAGGCACCCAAGTAACCAAGATACAACGAAAAGAAAAGAAGACGCAAGCAGTTTTTTTGTATTGCATTAAATAACAAAGCCAGCTCACTTTGTTTAGCAACTACTTTAAATAAACTTTTCAAATCTCAAATTACACTGCAAACAGCACAATGGGCTGATTTTTCTCGAAGATTTTTTTAACGAAAACCTCACAGCACAACAGGGTCTTTTTTGGGGGCTTTTTGGGGATTGAAGAAAGGTTAAATCAAGAAAATTCTTACATTATGAATCATTGTTTAATCTCACCGTTTTCTAGTTACAATGCTTTCGAATCGTGGATGATTCTAGAATTTTGCATGTTTTACTAATACATCTACAAAGCGCTGATCGGAATATTTTATTCCAAGCAAAAATTTCTCCGACGCTCTGTGCATATATACTTTATGCAAATTTCAAAATCAACTTATTTCCAAATTGTCAAATCAATTAATTTTGACCGACGTGATTTGGTAAGAATAAAAGTTAGCGTGTTTCTAACAATCAATATTCAAAGCCACATATTAAGATTTCAATTTAAATTCAGATTGAAATAAATGCCCAATACGCGTGTTCGAGTTTTGTCAAGTGGATAATTATGTATTTCTGTTTATTTTATTTTTACAGTAAAAGTTAACGATATTTAACTTTTTCGGACAACTAAATGGTATCGTATCGAATTATGACACACAACCCTCAATTATAAATCGATACCTTTGAAGATTTCACCTGCTCGCTTTATTCAAAGACCCTAATCAAAGCAGTATTTGAATCGCCAACATCCCTCCGTTGATTTAGTAAGCAACATTAAAGCCGACATGTAAATATCTGTTTGTTTTTCGGAGCTATCAGAGTCGAAGCGACTGGAGTAAATATAATTTGCTCAATGTTTCTTTTATTTGCTGCATGTTTCTTACAAGAACGGTGCAACCTCAATTTAGAATATAATATTACTGATTAAATCGACTGTAGTACAAGTAAAAATCATCTTGTAGAAAACAGAGAGGTGGTCGAAAGCGTTCTTTTAGATTTAAGAACAATTTCTTGATGACTTTGTTTTCATCGAAACTAACGATTAATAACCTTGAAATCTTCGCGAGCTCAATTTTTTAAGCAGATTTTGCTAGAGACTACAAATTTACGACAACTATATTCATGTTGATATTTTGACTTTTGATATTACATTATCCACACGCGATAACAAGGACAGGAGAAACAGTAAATCTGGAAATATTGAAATTACAAAATCCACCGCTAGACTGTTATTACTAGCAGTATAAATCGCCGAGTTTAAGAGAACAAACATGCGCGCGGGGAATTAGCGACTGCAATGGACGACTCGACCTATTACTTGTATTCTATTTTTCCTCAAGAATAATAGATTTAAAAGTCAACAAAGTTGTACTTACCATGCGCGCGGATATGTTAACGACTACATTAAGTCTACTTCTTGCTTCCAATACAACTTGGCCTCAGTTGGCTAATCGCCTGAAAATATTTACCGTTGAAAGCAATAATTATTTCCTTTCGATGCGAAAAATAATTTCAACGCGCCCGAATGACTGTTTGGTCGAATAATTTATGTTGTGACGTCGCACCTCATCTGTGACGTAACGCATTACGAGTGAAAGCCAATTTCTGAATCCGAACCCGAATATGGCGTTAGAAAATGGACATCAGTAAAGAAACAATTTCAATTTTCACTGTATACATGTATACAAAGCAGAATGCAAGAAATCGGCTCGCAAAACAACTTTTTTCGTTGTTAACTCTCTTTTCCACTTTATGCATTAGTTTTCTCCCCAAACCCACTCGCAATTTGTTCTTTTCTGGATTCACGTTTAGACCAACAAACTCATTGTTTTACAGTCTAAAATCAGCACAATGATTTGAAAAACAAAATGGACAGAAAAATAAAAACGCGACTTCTCGCTTCTCAGCACTAATGTATCTGTTAAGTTATCACAACCTGCCAAGTTCTCTCAGTTCCTGTAATTCACAGCTGTTCATTCAAAGTAGTAGCAAGTTTCTGGGCGCCAAAGAGAAAAAGCGGGATCTAGGAAAAGGAAGGTTGGGGCGAGCAAGGTTTAATTGTCCTCTAGCCAATCAGAGCACCTCCTTTTTAACAAATAAGAGAAGAAAAACCAAACACCCAAGAATCACGACTAGGCTTAGATGGGTTACCAAACGTTTGTTTTTGAGTTATTGGTTTTTGGTCTGGACGCGCAAACGGAGATCGAGAGGAACAGGATCCTTCACACTGAACATACTACTCACTTTAAAAGACGAAAAAACTAACTTAATTTCAATGTTAGTACAATAACGGTGGACAAGTTTACGCAATCTCTTCTGAGCTTCTGAAGAAAAGGATCCTACATAAGGTAACTTAAAATAATAAGATGAAACGGGTTGTTGAACCCGAGAGCTATCTGATGGGCGGACTTGAGCTCTGCTTACGTATTGGTTGACAACCTTATCTATAATGTGAACAGGGAAAAGGTTTTTACGTAGGATACGAGTGAGGTTCTTAATATCATCATGAAAACCCAACCAGGAATTGTTGATTTTGTAGACCGATCTCCGTTCGCGCGTTGTCTACAAATTTTCTTGTGCAGGATGTAATGCCTGTTACATCGGCGAAACTAGCCGTCATCTTTCAACGCGCATTCGTGAGCATCTGAGTAGGGACAGGAACTCACACATTTACCAACATCTGCAGCAGTCTGAGGCATGCCGTAGGCTTGCATCTAAGAACTGCTTTTCTATTGTAGATTCCGCACCCAATAGACTACAGCTAATTTTAAAAGAGGCTGTCCACATCCGCTGGGAAAATCCCACGTTAAATAAGCAGCTCAAACATGCTGACTTAACTCTTCATTTTAGTATTATGTTATTTTCTTATAAATAAGTGTCGTTTAATTTAATTTAATTTATTTGCATCATTTTGTGTAATAATTGTAATTTACTTAGTTATTTTTACTGTTTAAGCCCCGATCAAACGGTCATGATAGTTGATGATAGTTGATGAGAGTTCCAACTATCACGCGCGTTTGAACACAAACTATCATGCACTATCATCAACTATCACCAACTATCATGCAGTTTGGACGTGTTCAAATTCGACATGATAGTTGATGATAGTTTTTACCGTTTGATCGCGGGGATGATAGTGCATGATAGTTTATTGGTCAGTGGTTTAGCCAAAGACGGGCTCAATCCAAGATTCATGGCTGCCGCAGAGGAAATTCTATCGTTCGGTGAAGAAGAAAATCGAAATTTAGATCAATATTTGGACGTCAGTGAAGCTGAGAACGAGAAAGTGAGTGGGAAGAAGATCTAGAGTAAAAATATCGCAGAGTTAGCACTGAAAATATCACTGCTAGAAGCAAGAGATAGCGCGAAAGTATCGAAAACAAGGAAAAAACATGAAAACATTTCAGCACCAAGTGATATAGTGGAGCTGAGAAAGAGAAAAGCAAAAAATGAAATGCGCGAGCACATTAGCACATTGCGTGATTTCGACAAACTATCGTCAACTATCATGAAGCGTTTGATCGCAAACATGATAGTCTATATGATAGTGAATGATAGTTTGAAGCAGCGAACTATCACCAACTATCGCGACCGTTTGATCGAGGCTTTAATTTCTTTGCCGTGTATTTATACTCGCGCGCATTGTTCCATGTCTCGCGCATTTAAATGCTGCACGTTAAATTTAAAATGTATCACGAATGTTGCGTATCACGCATGTTACGCCATTGCTTGTAAAAAATTCAACTTCAACTGTAAACGATCCCACAACTGAAGATGATCGTTGGAACGATCGAAACATGTCTTGCAAACTAAAAGTTGTTGTACATTTTTTAAAAATTATTGGTTTTTGTTGTTAATTGTGGTTTGGGTTTATTGTAGTAATGGCTAAACGAGACAAAAACTGTAACACACAAGATATTACACCATCACATTGTTAAAGCGCATGAATATATTTGAATACACATAGTCAACATACATAACCAGTGACTATTCAGAAGGCTCTAAACAAGGCAAAAGCTTCAAAAATACTGAGCCATGGTTAATTAATGACTGTATCATATCCATTTACAGTAACCTTAAATCAGGCGTTCTTTATATTCGCGCCTGCAGGTTACATTTACAGCAGTCTCCTCCGCAGCCGTTATTTGAGTCGTCACGCAACGCTCTCCATTATCGTTGCGTGACGTGCGTGACGACTCAAATAACCCGTTTTGTGGGAGACTTCATTTTATAATACTGGGGAAAAGCGAATTTTAACATGATTCGAATCTAAAACTATTATCAAAACAAAACACTACCGGTATTTTCTGAACAAGATCAATATCAGAAATATTAAGTTATTCATGAAAATTTATACTTAAAAACAAAAACAATATTACTGAAATTAATGTTATCTTGAAAATTCATATTCAATATGTAAAATAAATTTGTTAGTAGTATAGAGCAGTTTTCAATTTACTGATGAAACTTATGTTTATCTGTTAACTAATGCTACTATTAAAACAAATGCTACTTCTTAAACAAAAAAACATATAAATTAACCTTAAAAAGTTCAATTTATATAATAATAAGTAATATTAAAAAATAACAAAACAAATTGATTTCAAGGCTGGTAATTCATCAAAATGGCAAAATTGTTTTAGAGCAATTTTTCAATTGAGTGTGATAAAACCAACATCAAAGTTAATCACTGCGACCAATCACAAAGGATGCAGACAAGCCAGCGAACCAAAGTTCAAGTTAAAATTTTATTTCACTCATTAAGTTCAGAAACTGGCGAGTTTTTAAACCACTCACTGAATGCAGTACATGTAATGCAAAACCAAAGCAAATGCAAATAATACTACTGTTATTGGCTAGTTGGGGTTATTCAAGCTTTGTCTTTACAAGTCATTTGAAAACTGCTCAAATACTGTAACAGATCAGCGCCATGGTGCTTAACTTATTCCCCAGCCAGGGAGAATGAATAAAGTAAGTCACAGAGAAGCTACTCTCTATGAATGTTATTCCAGTAAAATTGACTCATAAACACTCCTTCAGTATACCACAGAACAGGTAAAAAGTTACACTGCTTGAAGGCAGTGCTGACCAGGTGTTTAAATCCATCTCTGAACTCTCTGCCCCTACGCCCAACAAAAACCTGTGAGATGTTGATATTTAAGTGAAATTTAGTATTGAATCTACGCTCCTGGTAATGAATTTTACTTCAATCTTATAGTATTACTTTATAAAAGTGAAAATAATCAAATTTTATTCTTAACTGCTTTGTTTACTTTCAGAATACCACCACAATTCCTTGTAATAATAATGTGCCAGCAAGTCCCAACAACACACTTAAATACACCAAGTGTTTCATTCACCAAACAGAATACAAGAATTCTTTGAGTTGTGAAGTGCCACATTCTGACACACTATTAATAGTCTAATCTACAGTCATCATTTGGGTCATCACTAGAGGGATGCTTCAGTAATGACTCAAATTACAGATGGGAACTAGACTGACACAAGAATGGATGTTAACACTTTTTACAAGCACCACAGGAATTAAAAAACTCTTCACACTCCATGTTACTGAGGTGTTGGATGCATGTAAAACAGGTTTTCTCTACTTGCCAATTGAAGGCAATCTTTTTTTCTTTGGTTTCAGTAAACCAAGGTCAACAAGGACATGCAAGTTTGTTGAGCCCAAAGAGAAAACTTTTGCTTTTCTTTGCTTCTTAGTCTTGTGAGGTACTGCATTTGGCTCATATGAAGATCAGTAGATTGCTAACTTCAAGAAGATCCACTAATCCAAGAATTTATTTTTTTACTCAGGTTTTCTTATTTCCAATATATAAATTCTCCTCTTTGGTCAACATACATTTCTTATCATACTAGCTCGGAGAATCTGTTGATAAGCCCTTGAAGCCCTTATGTCAACTTACACACATGTATCCTGATTACTGGTCACTGGCTCTCAATTCATTGTTACACCAACTGGAATACTGTGCTCCAGTGTTGGGAGAATTTGTCCTCAGTTGGTGATCATTCTCTTATTCTCCTAATGTATTATGCATCTCCTAATGTATGCATCTCCTAACTATGTATTGACGTCCTGATAAGAATTCACTCCAATCTTAGGGCTTCAAGGGCTGAAGTGAATTAAACCAAACAGTCATGTAAAATCAATATTAACCCCTTACCAAAAAAAAACATATAAATTTTATAAGTACTTTTTTAACAAATAATACTAAATACTGATTGACAACAATGATCCATGGAGACAGTTTACCTGCAACAAAAACGAAAAGAAAAAATATGAGGAATGCCTAAATTCAATCGGACAACACGTTTTTTGAATCTTGTGTTTTGTATCATTATGATTTTATTTATTATTGCAACATCTTCAAATTTTTGTCAGGGCACTCAACTGTTTGTACACCTGGACGGAAAGAAGCATTTGTAAGAGTAGTGTCTTGCCCAACAATGCAATGAACCCATTTAAACAACAAATCAGGGATGTAGCTAAGAAAAAAGTAAGCTGGCTCATTAACAAGTTCAGCTGGCTTTTCTGGTCTTTAAGCCCGGGCCAAACAAGGATGAGAGTCGATGAGAGTTGACTCTCATGAGAGTTTGCGTCAACTCTCATTGACTATCATCAACTCGGGCCAAACGAGAACGAGAGTCCATCAAACTCCCATTGACTCTTGTGAAAAATTGACAAGAGCGCACGAGAGTCGATAAGAGTGCATGAGAGTTCCATGCCAAACGAGTTCAAGAGTTTGAACTCTCATCAACTCTCATACCCGTTTGGCCCGGGCTTTATTCCTTCAAAATTATACCAAGTCTTCTGTGAGAAAAAAAATTGCCAATGATAAGCTCTCTTTCAGTTAGTGAAATTAGCCAGCAGCTGGCTCTTTAAGCTACATCCCTGACAAAGTGCAATAAAGTACAAAATCAGCAAGTCAGTATACCTTCCAAGCCAATAAAAAGAGCTCAAATTGCCGACGCAGGGGGAGTATCTTGTCGTGGGGGCTCCTGAGGCACACTTTCTTGTCCTCCTCTGGCTCCACCATTTTTGGGACTGTGCCATGGTGTTTCTTTGAACAAGAACCATAAGTTTCCACCCCAAACAAAAAAGTTAAGGAATCCAAAGACCTGAAAAACAAAGAATGAATTAGACTCAGAACTAACACTGAAAACCATTTATAACCATTTCCTCACAAGGGGGAACTATTGAAATCATTAATGGAATTTTGATTTCATTCTTTGCTTCAATATTCCATTCTTCAAATGAGTACCAGTAATTCAATGTTTTTAAATGGTGACTTGTTTCAAATCTCCAATGTGATTGGATTAATTTTTACTCAACAGGCATGTAAGAGTTTGTCCAGAATACCAAAAGAGAGCTGAGGGTAAATTTTTTGGTGTGCTAAAAACTACAACTACTGAAAAAGAAAATGGGAAAACATGTTTTTCATTTTTATACAAATCAGGGATATTTTTCAGGCATTACGAAATCAACATTTGAGTTTTGAATCAACTCGTTGTTTGAACATTGAAATATTCATCTTAAGAATGGAAAATTGAAGTGAAAGGAAAAAACCAAATTCCCATTAACAAATCCATCAATACACCCTTCCGAGGAATGTTTGCATCATTTTGACTGTCAAAGAAAATAAAAAATTTTAACTTGGAGAGTAAAAAGATAAACTTGAAACTAATGACCTACCACAGAAACAGTCGCAGCACCATATTTAGCACCGTCAAATGATCCACATGTAGTGATCTTTGTATTTTGACAGGTTGCCAGGTAGCCCTTAAGTATGCTATCTTTATTAGTAGCATCTTTCAGACCAGACAAACCAGAAGCCCATGCTATGGCACTTGTAAACCAAAAAATGACCAGGACGATGGTAACAACAAAATCCTATCATGGTAAAGGCAGACAAGAAGTCAGATTAGTATAAATCAGCGTGCAGAGGGAAGGGGCAGTTTTCTTGCTTTCTAAAATACAACATTGCAAAATTTCATAAAAATCTAATGACTGGTTTGCTAGAAATTGTGTCTTTTTGCTAGGACAAAAAAACACCCGAATGCAACTTTTTGATCAACTGTGCACACGCAGCATTTAAATTTTGCTATTCACAAAGCCTTGAACGTGTGCGCTGGGACTCGCGTAAGCACTGAATCTAAAGAGTGTGAGAAACTGTATTCAGCCACCTTAATATGGGGAGGCTCCATATCACCAATAGTAAATGAAAACCTTTTCGTATACCTGAACCAACAGAAGGGATACTGCATCTATTTTCTAAACTTTTCACTTGAACAACTCTTTTAAGGTCGCGCACAACCCTTGCTCATTAATAAATTCATTAGCCAAATTTCTTGCCGATGTGCTATCTTGTAATGCTTTAATTCGCTGCATTTTGAACATCGATTCCTCTAAAAATAATCAAGGATATTAGGGGATGATAGAATTACATCATGATTGTCCTTTTACTGAGAGATGACCGTTTACTGTGATGTTACAAGCTCTTAAAAGTTTAACTGCAGATAATGCGACTTTGTGTCCAAGTTTTCAGCAAGAACAGCGCACCGAACTAAATGATTTTATAACCTAGAGATAAATCATAACCTCTTTTGTGTTCTGACAAGAACGAAATTTTCGATTTCAAAAACTACTAGAAGATAATGGCTCCTAAGATAGTAAAAATGTTAAATCTTAACTTTGAAGCGTTCTGTCTTCATTTTGAGAAGGACGTTTCAAAATTCGCTCTTGTCAGAACACAATAGAGTACACCAAGTTTATGTTCCTCAAGAATCAACTCCTGAAATTCTATATTGGCGGAGAAAACTTGGACACAAAATTGCAGGTTTTTACGCTTCCGAAGAAGTTCCGAGTCAATGTTTACAATAACGTGTGCTAAATTTAAAGCTGTGAATCTTCAAGGCTGCTGCCTAACGGGCGCCCGGTCGCCAGAGGCGTCTAAGTTACGAGCGTGGGCGACTAAATTTTTGTTTAAGGAGCCCGCATGGGCACCTAAACATTGATCTTCCACTCCCATCTTTTGACTTCAATTTCCTTGTAACCTTGTTTCATTGGCATAAAAAATCCCATTAAAAACAACAACTGCTTCATTTTCAAACGGAAACGCTGAAATTGTTTGCATTTGGCGTATTAAGTATAACGTAACGTGTCTTCGCAAAATTCAGCAACTTCGAAAACCATTCGTTTTCAAGTGTTTAGGACTGGGCCTAACTTCCAAATAATGGAATAATGTTTTATGTTCTGGTTTACGTTTCATTTGCTTCGTTGACGTTTCGGAGAATTTTCGAAGTGAATCTGAAGAAATATTTACGGATACAAAAGTGAAATCAATCTGTTTGCTACTACAGTCATGAATCAGGTCTGAAATAATTTTAATCTGCAAAAGCTTGATACAAAAACCTTTCCGACAGGCTTAAACTTACGTAAAACAACGTGCCAAATATCGTGAAGTGTACACAAACTTACGTGGCGCGTTTAACATGTAATTCAGCTTAATCTATAAAGCATTGAACGCTTATCTTTAGTAGGAACATAAAATGTATGCCTCTTTCTTTTCATGTGACATTTCATATCTGCTGCCGATTTTTTGTGGACTTAGGTTGTTATTTTCAACGAACTGTTTCATGTTTTCACGTTTAAGCAGTCCTGAGCATTCTCGGGCATTGATCCGTGACTAGCAAATTTTTGTGCTAGAAACCTCAGTCCTTTTGCCTGCTCAGATATTCAGTTTGATTAAAATATATTGCTTTTGTTACTACATTTATTTTATAAACAACTTATTTGATAAGATTAGTAATTTGAAGTGTTTTCACAACTTAATTTTTCTGTTCTATTTTTGTCAACTGGTTATCATGTAACAAAGATAAGATCATAACTTAATTAAAGTGTTTACACAGGTGTTTTTGACTTCTTATTACCTTTTTCTAAACCTAGGAAAAATAGACCTGCTTAATTATTGCTTCTTTTTTAACCTTGATTACTAAAATATTAATTGAACTGGATTTTCCTGCTTCATGTACATTGGTTTTCTAAGTGAAAAACATATGAAAGTACATGAAATGCATTCATTCTGGCACTGGTTTAACAAATGAATTAACCCTTCACGCTCTCAACTAAATGCATGTTAGTTTTCATTGTTGGTTTATTTCTCCCAGCCGGGAGCCCAGCTAGTGATTTAACCCACACGGGGGGGGAAAGATATTGCTGATATTGATGACTTGTCCAACTTCTTACCTCTGGGTCTCTGAGGTTGCTGCAGAGTAAAAAACAGTTTTATGGGGAGGGTACCCTTACCCTTTCATGAACCATTTCTGTAACTTCTTTCCCAGGATCTCATGAACGAGGTTGCCATTTTTGGGGTATGTGAAAGTGACCCTTAACCTTTTAGAAACCATATACCCCCTAATGAAGATGGCACCCCTTTCACATACCAACAGAAGGAATACTACATCTTTTTTCTTATTTTTCACTTAATTAAAAACCAGTCCCCCCCCACCCGTTTTGTATACTCCAACTCGTAAAATCCCTAGCTTTTATATACCTACAGCTTGAAAAAGGTATCCCTGTTGGGCAAAGCCTCCCCGTATAGTCCACTATAGGGAGTACCCCCTAGGGGACATTCGGGTACATGTATATTATAGCAATAATGTTAGGGGATATTTGCCTGAGTAACCCCCCCCCCCCCCCCACCCCCACCCCAGATTTGTCTTCAGCAACTTTTAAGCTGGGCTCCTAACATAATGGCTCGGGCTCCTAAATTTTGATGTTAGGAGCCCAAAGGGCTCCTTAAAAATTTCCTTAGGCAGCAGCCTTGATCTTATTATGATAATTCGCTTTGTTCCAGTGCACGGGGCACAAAGCTGAGAACAATAACTAGTAATTACTTGTACAAAGAACTTTAAGAAAAAAATTCTCATGAATATTTCGTTTGTTGTCGGCTTCAGTCGTCGCAGTTCGTGCATACTCTTTAAATAAATACATACATAATGATTGCAAGGGTCCTGCGCGACCTTAAATACAAGATGAATCAACCATTTGGTTGGCCTGTTCGAGATATTTTGAAAGTCCCTTGTAAATACCTAAATGGCAGTTTCCCTACCTTTTTTTTTAAACTCCAACTCATGAAATCCCTACCCTTTTACATAGCCCCAGCCTGAAAACAAGCACCCTTTTCCCATGTGCCTCCCCATATAGTCCATTATAGAGGCCTTCCAAGGGGTAAAAGCGACAAGCGACATGACCCTGAATACTGGCGACACAGGAACATTTTAACAGCAACAAGTGACATCATTACTGCACTTGAATGCGACAGCAACACAGTGCGACAGCAAAACAATAGGGAGAAAAACGACAGCGACATTTATAGCTGTTGGCTAGGCGACATCAGCTCTCAGAAACATGCGGCATTGTGACACGGCTAATCCTCTTGAAAGGCCTCATTATAGGGAGTCCCCTTAAATAACTGACATCAATTTCATGGGGATGGAACTGAAGAATAGCCATTTTCTGAGGCTACCTTTATATTATTGTGTGGAAGTTCTTTTATTTTATTTTCTTATCCTTGGAAGCACAAAAAATTCAAAAATCTGTTGTTAATTGATCAGTAGCTAGAGTGTAAAACTTGACTTACAAAACTACTGACATTGTATCACGTAATTGTTGTTTATTGATTGGGTGACAAAAATAAACAACAAACTTACCACAACTGGGAAAGAAAACAGACCAACATCAGTTGAAGTTGCCTCTTTTGCACGATCCTCAAAGAGGACGTAATAAACAAGAGCAACTATGACAAACAGCATAGAGACCACACCCGTGAAGACAAAGTATTCTGCCTCAGACTTGTAGTTGATGTCTAGGTTCACTTTTGAAGCAATGTCCTCCGTCTCATTATCGCAAAGGTTGTCTTTTGAAGCAAATGGATACGACTTTATGTCATTGAATGGGTAGAAGAAATCACCTTTGACTACACGTGATGTTACTGACGACTTTGATAGTATGACTTGGCAGTTGACGGTAAATTCAAAGTGCCCCACAAAGCCTGCCACTGTTGCAAATGCAAAGATGGTGATGAACTGAATCAAAAAGAAAAAATACAGGAGTTAATCAGTTTAAGTTTGTTAGAATCTTACAGAACAGAGAGGGTAGATGGCTTACTGGTGCTGAGGTTTCCCTCCTGCTTCAACAGAATGAAGTGTTTAGAGTCATGCTACAGTTTATAGTTGGGATGCTAGTCCACTCATTGTAGCTACAGGCAACCCCCATCAGTTTGTTTACTAAGAATTTTAGTGCGGATTCTGGACTCTTCATGTCGAGAAGTTCTGATAGTGGATAGTAAACAGAGTTCAGATCACCTTGGTCGATCTTTGTCGGTATGTTCGCGAAATTGTCTCAAAAACAAGCAATAAACGAAACTTCTTATAAAATTGGTATAAAAAACAGCATCTACCGCATTGCTTGAAAACTTTGTGTGGTATAGTTTCACTGCAACGGAGAGTAGATGGTATACTGTAAGGCTTTTTGCGACTTTTTAATTTTTTACTAGGGCCTCTATTGATAACAGTTTTAATTGTAAAGCTGATAGTTACCCTGTTGAAATAAAGGCTTACTTACTATAGTGTCAGATTGACGCATTTGGTTAAAAAAAATAACACGGATCGGTGAATTTGTGTACCCCTATTCACCCCCCTCTTTACTTGTCCTAATATTTATTCACCGGTACCTATTTATTGCCCTGGGCAGAGAGCAGTGTGAGAATTGAGTCTCTTGCCTATAAGCTCATCAAATAAGCAGCTAAGAATCAGATATGTACATATATTGTACCTAAGAAAAAAAAAACTAAACAGGCTTATTAACAAGCTCAGATGGTTTTTCTGGTCTGTGAACCTTCAAAATTCTCCCACGTCGTTGCTTTATGGTGACATTTTGTTAAGCTGTCTTTTAGCTGGTGAACTTTATCAGTACCTGAATTTAGCTACATCCCTGATAGTGTAAAAAATCTGATAAAAACTTGTTCTCACCTCACCTTTCATGTAAGTATCTTGTTATATTTTTGTAGAACAAAACAGTTTTTGGCTCTATACTCTGATAAAGATCACAATCTTGGGAGAGAAACGACATTCTGTGATCTTTTTTAGTGTATGCTAACCTGCGATCAGGCATTCTTATTTATACCGCAGGAGTTATTTAAGAGAAACCTGATCGCAGGTCAAGTGTACACATACATGGGGAGTGAGGTTTTATGGATAAAGGGGTACCCTATACATGTACAGTGTAACTACTAACACCAAAATGCCAAGAAACACCAAAATGCAGTCTTCCATTCACACTGTCTTCCATTCACATTCTATCCCTTCACATCCAAATTCTTGTTACAAATTTTAGTCATTTCAGTCTATATTTTTTGTTGGGAGAATTTAAAATATTTTCATGTCACTGAAGGTTTTAAATAGATAGTTCAGTATTGATCTTTGTATTTACACTTGCTTTATGAAACCTTTATTGACTAAATATCAGTTAATCTTACAGTATCCATGTGCTAATTCAATTGTGATACTGGTTGTGCAAAAACGATGTTTGATCACTTAATAACCTCAATATGTTAATCTTTTTCTAAAACATGTTTTCATGTACTAATTTAGCTTTTACATAATGCAGAGGTAACTTATAAATAGCGAAATCATTCGACCATTCAGTTTTACACTGAAACCTGTTCTTGATCATCAAAATAAAACGATATTCCGGACTAAAACAGTCAAATATTGTAAAAAATTTGGCCTGCATAAAGATTATAGTTGAAATTTTTGCATGTATTTTCGGCATGCAATCATTATCGATTGGAAACTTGAAAAGTTGCACTACAAGAGCCTTTAGGCTGAAGAGGAATAAACGCTGTATGTTTGCCGTCAAGGAGACAAAAGCGATTTTAAACAGAGTCTAATTAGGCCCCAGATTTTATAGTAGCAACTTGCAAATATGAAACATTGGAAAGCAGTGGGCAGCTCTAACCGGGGCGAATCAATGATCAAATATCACGCTTTAACAACACAATTGTACAGTGAACTTACCAGTTCGATGCCTTTGATGAATCCTTTAGGTTCCTTTAGTATCTCGATGTTCGGTTTTTTGTTCATTTTGAACGGAAGAAGAAACAATTATCAAATATGTACAAGCGAACGGACACACTGCACGACACACACCTGCCTTCTGCACCGCTCCTTCCCGCGCGCCTTGCAAGCTTAGCAGCCCGGCCGCAATGACCTCATTAGTTATTTCTGGAAGTCGGGTCACGCGGGTCCGGAATGAGAATATTCGTGGGTTCCCGCGGGATAGCAAGATTTAGCTATTAAAATAAGGTTGAAACAGAAGCAGGAGCTGGGACTTCGTGCAGAACTGGATCAGAAGTGGAATAAACCTTTTTTTTAAAAAAAGAAATTGCATGGCTGATCAAACAGACTACGATAAAGGAAATCTGCCAAAATTTCTTTCATTCTTCAAATAACTTTTTCATTCTTCAAATAACTGTTTAACCCTTTAACCACTGAATTTATCTAAAAAACCATTTTTTTTAAGACGGGAGACAGGGCCTCGTTAGAGCTGAAAAGGCTTAAGTTCCAAACATCAAACAAGTTTTAATGAAAAAATGGCACATCGTAGAGGAACAACCACTACTCAAACAAATCTTCAAAGATCCACCTATCATATCTTTCAAGAAAGGAAAGTCCTTTTAAAGATATGCTCGTTAGAGCAAAAATATAAAAAGTTCTCAAATGTTTCACACCGGTAGAGATTGTGCGGCCTATCACGCCGCTACTGAAAAGGGGATGATCCTAGCACTAGGATCATGATTCTCTTTACATGAAAATAGAATGGACCCTAGTGCTAGGATCATCCGAGCACCATATGTTTTCAACCTTGTATTTGGCCCTAACGCTAGGATCATCCTAGCGCTAGCGGATCATCCCTCATCTCAGATAGAATGATCCTAGTGCTAGGGTTATCGTCTTCATAGGCGGCGGAGCAGGGGGGGGGAGGGCAGGGGGGCTGTAGCCCCCCACGTTTTGGTGTCGAAAATATCGCGCGAGCGCGGCGTAAAGTTGGTTTGTCAAGATATCCCGTCTCATGAGGAGTTCAAACATCTTCAAAACTTCCTTTAAAGTCTTCGGGAAACGGGAAAGGGTTTCGAACATTTAAGGTGACTCATCACGACATTATGATTATCCTCTATTCTCCCTTCTTCCACAATGTACTCATACGGTAGGTAGAAATTATACGGCATATAGCATGTCGATCATTCTTTGAAAGAGACTTTATTTACTTAAACTGTTTTGACTGTTTTATGCTTAAGTAGTGGACAGAAAGGGTACCATCTTAGAGGGAGGGGGTACTCCCTGCAGCGGACAACACAGGAAGGCTAGAAAAGGGGAAAAACTGTCTTTTCTGTATTTAAAAGGAGCTTCCAGAATATCTCGCAGAGACTCACTGAACAGTCTGAGCAGTCGATTCATCTTAATATTTTAAGTTGTTATTCAAGTAAAAAGTTTAGAAAAGAGTTGCAGTACCCCTACGATAGGAATGTGAATTTAGTGTTACCATTTTCTATCGACGGTATGAAAGTTGGTTACTGTTTTTTTTTAAACGGTGTATAAAGATAGATAAAAGGGTTAGGGTTTGGGACTCGAGGCGGAGCCTCTCAGTTAGAAATATTTTTAAGTAAACATCCTCTTTTTGACTTTCCTTTGAGTTTAAAGGAGCTACGTCCCGGACAACGCATCTTGAATAAATTGGAAAGTGTTTTCAAGTTTGCCGTTCATAATCTCATCCGTCGGGAAACCATCCTTGTTTATTTTCGAGTTTTTATTACTTATGGTGTTTTTCTACGTTAGAAAACTATTATTTTGAGTTATCCTTCGATTTAGAATTAATCAGAAAGATGACTTTAACAGCTATCACAATATTTTAAGTCATTTTTTTCTGCTCAACTACATTCAAATTCAAGGCTGCAAAGAGGGGATGGCCCTAGAAGTTTTTGTCCTGGTGCCCTAATATATATGCGACCTTCAGTTGGACTACGAGTACTGACGGGACGATCGAGTACGAGTACGAGTTTTCAAACCAAATTCGTGTGTCTCCTACAATCACTTATCACACCAATCTTATCCCTAACGTTTATTTATGTGTTAGTCAGCAACAGGGAAGAGTTATAGTTTGGGGGATATAATTGTGTCGAAATTCCAAAGTCGTACTCGCACTCGATCTCGTACTCGTGAGTTAAATCTGAAGGTCGCTATTATCGGTTTTGGAACGTTACAAATTGAAGAACACCTCAAAATAATGGTATTCCATTCCGCGTTGGTGGGAGAACACCAAAGACGCAACATTAAACCGCAAAGGAACAAAGAGGGGGATTAAGACGGATTACCAACGAAAAAAAAATAGAGGTTTTCGCGTACGTGGTGCGTCATTTTTTGCCGAACCCAGACAGGTCCCGCTGCGTTGCTTACGGATTGCGTAAGTGTGGTTTTGTGAGCGTGTTGAAGGAAAATCGGGCAATATTTTTCTATTTTGTCACGTAAAATGCGCTGAACGTGCTTGCGTTTTTGAGAATGGTATCATGCGTGTTATTTGTTGCCGTGTATTAATGTAGAAAGCGGATTTGCAATTATTATCCCCATAGAAAGTAAAGCCAAGTAATTAATCTCACGAAATCCTTAACCGGGGGGTGGGGAAAGGGGTAGGGTGGGGGGACTCCCAAACTGAAGGTGACGGGATAAACTCGGGGACGAACTCCCGTTTTGAAGAAAACTCGAGTTTTCACCGCCTATAAGGGCAGTTCTAACTCTCTGAACATTGACTGTTATTTTCACAGTTTTTTAGCAGCGATAATGAAGATTACGTAGAATATCTTGTCTGAAAAGTAGTTCCCCCCATCCAATTTAATTGCGCCCACCATAAAACGACCAGAACTTGAAGCGAAAACATAACATATGTGCGACGCATTTATGATCCTAAGGCAAAGGTCGGAGCTTACAGCAGCCTCTGGATATATGGCCACTATATGCTCGTCGAACGCCCCGAGGCGAAAACAAACATCCACCCCCCCTGCGCAAACCGTTTGTGTCTGTACCTGAGCAGTGTGTGAGGGGGGAAGGGATTGGTCTTTTAATTTTAAAAAAAAATAACACTAACATGATCTCTAAACCATAGTATTCATACTCCGTTGCAGATCTAAGTTTTGGCCAAGAATTATTTGTGTCTCATATTTTCTAGTGAAGAATAAGCTTCCATATTATCAAGAGAAATAATATTTTTCTACGATCTTATTGAAAGACACACCTTTTGATATTATACATAACAAAAGGCAAAATTTATAACCAATTTCAGGCAAGAGAATGAATCAAAACCCATACACTTTTGGACCGCACACACCTACCCATAATGTTAATGTAAGTGAGTACCCAGCCCCGCCCCCCTGCCCCGTAGAGGTTTCTGTTCCAGACAGACGACAAAAGAGGTCACTTTCGAGTGTTTACGAAGCCTTTATACTTTTATATGCTACGTGATCAGAACTCCGAGCTGGGCATGATATGTCGCAAGATTTTCGCATTATGTTTGGCTGGATACGTGCGCTGTTTAGCCAGCTCTGATATTCAAAGTTTTGAGCGTAAAAAATTCTGGTCAGGGTTCGTTCCCAAATTTCTGAGAACTGAAACCGCAAAAACCCATCTTTTCTGACTCTTTTCTGGGGGTTCGTCGTTAGCCTCGTCGCCAAAACAGCGGACATGTTGCACTTGGGCCCTTAGGGCATTACACCAAATAAGGAACCGTTGGTACGATCCGAGTAACTAATTCGACTGATCTGATTGACAGACAAAAGCAATACGCGTGATTTAAAAAAACAGATGATGTCCTAGTTTGGTGCTAAAACTAAAACTACCCCCGAAAAATAAAACTACCCCACCCTAGTTAGTGCCACAGTATAACTATCCACCCTCTCCCCCTCCCTCTGGCCTCACTGCACCGCCGCTGGGACAAAGAATGTAGTAATAGCTTTTGACTGTCGACCTCTTTCAGTTTGAAATCTCTCCAGGTTTAAGTTTAGTTTACGGGCTTTTCTTCCACAAATGATAGACTTAGTTTTTTGTTTCACGTTTCGACAGAGCTCTCCATACGCGGATTGATGTAGGGTATGACACTGTGACCTGCGATTCCTTATTTGAGCTGGGCTGGGCTAAATTTAGCACGTATGTCTCGTTTGTCAATCACCAAGTACGTGATGATCGGGTATAACAGTGATAGAGAGCGCGCAAAGTCGATCAGTCTCGCCTGCCAATAATTACACACAGAATAACACGCAAACAACGTTCGATCTACGCTAAGATCAGTTAGATTTCAACAATTGCTTGAAATAGTTGACTGGACTAAACACACGATGGCGGACTCCGAATATGAATGTCAGAGCACTGCCAAGCAATCCGCGCCGCATCGCCGAATCCCGACCTTGGATAACGACTTACGCGTCCGTCGATTTCAACGCGGCGATACGCGGCGAATCCACAACTTATTCTTAGAGGAGACAAGGTGCTTAGTCTGGCCTATGTTCGCGCAGACCATCCGAAGCCCACCAGCGATTTTTTTCCATTTATTTTTTATGGTGGTTGGGGTGACGCTCACAAGGTCCTGTGTTTTTGCCCTCTTTGGTGTGATCTTGGTCGCCTGTGCCATTTTCGTTTACATTTACCGATGGTTTTATCAATACTTGACCAGTTCATTGAAAGGCGACTTGGCCAACATTTCACAAGTAAGTGTTTTTCAATCTAATAAATTACAGTTTTGGTTAGTGCCATCTTTTCAAATCCACACATAGGCTACTGTAAACCTGCCGCGCCTAAAGTGAACCAACACATTGCTATTAGAACTGCTATTGGAAGCCAACATAATGTAACTGAAAGCCAACATAATGCGACTGAAAGCAAACATATAATGCAGCTGGAAGCCAACAAAATGCAATTGGAAGCCACGGTTTCAAAGCTACACAGAGGCTTTCCAAAATACTGAAAGCCGGCCGCGCCTTTAGTAAATCAATCACTGAATCATTACAATGCACTGAAAACCATTTAGTTGTCTAGGACACAATCATTACAATTTCCTCGAGCGTTTATTGTTTTCTCGTTTTTTTTTTTTTTTGCCCATCACCTCAAAAACTAGAATCGCTGTTCTTCTGCAGAACATGACAAAACTTAAGTAAGGAGAAGTGTTAGTGAAATTAGTAGCACAAAATAATCGATACAGTTCCGAGAACTTGATTTTAGGTCTATTCTTTCGTTCAGGAAAAGAAGGGAAGCTGCAAAATACGAGATTTTCCATTTTTGTTTGTTCAAAAAACACTCAAACCGGAAAACAAACCTTTGAAACTTTGGAGAATCCATTTGAAGTATAAAGTTTCTCGCAGTAAAAACATTTTGTTTCATAACTTAAATTTTCGAGCAGTGACATACTATATCAAACTGTGCATAGAACGACAACACTTCAACAAGTTGTGATAACAGGGTTGCCCGTTTATTCATATTCACGCTCTATACTTATTTAGCGGTTTAGTTCTTTTTTTTCGTGATTTATCTTACGGTCGAGTGTAAAACGTCTTGCAGGAGCGACATCAAATTCTTCAATTCATTCTTCCCGCAATATAATTAAGGGATTCCTCCTCTCTTTCCCTTGGTCCCCACCTACGCTGTCTGTCCTATTGTGCGTTTATTGTGATCCAAATAATGTGATTATATGACATGTGATTATAATCTTTAAAAAATGTTATGTAATGTCAGCGTGATTATCGCTAATTCGAAACGAACGCAACTGTAACCGCTACTTTGATGAAAGATTCACGTTTTTTTGTAGCCGAGATTAAAAGGGTTATATAAGACGATTTGCCTTAATGAAAACTGTCTTTTTGCCAAAAAATCTACTAAACATCGTTTCTTTCAATTCTGTCTAGACCTAGCATTCCTAAAATGTTTGCCTTGCGTGAGATTATTTGAAATGTCGAACTGTTTCAAGAGTATTTCAATGTTCATTCTTCAGCCCTCAAACAATTGGAGAGCAACCAAAACGCTGTGGTTTAGAGATTTCTAGAAACAAAAGCGGGAAGTTAGTTCCCATATTCGCGTGTTTTCGTGTACAATCGCCGCTCTAAAGTGGTATAATTTCCGCTTCCTTTGCACGCTTATCCTGCTCAGATCGAGAACATTCGGTAATAAAAATTCCTCACATTGCAATTGTTTTACAAAGGACATTTATTAACTGGCACGCGTCACTTTTAAATTCACGTGAAAACGTGTCACGCGTCGAAAAACGCACACTAAGGGAAAGAAACGTGTGTCAAACTAAAAATAGATGTTCTGCGCGTGAAAGAAAACGCGAGTTTTCGTTAAGCATAGGTGTGTAATTGACATGCCAGCACGGTTTTTGTTTCAAAGCACAAGAACCCCCCACTGTAATTTCTCGTTTTGCAGTTACAAAGAAAAAGGCAGATTTGTTTTCTCTTTTTCCAAAAAAAAGACGATAGATTTTTTTCTCTCTGAATATGGTGCACCTTATAAATTCACTTTTATTATAACCCTTTACCCTTAACCTTTATAAGGGTGACCAAAGTACAAATCTGACATATTTTCTTTAATTTGCGCTTGGGAACAAGTCCAAAACGAAAAGTAAAAGTACTGTTTAGCTAAAGAGTCAAAATCTTGACTTCAGCTGGACGTGAATGTTATCTGTCGGATCTCAAAAAGACTGAAGTACATACAATTAAAAGATTAGTTCTGGCTTTTAAAGAATGTATTGCGGTTTTAAATCTATTGAATCGTTTATCAACATGTTTTTTGTTTATTTGTTTAATTGCAGTATTACCTTTCCAAGGCAAAGTGCAATTTCCTTGTGGCGGAATTCGACAGCTCAATTGTCGGATTCATCGCTGTTGATCAAAAATCTGAAACAGTGGCAGCCGTGACAAGAATGTCTGTGGACACATGCTTCAGAGGAAAAAGAAAACACATTGCTACCAGACTTTTGCAAGAGGCATTTAGGTTTTGCCAAGAATGCGGCTACGAAGATTTAGTCGTGGAATTCCCTGGAACAAGCAAGACAAAAACCCACAGATTACGTCGATGTGACGTGAAGCCGACAAGACAAGAATTCGTTGTTGCGCGACAAGCTTAAGAATCATCATAAACTTGAAAAACATCACGAAAGCAAAAGACAGGGACATCACGCACTTACGTGCGGCGTGATCTTTTGACGTCATAAGAGAGATGCGTGACCCTGCCTCTTAAGTATCGCGACGTCATCTCGTTACAGTCAAGTGGCTTGCTTAGCGCTTGGAGGATTCTGTTCGGAGTACATCTAAGCAGAACTATAAAGACAGTCGTGTGTGTCTTATACCACGAGGTCATATTTATATCCATCCATAATGTAATGTAGATTACTCTTACCTGCAAAAGACAAACAAGTAGTCAGGGAGCAGAGACGCACAGGTTGCAAGCGCGGGAAAATTCAGGTAATCCAAATCACGTCTGGATTTGGTCGTGCGTCTGATTGGCCCGAGAAGACAATACCTTCGCTCTGTCTGATTGGTTGACAACTTTTGCACGAAATTTTTGTAAGCCAATCACATAACTCAAACGTACAACCAAACTAATGCTCCCGCCATGTTATTAATTCTGTTAAGCTAAGGTCACAAAGTAAGCTTGTTTTAAATACGACAAACTGTATATAAGTTGTATTAAATGAGGAGAGGCGCCTACCTTTAAAAATGTTACGCACAGCATTGCGCCCAATATTGCAGTAATACAATCGCTTTCTAATTATGCACGAGTTAAGTTAAGTTTCAGGGAAGAGATTTCGTTTTAAATACCATAGCGTATAGATATGAACTGAACAATGAAAGGGAGAAGGAAATTTGGTCATTCCGACTAGTGCTGTTGGTTAAAACAAATTCGCAGTCAAGAAATGGAAAAAAAAACAACAAATTAAAACAGGTATCTGAGTTTTGAGTTTTCTCTTTAGTCTTATATTCGCTCCGAATTCTCCAAGACCATACCTACCTTTAATCTTCCTCATCCCTGACTTAAAAGGGGAAGGAAAAGTATAAAGCTGAAACTCCAAACCAGAATCTATTCTAGCTTTTATTTGAAAAAATCTTATGTGAAATAAAAACTTGTGTAAATAGAAAACAGTTTGTAAATAAATCATTTGAAATACGGTTCGTCAAGTTTGTGTAATTTATTAGACCGCTAAGTACGCTGGGTAACGGTACCATGTACAGTTTGATAGAGGCCGTTGAAGCAGTTAATGCGTATTGATATATATCGAGCCAGGGACCCTTAGCATGGAAACCTGTTTGCGCGCAAGTTACCAGCAGTTTTCCGAGCTCTCAAAAATTGACCTAGTACGACTTATTATTTTTTGCGTTGTTTTAATGGGTAGTCAACAAGAAAAATAGACAGTCTTGTTTCTCCCGGTCCCCTAGCGTTACACAGTTACATGTCTCCTATTTCCCTAAAAGGAAGCGTGGAACTCACTTAGGTGTGTTGACCTCCCGATTCGGACGCCATCCTGCTGAGGCACCAACCCTCTCGTACGTTTGGACCAAGTGTCTCTAAAGTCATCACGTGGCAATATTCGCAGGCCTAGGCCAGTGAAAACTAACTTTAAGTGTAACCTTCGTCACTCAGCCGTTTAGTAGCATTTGATGAAGGAAAGTTTTCAGCCCAACCGAAACACTGTGCCTTAAAAAAAACTGAAAAGAAAAAGACCTCGGCTGTTTGATCAACATTTGTTTGTTAAATTCATTGCTGATCCTGCTATTTCACACCTGTATTCGCAAAGATCTAGCTTAATTTGCTATTGTTATTTCTTTATGAGATCCTTGCCCGGTTTGAGTAAGTGAAAACTAACTGAAAAGGCATGAGACAGGTTTGTAGAAAGCTTTAATTGATGTCTTTTGGTGGTAAATGATTCTTATGATCATGATCATAATTTTCAGTGTTTATATTTCATTTTTCAGACTCCGTTATTAAGTAAATTCTGTGCTGCGGTTTCGAAGGATTCTTTCGCCTGGTTGTCCTGTGCTAGAAAACGAGAGAGATTGGTAACGAAGTACCAGCACAGACTCGTACCCAGTCGCTTCTCTTGCTTGTTCAGCAGCGCGCAAGGCATCAAGGGAAGGACGAACTTACCGTATTTTCTCATTTAAACGCCCCCGGCGTTTATTTCAAACTTGGCTCCGTGGATCCGGCGTTTATTTGAATGGTGCAGTTTACTGGAGCAAAATGTTTATAAAAGAAGGGTTTTAAATCATTATTTGTGACATAAACGTAATTTGCCATCATACCTAAAGCATATTACACCTCAAATAAATGCCTGGAAGGCTTACTTAAAACTCTAGCTCGGAGACCCGGCGTTTATTCGGGGCCCGGCGTTTAATCGAGAAAATACGGTATTTTTTCTACGTCCTTCCCATCAACCTCTTCGAACGTAGCGGTAACGACTGGGTACGAGTCTGGTACCAGCAAGCCTTGCGCGACGCCATATTACCCCCAGCAGCGCCGAGTTCTTTCTCTTCTTCCCTCGTGTTCAAAATGAAAATCCGCGGAGAGGTAATGAAGATTGAATTTAGCCGGCTTAGTTTGTTTTATAGCAAATAAATTCAATCTTTCATATCAAGAGTAAACCATAGAAAACCTAATGCTGTTATAATATCGCGGATTCACGCTAAATTCCTTGTTTTTAGCCCTATGATAGTTGTACCCTTTTCGATGTAGGGATTTTGTCTGTTTATGGCGACACGTTACGATCCTTAATATTTCTTTGATTTATTTTCATTTCTGCATTTGTGCTTTACAAGAGCCTCGCAAATAGATCTCAGCCAAACCCTTACCCCTGACGTAAATTCCTTAACAAGTAGTGACTTTTATACAGAGCCATTTCAACACAAACTTGCACATAATTTGGCATTTTACAGTTTAAGTTTCTTTGAGGCGTTAGTTGTGTTAGTTAACAATATAGATTTTAAGTTCTGGAACGTGCTATTCTTTGTCAAAATTAGTTCTTCTACCATTGAATGTCAGTGCAGTCTTGGGTACTTTCATAATTCCTCAGACAGTACATACAATCTCTAAATAATTACATGCAACTTAAGCTTAATATAACACATACTTAATCATTTTTGTTAACCTATAAAAGTCTTGGTATATACAAAATTGTAAAGGGAAAGATTAGAAGTAATTTGCCTTGGAGGCTGCATAAAGCTATACTCTGGAATAATCGCTACCCAGTGAATGAGTGTCAACAAAACTAATAATTTATGCTATCCACTGGACAGCGATTTATATAGTTGACAGCATAAATCATTCTTTGAACAACTGGGCTGAGGTGTTCAAGTGGGTAATTGTAGATATGATAGCATTCTGGTAGAATAATGGGCTGCCTAAGCAGTAATTGAGTTATTTTTGCCCTATTTTACAGATTTGGTAAACGCTGTAAGGCCGCGGAATTTATACAGTTGAATCCCGATAACTCAAACCTTAAAGGGAAATCGTAAAAGGTTCAAGATATCTGGGTTTCGAGTTATCAGGGGTGAAATTAGTAGGAAAACAACCTGGAGGGGAATTGGTAAAGGTTCGAATTAGTGGGGAGTTCGAGTTATAATATTTAGGGATGGGGTTATAGGGATTCACTGTACCGTGAAAAGAAGAAGACATGAGAAATGTTTTCTGCTCTTCTGATGTTTTCTGTTAACTTTTCATCTTTTCCAGGTTAAAGAATATGAAATCATTGGCAGGGCACTGCCCTCTGAAAAGAACCCCTCCCCACCCCTCTTCAAAATGAGGATTTTTGCACCAGACGAGGTTGTAGCCAAATCAAAATACTGGTATTTTGTTGCCAAGTTGAAGAAAATCAAGAAGTCGCATGGAGAAGTTGTTTCCTGCAAACAGGTTTGTGCGCTGTGATAATTCTGCCAATGCAGCTTGATTTTGTGATTATCGTACTGTATTCGGTTATTAATGTGGTGTACACGTACACGTACATGTACCAGTATCACACCTCGTGTATTTTTCATATGAGGTCTGTTTGCTTTCATGTACAGCTGACTATAGCTGTTATTCTGACGAGGTTTATAATATGATTGCATGAAGAAAATAACATTTTGGTAGGACATGTTTCTTGCCAATTTAGAACATTTTTCAGGATATGCCTGTACTCTGTACTGTATTTGCTCGAATAAGTGCCGCCTCCCAATAAGCGCCGCCCCTGAATAAGCGCCGCAGTCCCGATATGGTGCTTATTTGAGGAATTAAAAACAGCACTTCAAAGCAACTTTAAAACAAACTTGGACATTTCTTTCCATCAAAAGCTATGTTTTGCAGTTCAAAGGGATTGTTTCACTGCTCGCCCATTAGTTTTTCTATCCAACATTCTTACAATACATAGTTCTGTAAATGTTGTGAAGGCTGGAACTTTGCCAGCAGAGCTAGCGCGACTTCTCTCTTCATCAAGAGACGAATACTGACAATCAGAAGACACTAATTTCAATTACTGTAAAAGATTAGATTCTTTGTGGCGAGCAATAAGCGCCACACTTGGAGCGCAAAAACTTTAATATGCGCCACAGCGCTTACCAGTATTCAAGTAAATACGGTCTATGTATTTCTTACAAAAGTCTTCCTTATCTTACAAAAATAGCTGTTTGTTGTATAAGTTATGTCCTTGAAAAATCTCTTAGCTACGTTAACTAACTTTGTCTCAAACCTCTACACTTCTTCTAAATAGGTTTTTGAGAAGAAACCTCTGAGGATCAAGAACTTTGGTGTTTGGCTGCGTTACGACTCTCGCAGTGGAACTCACAACATGTACAGGGAGTACCGTGACTTGACAGTGGCTAGTGCTGTCACATCCTGCTGTAAGTTTGAGTATTCAAGTCCCAAGCTGAAAATACAGTTGAACCTTCTGCAAGCATTCACATAAGCTTTCAGTCCAACCCCCTGTAAGAGACTGACTAAAAAGTCAAGTTTATTTAGTCACTTGTGGGATGTGGACAAAGAGAGGTCAAAACACAGGACGTCTAAATTACCCAATTAGATCATGTTTCGGCGGCTCGTGTTCACGCTTAGATGCAAGCGACGGTATGCCCGTTTCATTTTCGCAAAATTAAGTTCCCGCGGAAAATAAGTAACAATAAGGTAGTTGTTCCACGGGTGTTATCCATGCACAAATGGATTCATAAATGCAAAAATTCTTTATTCAAGAACACATTTGAGTAAAAATGTAATTTGAAGAGATTTCAGTGCATTCAGTGCAGTTTCCAATGTTAAATACTGGCTTTGCAAAAGGACCAACAGTCACTCTCAAACATTGGATACGAGGACTAAAATTAATATTCTTAGTTCTTAAAACAACCATTATCATCATATCAGTGTAAGGGGTCCACAGTGAGGTTGAATTGTGTGCGGGGGGCTAGAAATAATATAAAATCTCAAACCCAGGGTTGTCAGTGGGTTGATAACACACACTCAGAACTGACCTTTTAATATTCCAAGTAAGCCGGCGCAGTATTCGGAATGGCCAGTAAAATGCGCCGCTTGCTGGCTTATTTTGACAACCCTGCAAACCATTAGCACTAAAAAGGTAGCAGTCTTAACTTTTTACAGTCAAAAGTTGTTTAATGTCAAGCTGACCCCATATATATTAGACATGCTTCTATCCTTTACCAATCCAGCTAATATGAGATGTGTAAATCACCTTACCTTAATAATCAAGCTTTTGATTTATAACAAGTTACTGTAATAACCTTCTGATCATTATTTTTTTAATGCACAGACCGGGATATGGCTGCTCGTCACCGTGCACGAGGGTCAAGCATTCAGATCATGAAAGTTGATGAGATCCCAGCCAGCAAGTGCAGAAGGCCTCATGTGAAGCAGCTGCATGTAAGCTTATATTAGCTTGTTAATTAATAGACCTTTCTCGAGTTGTTTTTTGCCTCAGTGTCAAAACATTCATATGAAAATGTGTTCTTCATGCACCTTCACTTTAATCCAATTCAAACTCATTTTCATGTGAAATGTTTTGAAACAGAGGCAAATGAACTCAGAAACTGCCTATTGACATTCACTGCATCTAATTGTACAGTGTTATTGAAATTCTAAATTGTGTAGTTCCAGAAAATATCCATACCCAAAAAAATATCCATCAAAAATTCTGATGGGGTTTTTAGGTAGGTGAAGGCAGTTGGGGGGGGGGGGGAGCTCAAAAGCCCAAAGTTTTAAAAGGAAAGTATGAACCTCAACTGGAATTTCCCGAAAGGGGGGATAAAACCAAATAAAGAACATTTCTTGAGGGCACCTCAAGTAACCCGGGGCATGTAATTTATTCTTCAACTTCCATGAATAAACCAGCTTTAATGTCACATAACAGAAACTGTAGAAGAGGCTTTTTTGGGACCACAGCATAGTGTCCATTTACTGCAAAATTATTGTGATATCAAAATCAAAATACAACCTCCTTAGAATTATGATTAATTTTATGATTCCAGCTAGAGTAGATTTCACATCAAAATAATCCACAGCCGGACAAAAGTTTGTTGTTCATTTCATGTTTTTGTTGTTTTTGTTTACAGAATTCAAAGATCAAGTTTCCCCTGCCGCATCGTATCATTAAGTCTCACTTTAAGTCCAAGTTTGTGGCCAAGCGTCCCAATACGTTCTTTTAAAGATGATGAAAAATGACACTGGGAAGCAAAAAATAAAATTGATCTCATAACACTGTACTTTATTTGTGTTGATTTTCTTGTTGCATATTCGCTGTCGTTCTCTTTAAATGGCTAGAGATACAAGACCCCAAAAATTTTATATGAAATAGCACTTCAGAGATTTATGAAGTTTTTCTGATTGTTATTTTGTTTTGATGTGCTATGCATATTCAGAGGTGCATCTCATATCGCTGTAGTGCCATGCCATTAGTGTGGATTTTTTTAGCTTGAATCTCTTGGATATTGTATTGTGGGAAAGTAAATTTTTGCTTGACAGTCTTTTACATCCTTAGCTAATTATCTTGACTGTGAGTTTATAAAGGTAATTAGAAGGCTGATGTTTGGGGATATAGCGAGTTTCGCCCAGAACGTGTTTCGCCCATATCGTTTCGCCCAGACATAGACTCGTTTCGTCCAGAATGTGAATGGTTTCGCCCAGAATTTAAACGTCTAGAATCTAACTCAAAAAACTTCAACCTAAATATTAAACGTCCGTAACATAATGAAGTTTTTTGACCTGAGACCATGAAATGTTGAAACGAACAAGTTATCACTTCACTGTTGAAACGAACAAGTTATCACTTTCACTGTTGAAACGAACATAATATCAGTTTCACGGACGATGGAGCACGAACTACCTTATTCTTGTAACTCTTCTTCCTCTTATACTCTGCTTTAGTTGCTAATACTCCTTTTCGACAAAATGAAATGCAATACATGAATCTTCAATCGTATTAAAGCACGGTCGCCATATTGAATACGAAACAGTGGAACCCAGGCTTTCACAAACCTGAAAACCGTAGTTTCATTTACACGAAAAAGCTAATCGATTGGCTTTAATGAATATTAAGTTGAATCAAACTAAAATCAGCATCGATCTTAATAGTGAAGCTAAAAAAAGTATTTAAAGAAAGGCAGTGAAGTCAACTAAAAAGAACATAAGCTTATGTGTGGAGGAATGCATGAACTGTGGTATTCAACAAGTTATAAATCAAAACATAGTTCGGAGTTCTCGACAATTTGCATTCAATCAAACTAAACATTCCTACTATGAGCTTACGAGGTTTTTTGACCGCCACGTTTATTTCATTCTGACCGTTTTGTAAATCAACATTCCAGACTGATTTACTCGAAACTCTAAATAGGTCAGTTTAAAACGCGCGTGCCTTAGCATTAAAACACAGAAGATGCCATGATGAAAAAAAATCTCACCTTCGCTAGACACAAAAGCTTTATTCAAAACGCGCTTGCCTTTATACAGTTGAAGCACATAAAACAGAAGAACGCAAGAATCAGTTACGAGCTTTTTGACCGCCACGTTTATTTCATTCTGACCGTTTTGTAAATCAACATTCCAGACTGATTTACTTTGAAAAAGCACTGTGGAACTGCCTCAAAGAAGTCCTGCCAGACGTGACAGTGAAAGGCTGTGTGTTCCATTGGACACAAGCTCTGTGGAGAAAGGTCAGTAAAATAAGCTATATTCTAATTCGCTCCCGCTTAACCGAATATAATCACAAATATTACACCCCTGAGACTTGGTTACCTAACCCATGATAAATTCAACTATATCAAATTGGTAGTTGAAGCTGGAAGGTGTGTCCAATCTTTTTGAGCATTTGCTTACCATTTTGTTTTTTTCATTACAGATTCAAGACCTTGGGCTTCAAGCATCATACCAATCAGATGATGGCACCTTCAAGTATCTCCGAAAAATAATGGCCTTACCATTCCTGCCTGCAAGTGAAATCCCAGCAATGTTCACCCGTCTTAAGGTGGAAGCCACCACTGAACCCCTGCAGAAGTTCGTGGAGTACGTCGACAACACGTGGATTCAGAGCACTACCTGGCCTCCCTCCTGCTGGAGTGTATACAAGAAGCAGATCCGGACGAATAATGACGTCGAAGGATGGCATAATGGCCTAAACAGACGTGCCTCAGGTAGAGCCCAGATGCCTCTTTACATGCTGATTCACTTACTGCACAAGGAAGCCTGCCTTGTGGCCCTTCAAATTAGATTAGTTTCAGAAGGAAAACTTACAAAACTACAAAAGAAAAAGTATCGCTCCGTGCAAGCGAAAATATTAAGTTACTGGGAACAGTACGCCAACCACCAAAGGTCAGCAGTTCAGCTTCTCAAGGCTTGTTCCCATGTCAATGGACCAATAGTTAAAAATTAAATAGGATAGGAGGATTAATGTCGGTTAAGAGAATACAAATGTAGGAAGAATTAAGTTGTAATGAAGTTGTATGATAAGGAATTATGAGTTTAGGAGTTGAGAATTAAAATGTAGGATAAAAATATGAGTTAAGTAAGTTGTAGGATAAGGGATTAAGTATACCGAGCATTTGTTTTTATCGATAAGTTATTTATTGTAAAGTTAGGTTTTAGCCCTAAGATTAAAATTGCATTCTTTAAAACGTTTGTACTTTTTCATCTGTAGGAAAAGGAATTGTTAATAAGGATAAGGAATTATGAGTTGAGGAGTTGAGAATTCAAATGTAGGCTAAAAATATGAGTTAAGAAAGTTGTAGGATAAGGGATTAAGAGGAAATCCGCCAGGACTTCGAGTAGTTATTGGACAAAATTATATACCAAAACTATTTACACCTGATTGCAAGCTTTTGTGTTACTGCTTCAAATATCTTATCGAAAGAAATCTTTTCTAACAACACCACACGTCGAAAACACATTTTGAAGTTCCGCTGAATTCCACTGAATCGCTTAAAAGATGTAAGCTTTTGCCCATAGCTTGTGAACTTTAAATATCATTTTCTCAGACTCTGATAAGAAATTGTTGTACCAGAATTATTTCCACCTTATTGCAAACTTTTTTGTTACTGCTTCAAATATCTTATCAAAAGAAATCTTTTCTAACAACACCACACATCGAAAACACATTTTGAAGTTCCGCTGAACTCCACTGAATCGCTTAAGACGAATTTACAAAATGGCTACACGTGAGATTTTGCCCATACCTTGTGAACTTTGAAATTCATTTTCTCAGACTCTGATAAGAAATTGTTGTTGGTGTTATCACGGATAATTACTTACATCTTTACCTTTTATTAAGGGTAGGAAATAACGCAATAGGATTTAAATTATTCTGGAAATTGATTTTTGTCCAACTTTAATAAATATTACTCGACTTCCTAGTGGATTCCGTCTTAAGTATAACAAGCATTTCTATTTATTGATAAAGATATTTATTGTAAAGTTAGGTTTTAGTCCTAAGAATAAAATTTTATTCTTTAAAACGTTTGTGCTTTTTCATTTCGTTATAAGCTTAAAAGTAAAAGTACACGTGAAAAAGATATATTTTTTATATCAAACATTTACTTGTTTTGCAGTCGGAATGTTATTGTTTTCTAGAGATTTTGCCTTTGCTAGCGCTTGCAAGGAGAATAGAAAATCGTTCGTGTTCGTAAAGCTTAGCAGCCTGGCTTTTCCAAGAAAATAGGCCAGAGGCCTGGGAGGGAGTTTTTCGGTCGTCCATAATCCATTTTCAGTTCGGACTCTCAAAATTTCCCACATATGAACAGAAAACAAAATTCGTCCTGGTTACCGGGTTCATCTGAATAGGACCTTAGTCTCGACAATCTCTGAGTCTCGGTCTGGGCGAAACGAGTCTATGTCTGGGCGAAACGATTCTCTATCTGGGCGAAACACGTTCTGGGCGAAACTCGTTCTGGGCGAAACCCGCGGATACCATGTTTGGAGTGATGGCCTTTAGTCAGTGTCACTTTACTCTGTCTAAGGACTATTGCTTGAAGCATAAGCTTTCCAATTTCATCATGACATTTACATGTACCGTAATGATTCGATTTAGTGCCGGGGGCGCTTATTTACTTTTGGCACCTCAAGGGAGGGCGCTTATACAGACAGGGCGCTTATTTGGGACAGGGCGCTTATTTATTTTTTTGAGAAACAGCCAAATGTTCAAAACACAATTGAAGAGCTCCCGACAAAAACGTCCCCTGAACTTTCTGGCTAAATCGAACGTTATCAAAACAACTCCAAATTGCGCATTTTTTCCGTGCCTCATTAAATATTCATCAATCAATAAATCAATCAATCGATTCGTGCCTTAGTTTATCTTGTTTTCGCGGGATTTTGTAGATGTGTGATGATGTAAGTAGTGGAGATAGAAGTGAGAGCAAGCCGGCGGCACTTAACTGAAAGCAAAACTAGTATAATGTGACAACACGAGCAAACGTATTCAATCAACAATCAGTCTTTATTTCACTTTCACCTCAAAATTACAGCTAACGGTAACAGATTACAATAGTCTTGCCCGAAACAACAAAAAGCAGCTAACCGCAAGCAGACTGCAGTGAAAGCTAGCCGCTTGAAACGCTAACGCTAACCCGTTTAGCTTTTTAACCCTAAATTTGAAATGAAACCCTAGCGTCAGACCCTAACCCTAACCCTTGGGGTTTAGGGTTAAGCTTTTTTCGCTAGGGTTAAGCTAAGGGGTTAGGGCTAGGCCTGTAATCCCAAAACTTTAGCTGACTTCATCGTTTTGAGAAACAAAAGGTTTCCTTTGTTTATCGTTTGTAAAAGAAAAGACAAAAGAAGCCGCGCGAGCAAAAACCTTGTCTTTTTGCATGTGTAATTTTTCAAAAACGAAACAAAGACCAGTGAAATGAAAGACAGGACAGTGTTAAGCACACGTAAACAAACCTGCATGCGCAATTTGGAGCTGTTTCGATAACGTTCGATTTAGTCAGAAAGTCCAGGGGACGTTTTTGTCGGGAGCTCTTCAATTTTAATAACCATTAAAATAACTAACAATAATAGAAACTGTAACAATAACAAATTGTTGAAAGTTCAGGTTACTTCTAAAAGAATTGCTCATTTCAGCAGTTTTTATATACATGTACAGTACGGTGAAAGTTCATGAGATTATCTAGTCGGCGTCGATGACTTCAGTAGGGGCAGTTATCCACAATAGTGGCGCTTATATGAATGGGGTGCTTATTAGAATGGGGGGGGGGGGGGGGGCTTATTGGAATAGGGGCGCTTATTGACAAAAACACATTCGAAAGGGGGCGTTTATTTGGAAGGGGGCGCTTATTGGAAGGAGGGCGCTTAATCGAATCATTACGGTAATTTACCTTTCAACCTACAGTTGATAATCAGCTAAATGTTTCACCTGCCTGTCAACTCACAGCACAACAGTTTCTTTTGAATTTATAGCTGTGTTTCTTCATCCCTACCCTCCCCCTTCTTCCATCACCATAGCTAGACTTTTACCGTCGCTTGCATCTAAGCGTGAACACTTGCCACCGAAACATGATCTAATTGGGTATTAAACATGGCATGGTAAGTAATCAAACATTAAAGTTTGGCAGGCCATAACGGCATCTTTTGCACCGAAAGTTCAACAGATTCTGGTTTCGAAATGGCGGAAAGCTTGGATATGAAGACTTCTTCAAAAAAATTTATCCTGATCTGTGTCAATATGCATTTGCGGGTTCACTTAAATCACTTCCAGTGTAATATTTCTCCTCTACTCAGTGTTTTTGGTGAGAATTTTGAGCGTGAATGTTGCCATTACGGTCTGCTAAACTTCAATGTTTGATGGCGAATCATGCCAAGTTTAATACCCACTTAGATCATGTTTCGGCGTGGAGTGTTTACGCTTAGATGCAAGTGACGGTATTGCTTAGTCTGAGTCAGTGGCCATTGGAGGTGAGCTTACTGACTTTTTTTAACCATGCTAACATGCGGGTCAAAGTAGGGATGATAGCATCTCTGAGCTAGAATCAATGACCAAGCTATACATAGAAAGGGGGAGAAGGAGGGTGTGTGGGTTTTGTGCAGCCTCTAATCTGTCAGGGGCCATGGCAGCGTGAAAGAGACCTCTGGAGGAAAGAGAATGCTAACTAACAGTCAATCAAAGTTTAAATTTCTTTTGCACAAAAGTGTTCGTTGCTGCCAATGTTTTGTGGAGTTAAACATCAGTCAAAAGCAAAAACCTAAGAACAAAATATAAATGCAAATCTTACTGGAGGATTCAAAACTGAGAACCAAATATATTCATGCTAACAAATATGTCCAGCTTTGTAAATCTACTGAAAGATTTTAAAATATGTCAAATTTAATCACCAAGAGCCTGGGAACCAGTGAGTCAAAATGAAATGTGTTCCTAGAATATAAAATTGTACGCTACAAATTTGCTTAGAAATCCTTGATTTTAATTTTGTATTTTTTTGGCACATTATTTGGGAACTTTATTCACCTATCTTTCATTTTAGTGAATCGACAACAGTTTCTCGCCTTCACATTTTGTGTGACCGCGCAGAAAGGGGAGTGACTGGGGAGGGTCCAAAGTTTTCATGAAGGTCATTCAATGTGACAACCATATTTGGCGACTTGAGTAACCGCGCACAAACAGTAAAGACTGGGGTAAAGTTTTTAATGAAGGTCGTTCAATGTGACTTGTATTTGTATTTTATGCCGCGATGTAAATAATTTTGAATATTTTGACCGAATTCGACGTAAACCCCTGCAAATATGCTGTCGTTAAGAGCTGGTAAGCAAGTTTTAGGCGCTTGTAAACTTGTGAACACGACATTGATTCGGTGTTTACTTCATACGTCGAAACCAACTTCAACTTTTGCCAAAGATCTCTTTCTTGGACGTTTCAACAAGGTATGGTGGATTTCTATTTTACCGGGTCTTTATAAGGCTTTCACAATTGTCTTGTGTTGTAGGTTTATATCACCACTATAATTTTTAATGGGATAAGATAAAAAGAAAGTTATTTACTTAGCTAAATACTACGATATAATCTTGAATTTGAGTTAAAGTTATGTAATCTTTTGTGTTTTCAGAAGTTGTTTTGTGGTAAAGCTCAATAATCTCACGTGGCTAATAAGATATTTGCCAAAGATCAAGTGTTTTGAGCCTGTAATCTTCACTGCGTAGATTTAGTGAAGTCTTACGTAAATTTCTCGACAAAAAGTTAAGGGTGCAAAATAAATATGGGCATAAATTGAAAGCAGTACATGAAACATGCCGTACTGTTGATATTTTGTGCTAAACACGCGATGAATGAAAGTCACGAGAACAGAGAACTTGAGTGAGCATCTCTAAAATGTTGAATGACTTACTGCCTTATGCTAATCTAGAGTGCTGTAAAGGAAATTGTTTTAACTATTACTAATAATTATAACATTTCCTCATAAAATTATATACATGTAAAGTGAAAGGTTAAATATGTGAGCCAAAGTTTATTCTTGAATGAATGAATGAATAAATGAATGAATGAATCAATCAATCGTTCACGAATATAGTGAATTGTAAACAACTAACATTTGAACTTTTTTTAGTCAGTCAGTCAGTCAGTCAGTCAGTCAGTCAGTCAGTCAGTCAATCAGTCAATCAGTCAATGGATAAGTCAATAATAATATTGAAAAAGTGTACAGATTATTGAGAAGGGTTGCAAGAAACTTGTACAACTAGCTTCCCCTTTTTCTCAACTCTTGTTGACTATGACTCTCATTTTTTTGTCTCCATTTGTAGGAGAAAGTTTTTCCATTTCCTGATCCACTGAATGAAGAGCAGCGAGAGACACTTACCATGCTTGTTGAACCTGTTGAGAAGTATTTTGAAGAAAAAGGTACATCCATTAAACATGTACATGTTATATACATGTATGATCAAGTATGGACTATGTTGTTCACTCCTCTGCTTTAATTTAAATATATATATTGATTTAATCCACAGTTGATTCTGCCCAGATTGATAAGACTGCCAAAATTCCAGAGGATGTCATGGAAGGACTGAGAGATCTTGGATTGTTTGGTCTTATCATCCCTGAAAAGTATGGTAAGCCGGCCAGACTATATTCCTCTGATTTAGAAACTAATGGTTTCAGCAGTGTCAAAAACAGTTGTATGAGATTAAACTCGTCAACAAGGGATGAGCTTGAGAGCTAGCTAGTACTTTAAGGGTTGGTGAAGCCGGGCAGCAATCAGCCATGAAGAAGGAGGTATCCATGGCAACCCTGCAAGCAGCCACCTCAAGAGGCACAGTCACACTGAACCAGTCATTGGAAAAGTTACAAAACCTTAACTTGCCAAGGGGGTGGGGGAGGGGTTGAATTAAAATAAATATTTATTAAGTTGGATTTTAGCTGACGCTTCTGTAAAATTTTACAAACTTTCAGGTGGCCTTGGTCTTCTAAACACAAACTATGCCCGAGTTACAGAAGCTTTCTCTGACGCTAGCATAGCTGTCACTCTGATGGCTCATCAGTCTATTGGCCTCAAGGTAATTACTTAATATCTAATTTTAATGTTCCATTTAATTTTAATTTTTTTCCGTTTTATTTTTTGATTTTCACATAAGAGACAGTGCAGTTTGAGCCAAAACTTATACATACTTAAACAGTGATGTACAATATTCCTGCTGAGCCACATTATTTTTAAATCACTAGATGGAATTTTTGGCTCAAATTTCTCCTTTGAGAGCTGGTCAGTCAATAAGGCTGTAAGATGGGAATTCAAATTGTTGTGTGTTCTTTACCAGGGCATTCTTCTTTGTGGAAATGAAGAACAGAAAATGAAATACTTACCAAGGCTGGCTTCTGGTGAACATATCGCTGCATTTTGTCTGACAGAACCCTCAAGGTAATATATAGATTTAGGCAAGCCTAAAAGCGGAGCTTCCCTTTAATTTATTTAATCTTTGCTGGAGTTACAATGTTTTCATTTTGATAAATATGCGGTCAAAGCTTTTATGTATACACTGGCCCATAGATGCAAGACAAATATAAATCCATCATAATCTCGAGGCAGAACAACTAATGGACAAAAAAATAATTAAGAGTTTATTCTCTCCTTTCTAAAGAATAGTAAATAATTTTACGATCCTCTTATCGTTTTGCTTTAATACAACTTCATGGCCTAAAAATTAATTAAGAGTTTATTGTCTGCTTTCTAAGAATAGAAAATAGCAGGCATATTCCCGTCTTGCTTTTCTTTCTGTATTTGTCTTAACATCGGCGTACTGAAAAGGGTTGCTCAGTCACGTACGCAAATTTAAAACTTATCTTTTATTTCTTACCGTGTGCAAAATTTAAACAAATTTAAACGTACACTAAATCATCTCTATTCAGTGTAATTATTCAGTGTAAAAGTGGACTACACTAAAGCAAAAAAAAATGTTTGAACTACTTTAAAAAAATATGAGTCAGTTTATATTTTTCACCTCGCGCTCGAGCCTGAGTGTGAGATGGGGTAAACATGTTTTTCAGAGCAAGTTTAGTTTAAATAAATTTATTTTGTTCGAGCTTTTTGCTTTGTCGTCGTTTAGCACTTCGAAAAACGTCACTTATACTGTATGAATTTCTTCCGCCGAGAAAATGTAGGCTGAAAGTCGGAATAAACTCACAGCAATAAGAAATAAACTCTCACGGCAAGGGACTTTATTGACGGCCAAAGAAAATCAACTTACGGCAATAGATAATCGGTTAATCCATAGCAAATAAAACCAACTCAGGGGAACAAAAAAATGAACTGACATGTAAGCGTAAGCTTAAATGTACTACAAGTTATAGTATATTGCTTAAGTTAAGGAAAGATCTAAACTTTACTGACACAGAATCTATCGAAACTGCGCTTAGAAAGTAAGCTTAAGTTTATAAACATCATGAAATTTTCTGTCATAAAATCAGGCTCAGCAATTCAGTACAGGTTGTTACCTTGCATCAGGTTCCTGTATCTTTCTTCAGCGGACTTGATGCAAGCAGTGTTTAGCTTCGTTTTTACACGATCATTGCTAAAGTTGTTGTATTCTTGATGTTGACGGCCGAAGATTCATCCGCAAACAACAGAAACTAGCAAACTGGACGTGCACAAGGAATATCATTCGCAATTATTCCGGGTCTCATCGTACACCTCTTTCTTTATCTACAATTTCACGGAATATAGGTGACTTTTGAGGACATCGTGCGAGAAATATTACGGTAAGAAAGCTCTCGATTCTCTGTCGCTCTTTTTATACCCTCGGTTTCATTCAGCCTACACATCGCCTACACAGTGAACACCGTGCAACACATTTTCCCGCGTTTTCATAACATTACTTCGTTTAGATCAAACTGAAACGTCCACATCATCCAGTCGATAGAAGATAACGTCAATTGCTCGTTTTACGGTTACGAAAAATGCGACCAGAGACCAATAAATTGAATTTAACCGTGTAGCGATCGAACGAGAGCCATCGAGCCATATTGTTTTTTTGGCATAAAGGCTTCGATACATAACACTCACACACGAAAAAAGACTAACAAAAAAGAGCAGTTGGATAATAAACCTCTCAGATATTTTGCTGTGTAGTATTGCTGTGTAATTTTACCCCTTGTGTACATTTTGTCTTGCCTTGCGAGCTTTATTTGCTGTTTGTAATTTCCTTACTTTTCTTTAGCCACGCGCGGGCAACCTCGTCCCCAGGCCTAATCCGTGCGTACATGCGTACGTACGTACGTACGGACGTAGGCGACTCCCAAAATTTCTCGGTTCGATAGGATACCATTTGCCTGCCTATGGATGCTCCGCTCACGCGCCTTCGGCGCGTGGGAGCTCCGCTATAATTATAAATGTATGTTATAGTTTGCATGTTCATAAAATTGAGCGACGAAAAATGTTCCATATATCTCCCTCTCCCTTTCCCTTCCCTTTTGAATCCCAGCTTTTTTCCCAAGCAGCAGTTTGCTTACTGTGGACAGCTTTCTTTTCAGTATGATTTAGACAGCAGTTTAATATGTCACTTGCCTAGGGAGTAACCATGAGAAGTTACTTGTCTGGCAGAAAAATCTACTTGTGCTGGACGACCAAACTTATGGCACTTTTTGAGCCCTGCTCTTTGTCCACACCCAACCTCACTCCCATGTTTCATGTTGCTTAGCAACTTCTGGGACGAAATCCGCAAGCTCACTCACTTCTCGGAGAAGTGATGTTGCCATCAACAGGCACTTGTTCCCCCGACTGAACCTAGTTTATATGTTGTCTTGATGTAACCCTGAATTCTTACAACTAATTTTTTATTTGTTACTTGTAGTGGAAGTGACGCTGCATCTATCCAGACCAGAGCTACACTAAGTGATGATGGAAAACACTTTTTTCTTAATGGATCGAAGGTCTGTGTTGTTTTAGTTTTATATCAATTAATTACATGTAAAAACTTGTCCACTATTTTTTAAATAACTTTCTTATGGCAGCCCTTCAAAGATAAAAACTTATTTAATAGATAAATATGACCTACATAGCATAGGAGTCCTGAAAGGGGGGGGGGGAGAGAAGAATTTTAAAGTGTTGGTTTTTGTGGAGGGAGGAAGACCCGAGGATCCAGAGAAAAACCCACATATGACGCCGCGTCCGGGAATTGAACCCAGGCCACATTTGCTGGTGGGAGGCAAGCGCTCTCACCACTGCGTCATCCCTGCCCCCCATTATATCAAGGGAGGCATTGTCATTGTTGGTTGTAGTGACCTTTGTTTTGTATATTCAATTTTGCATATTTTTTGTTATTAAGATCTGGATCTCTAATGGTGGTTGGGCTGATATAATGACTGTCTTTGCCAGGACTTATTACACAGATGACAAGGTAACATGCTATGTTTACAGTTCAGAAGCTGTAAAAAACATTTATTATAAATGAATCAGATTTGCCTGGATGCAGATGTCTTATTTTCCAAAAGTCCTCTGTGCCAAAAAAAATTAATGGCCTTTTTAGATGTACATAATTATATCAGAACAGATTTTGTGGGGCAATCAGGTACTAAATTTTGTTTCTCTAAAATTATGTAACTACCCATGGTGGCCTAATTTTTTTATTGTGACCAAATTTTTGTTCTGAATAAATTATAGATTGATGTCTTAATTTAACTTGTACTGTGGGAGGTGCCCTGACCAAATGGTTTGTGTGCTGGACTCCGGGGGTCAAGCAATCTGGGCTTGATCCCTGGCTAGGTCACTATGTGCGTTGTAACGCTACGATGGACTAGCATTCTGTCCAGGGAGAGTAGAAATACTTCTAGTCTCTTAATGCTACAGAAACTGGGATAAGCTCTGGCCTGATGGGCCACCTGGCTCGTCAGCAGACTTCTACCTTTAACTTTTAACTCAGACTAGATTTAATTTAGTACTAGTGTAGATTGACGCAGGTATTAATCATTTAAACAGGGGGAAAAGCAAGACAAAATAACAGCGTTTATTGTGGAAAGAGAATTTGGAGGTGTGACTAGTGGCAAACCAGAGGACAAGCTTGGAATCAGAGGCTCAAGCAGTAAGAAAAAAATTATATCAGTTTTGTGTTGACAAATGCTTCAGAAAAAAATGCTACCACATTTACCATGAAGGTCCAGCATCATTGGTCTGCAATATGTGTAGAGAGTGAGACAATTGTTAACATTAAGCATGCAAAAGCCATACAAAGGGCTAAATTCCTTTCTCTACTTTCAGCCTGTGAAATTCATTTTGATAACACTCCCATTCCTGTTGAAAATGTTCTTGGAAATGTTGGTGGAGGATTCAAGGTACATATGTTACATTGGGACTAACTATTCTGCACTCAGTTGATTTTGTGAGACAATAACAAGACATCTCATGACATATTTATACCACGTAACACTCAGTTCATGTAGAATACTACTGACTAAACAGCACTGCGGTTAGCCTAACTAGCACTCCTGTTAGCCTAAATAGCACTCCGGTTAGCCTAACTAGCACTCCGGTTAGCCTAACTAGCACTGCAGTTAGCCTAAATAGCACTCCGGTTAGCCTAACTAGCACTCCAGTTAGCCTAAATAGCACTCCGGTTAGCCTAAATAGCACTCCGGTTAGCCTACTTTAGCTTGGGTTGCTTACGGTTAGCTTTTATAATAGGGTTAGGATTTCTATCTAAAAAAATCAGTATCCTGGCAGCTGGTCATCGGTAACCTAGTGGATATCGCTCCCGCTCAGCATGCCAGCTACCCGGGTTTAAATCCTCTTGGTCTCAAATTTTTTTAACTTAATTTATACTTCATATATGAAAAAAGAAGAAGTCTCACGACATCAACTGAGTGGTGAGGTACTTTATAACTCACTCCAAGTTTTTGCCAAACAGAAGAAATGTTTGACAATATCATTACAACTTACTCTACACCAACAGGTGTTAGGGGTACTCCCATATGTGAGTATATAGATATGTGCCGCTGTGAAGGGTGTGATTATCAGGCAGTTTAGTCTGGGATAAGTTATAGTAATTTAAGAGTTTTGGTCTAAACTAGGGTGTCATTTTCCGTGAAACTAATCAGTTGCTTAAAGAATTTAGTCTAGACAGAAATTCCTGGCAGATTACATTTCACAATCGGTATGGCGTGTGGTACTGCAACATTACTAACCCCTCATATTGTATTGACAATATTGTCTCTTTTTTTTATTGTATTTTAGATTTTAATGTATTTTAAGGTTTAACATTTATTTTCTCAGAGGACCCTCCTGAAAACCACCCCCTAGGTGATTGGAGGCCTTCTCTTAAAATATTATTTATTATTTATTATTATTATTATTATTATTATTATTATTATTGTTATTATTAATAACAAAGAAAGTGTTGATATAGCTCTTGGATAGGGTAGGGGTTTTCATGTTTAGTCTAGAATAGGGTTTCAAAATGCAGCTGAACACGGTCTAGTATATAGGTTAAGGGTGAGTCTCAGAGTAACAGCGGCACACCCCAGCTAAAAATTTGATGAGTCCCCCCTCCCCCCGCCAATGTAACCCCATTATAAGTAAACAAAAGGACAATTTTTCTAGTTAAATTATCTTTGTTTCTTTGAAAAGGTTGCGATGAACATTCTAAACAGTGGCAGGTTTGGTATTGGTGCAGGGGCTGGAGGAGGACTAAGAAGATTGATAGGTAATGTACAAATTATGTATGGAACTGCACGGTTTTTGATTCAAATATTTATTATCAAATTAATTTTTCTAAAGACGTTTATTTGTCTCCTTTATTACATTCTCCCTTCATTCGCTCAGTAGTATAGAGGGAGTCACACAAATACCACCTCGAATTAGACGCTTTATCGCAGCTGGAGTTTGTTTTTTGGCAAGTTTTAATGAGTCACGGTAAATTTCCCGACTTTGTTTACCCACGCGGAAAAAAACAAAATTTGCATACCATGTTTATGGGGGCGCATTTTTTTTTTCGACAACCAATTTTTCGACAACCATTTTTAGAGAAAGGACACATCTTAATTGAGCGAGCGGCGGAATGTTAGCCGTCATGCAAGTGACATCAAAAAAGCGCGTGACTGTCACGCCACGCGACGCTTTTTAGACAGGTGGCGATGAGTCATGATATTACAACGTCTAAAAATATTATTCGGGGAAACCCCCGACACCCACGCACAAATTTGCATGTCAATTGAACATTTGCGGCCATTGGAATATACACTAAGATGGGTCGAGGAAGACGTGGACTTTGTCTTTTAAGTGGAAAAAAAAACTTGAAAAATTTTATCGGTCCACCATCAGAAATCTTTAAACACGAAAAAATCGCAAAGGATGCTTTACAACCAAGGATTTTATTGTCAGAAGAGGCGATCGCGCAGTTGAAAACTTTTGACAAAGGGCTTGTCGCAAACCTCTTGACAGGAAATTGACTCTTTTGTACGTCTTAATATTTACTAGAAATTATTAAATTTAACAAACCTGTTTTTGTATTTATTGCTCCGTTTCTATTTGCAATTGCGGCCAAAATTTTGTCTCCTTTTGATGCTTCTAATGAAACGTCGTGTTTTTGGAAATCAGAAACGCTTTGACTGACTGTGGCTGCCCCCCTTCCACCATCTTTTTTTTGAACCTTAATAAACACCTGTACTTTATCATTTACAATATTATCATCTTTTTTACTTTCAATAAAAAACTGCCATTCTTCAATTATTCCATCAACGGGCATAATGAAGTAATTTAAATTAAAATTAAATTTAACCAAATAAAAAACAACAGAACTTGAGCCAAAACCACCTCCAAGAGTAGTTGTACCATCTGTTCCATCATAAAAACCGTTTATGACAAAATTTTTGTCTTTTTTTAGAAAATAGTTTTTTAACTCGTATCCATTCAGATCAAGATTTGTTTCTAATACGAGGTCACCACTAGAAAGAATGAAAGGGTTATCAAAAGCATCGCTTGACACATCTGCCTGATAACCTTTTACACCATAAGCAATTAAATAAGCTTGCTCACTTGTGTTTGACCCAAAGTAACCAGGATTGGTTATATCAATAAAAAGTTTATCGTCACTGCTTGAAGCAGCTTTTTGTGAGTGAATAATTGTTCGCATGTATTTTGGGTTGTGACTGTTGAATCGTTTTGTATTATAATTAACAGTATTTCCTCCAAAAGGTGACGAAGCGCTTAAACTCCAGTTAAGATTACTTTCAGGAAAGAAAAATTCAACACAAAGAGTATAATCACCAGGCAACAATCCGGTGAGGCCGATTTTAAATCTTGAATTGAAACTGTCTCCTGATTTTAGTAAATTAAAACGAAAAGCGTTTCTGTTAACTAAGTGAACACCAGAGTTAAAATTGTTAACAGTTGTTAATGAATCAAAATTTGTGACTCCTGTAAAAGAAGATGCTGAAAAAAACAAATGAGAAAACAGATTTTCTTTTGTTCCTGAAGAAATTGTGTGTGTTCCAACATATTTTTTCATTGATGTTAAGTTTACAGCGTCTTGGTCACCAACAGGATTTGCAAGCTGTTTGATTGAATGGTCGTTCATTACCAAATTTTGATTAACAACACCCATTTGTCCAGGGTCGCCTTTTGCCCCAGCGGGACCTTGTGGGCCAGCAGGGCCAGTTGGTCCAGCATCTCCTTTTGGCCCTTTTGTTCCAGCAGGGCCAGTATGCCCAGCAGGCCCTGTGGCACCAGCGGGGCCAGTTGGACCTGTTTCTCCTTTTGGACCAGCCGGGCCAGCAGGACCAGTTGCACCGACGGGGCCAGCAGAGCCAGTTGCACCTTGGGGCCCTTGAGGACCAGCAGGGCCAGTAGAGCCAGTTGGACCGCTGTCACCTTTATCTCCTTTTTGACCAACGAAACCTCTTGAGCCAGTTGGGCCTTGGGGGCCTTGTGGACCAGTGTCGCCTTTTGGGCCAGCGGGTCCAGTAGGACCGCGAGAACCTTGAGGACCTGCAGGACCAGTAGGACCTTGCGGACCTTGGGGACCAGTGTCGCCTTTATGACCAGCGGGGCCGGGCGAACCTCTTGGACCAGGGGGGCCGGGAGGGCCAGTTGTTGATGAGCTGTCTGAAGGATGACCTGTATCTCCGTTGAAAGCACCCATTATATATATTCGTCAAAATTTTTTTTTGTTATTTTTTTTGGTCTGTCATGATACAAGAAAGAGAATTTTGTTTTTGTTGCAAGATCAAGCAGATTTCTGTTTATTCCAAGCTCATCCGCTATACGGTTATTTTCTCTTGGGAGAAAGGAAAAAATGCAAAAATGGCTGCAATTATCACGAATATTTTTGGGTACTTTGAAAAAACATTGAGAAAGATAAATGACGCTGCATTGCCTATGCCTTCCGTTTATGAAGTAATTGATGATTTCGTTTTGATTGCTTTCGCAAACCATGTCGTCAAATATGACGATTTTTTGGTTATCGTCTGTAAGTTCGTCAAGCGGAATGACGTTGTCAGAAGCTTCGATAACTTCATAACCAGTTTCAGGATTAACTCTTTTTTCAAAATCGTCAAGAATCAACTGGTACTTTTCTTGATGAAGGTTTTTTGCGCAAAGATAAATCTTGTCGTAAACTAAAAGCTCATAAAGCATGTGTAAAAGAATGTTTGTTTTGCCAGAGTTGCTCGGGCCACAAATAAGCATTCGAAAGGTGTCAGAGGGCATGCTTGGATGTCCTTGTTTGAAAGCACTTTGCGAATAAAACTCAGGATCGTAATTCGGAATCTTCATTTTTTTAGTTGTTTATATATATACGCGAAAAGATGTCGATGAAAAAATGGCAAACACTTGCTGAAAAAAAGGCCGCTGTTGAGCAGCAAAATGACAAAATACTTGCCGCAATGAAAAACAAAGCGATTGAAAAAGAATTCGGACAGCTTTCAGGTGAGGAGGTATTTAAACCGCTGACACGAAGGCTTGACCGCGCCTTTACCAAGCAAATAAAAACCGATGCTGAAGAAGGCCCAAACTATAACCTGGATGATTTCGATCTTAACAACCCATTTGGTGAAGATTTCAGGCCAGATGTGGAAACACCCCCACCAACTCCGCCGCCGTCACCAGAAGTACCTGACTATTCGATGGTTGAATCTGACCAAGATTTCGAAGAGGAAACTCCAACATCATCATCATCACCAGTCCCACCTCTTGCGGAAAAGGAAGATGATGATGATGATGATGATGATGCAGAAGGGGGTGATACAGCAAAAGGTGATGATGGAGCAACGCCGTCACACGACTTGTCTCAGTCAGTTGAACGGGCCAAATGGGGAACACCACAAAAACCAGAAATCGAGGGATCAGAATCAACAGACCTGCAGGTGCTAAACAGCATGTTGACGAAAAATGTGAACAATCCCAACTATGTCGTGAAAAGTCCGAAATCAAAATTTTACGGTTACACTCTTTCAGACATAAAAAAAGCGCGAGACGAAATTTTAGAAAGAAGGGGAGAAAAGAAAGCAAAATCTTCTTTATTTTTTGAAAAAGAACCACCAGATCAAGAGGGGAGTGGTGTTGTTGATGTGAACGATCTTGTTGACAGACTTTATATAAGCATCGGTTCCATTAAGGCAGGAAACACTTCAAAAAAGTTGCAAAGACAAGTAGCGATATTGTTACAAATGTTAACGAAACAGAAAGTGCTGTCAACAGAAGAAGCAAAAAAAATTTTACATAAGTATAATATACGATGAAACATCTTAACCTTTTGCTCAACTCCTCGATTGCAAAAAAGAAAGATGCAAGAAATGAACCTCACGACTTTCAAATCAACTTTGAGCCCTCAATTAATTTAGACTCTTCAAAAAGGTACAAAGCTGCTCTGAACGAGCTTGTAACAATGAGCTATTCTTGGTATAATGTTTCAGAAAAATATAACAACAACAAATTTAAATGGAAGAAGAAAAGTGACTCAGAGTGGATCACTGTTACCATTCCTGACGGAATGTATGATTACAAAGACCTAAACGACACTTTTCAAGCTCACACAGGAAAAACGGATGATTCGAAAGACATTTTTAAACTTTATTTTCACACTACGACCTACAGGGTCATAATTCTCATCGCAAACGATTACGAGCTTGATTTGAGGGAAGGCAATTTGTCAGAGCTCATTGGATTCAACAAAAAAATCTTAAACGACATGAACAACGTTGGTGATCGTGTTCCGAACTTGACAAGAGGGGTAGACTGGATTTATATTCATTGCGACCTTATTTCAAGAGCTGTTGACAATATTGCAGACGATGTTTTGTACACGCTGTCAACATCGACTCTTGAAATCTCTTACCCATTTTCGAAAGAGCCTCGCCGACTTTTGTGGCATCCGGTTAACAAAAACCGAATTAACTCGATAAGAATCAGAATCAGTGATGGAAATGGAAATGACCTTTTTCTGAACGATCAACCGGTCGCTTTGAGCATTTTTATCGAAGAGGAAGAATAATTTTTGAAAAAAGTATATAGGATGAATCACCCAAGCGAGTGGACGAGGTTTTACGACAGAGGTCGATACAGATATCGGCACAAAGGAACAGGGGTTGTCAGAGATACTTTAATGGCAATCGGAAAACGATTCGCAAAAAGCGGAAAAAAAAGGGCAGAAGAGGCTGCCAAAAAAGCAGCTGAGAAAGCAGCTGAAAAAGCTCTTGAAAAAACGGTCGAAACCACAAAAAAAGTTGTTGAGCGTGGCGCGGAAAAAATTCAGCAAGTTCTGAAAAGAAAAAAAAGTCTCTTACCTGAGTCACAAAAAAAGCTTGAAGAGTTGACGGGAAAAAAAGGACTCAACCAAACGTCGAGACAAAAGCTTAAAAACATTTTAAGAACAAAAGAAGCAAGGTTGAAGGTGAACCGAATCGTTTCAGAAAATTAAATTTTTTTTGCAGTTATATATACCCTGCTTTGGGAACGATGTTCAGAAGCGGAAAGTTTTTGGAAAAAACTGAGTTTGTGCGGTTTGGTCTTTCCACGCCAATAAGCCTTCCTGGAAACAATCAGCACCAGACAAAAACTGGCTACAAATTTTCTGTAACCGACAGAAACAACTGGTACGACTGGTACAACGCTTACCTTCGAGCCGATTTCACTTTTGAAGCGACCGCAGATGGGGCCGCGGTTGCAGGAGACACTCGTTCCGCTCCTATCAATGGATCTTTTTCTTTGTTAAACAAACTTGTGGTAAAATCTGCAGGAAAACCTCTCTATAACGTTGACAACATTCACAAGCTGATATTTATCAAAAACTTGTTGGATTATTCTGATGACTTCTCCAGAAGTGTGGCAAAAAGCCAGTTTTGGTATCTTGATACAGATGACACCACTATTACAGCAGATGCTGCAACAAACCTCGGAATCCGGCAAAGGGGGTTGTTGGCCCACGCGGGTGCAACGGTCAACACTATTATTCCTCTGAACAGGTACTCTTTTTTCGAAGAGCTCAGTGACAAGCTATTGCCACCAATGCAGCTTGAGCTTGAAATAGAACTTCAGTCTGACGCAGAAATGATTTGGCAGAACGACGGCACAAACAGGCGAATTGTTGTAAGAGCCCTTGAGCTGTGGGTTCCAAAGCTTCGGTTTACGAGCGAAGGGCAAGTGCTTGCGAATGAAGACTTTTTAAAACCAAGAAAGTGGACTTACATGAGAGAAATGGTGCAGCCCAGCAGCAGCCGACGTGCGGCTTTTGGAACTTGGCAGATAAATCCTGGAATTAAAGACGCAAAGCACGTTTTCATCTTCATCCAGCAGACCCGAAAAGTAAACGCTCTCACCCAGAACCCGTACTTTTTTGACACTTTTGACATTGACGGAGATAACTCAGCAAAGCTCGCCACTTGCAGGCTGGAGTACGGTGCTTCCAACTTTTATCCTGACCTGGAGTATGACGAAAATTTCAAGCTGCGAATCCTCAACGACGTAATGAATTACCGTTACCGAAAGAATGATTACAATACAGGAGTTCAGCTGCAGACAAGCAACTTTAGCACACTTTACCCTTTTCTTTACTTCGACCTTCGAGAAAACAAAGATAACTTGACAAACGATCCGAAGCAGATGGTTTTTCACTACAGGCTCAATGAAGCGGCAAATGCCCAGGATTACACAATATTCGCAGCCATTCTGTACGAAAGCGAAATGGTTTTGAGGGAGGTGGGTAACGAATTGGTTGTGGTCTAAATTTTTTCACAAAATATATACGCGATGACTTCTTACCACTCACGTAAGGTCGTGCTGTCTGAGGGACAAAAAGAAAGCCTCGCCAAGGCGTTTTCGAATAAAACAGCAATTACACTAAGGCTGAAGTACGAAGACATTGCAAAAGGAGATGGAAACACTTTGCATCTAACAGCGCGTCAAATCAAAAAAATAAAGCAAGCCGTTAGCGACAAAAGGGGAGTCGATCTAAAAATGAGCGAAACACAGATCAGAAACTCACTCAAGCTTGTCAAGGCCGCGGTTCTTGGTAAAGGGTTGCAGGTAAAACCAAAAGGTGGCAATGGCATGAGGGTCCGTCCTGCAGACGTGATGCGGCGGCCGCCCCCATTTATTGGAACTTGGGGAGAAAAAAAATGAGTTTTGAGGACGTTCCTTTAACGGATTTTGACCTGCTTGCCTGGTGCGATTATCTAAAAATACCGATAAAAGGCATTTTTTCAAGAAACGAATTTTTACCAAAAAATCACTCCCCTTGCATAATTAACATGGACGACTTGGGCGGACCCGGCACCCATTGGGTATGCTGCTTTAAAGAAAGAGAAAGATACGAGTACTTTGACTCTTTCGGCTTGCCGCCTCCCGTGGAATGGGAAAATGATCTTGTTCTTAAGGGAAAAAAAGAGCTTTTTGCGAAACGACAACCAGCTTCAGTGGGAACTTAGCGTCCGGTGCGGCTACTACTGTTTGCTTTTTTTGAATGAACGAAACAAAGGGCGGTCGTTTAACAAAATTCTTGAAATGTTTTCTGACGATTTGTTAAAAAATGAGGCCGTGGTCAAACATTATTTTTTGCGTCAGGTATAGAATGGAACGACAGCCTCAAATGTTGTTCAGACAATCAACAACCTCTTTAGTGATGACTCGAATATTTTTTTGCCACTCTGGTGTAAAATATTCAATCACAACGTAAACGACAAGATGAGCGCAGGCAATCATTCTTTAATGAAATGAACAAATGTTCTATTGGGCTAAAATTTTTCAGTCAGGTATAAAATGAAGGTGTATTGTGTGAAAGAAAGAAAGTTCACTCCCAATGTGCCTGACACAGAAAGGGTTGAAACAACAAAAAACGGACGAAAAATGTTAAAAGTCAAATGCACCAGTTGCGGTATCACAAAGACGCGGTTTCTTGCAAAAAGCCAGAGCCAAGGAGGAGCTTTAGCGAGACACAAGCCACGCTTGGTTGACAAAATCGCCGAGGGCGCAAGCATGTTTTTGTCTGGCCCCTCGCCCACGTTTGCGACAGCGGCCGCCAAACTTGCGGGGCAAGCATTCAAAGGAGTAAGCGACAATGTTGCATATTTTCGAAGCACATAATTGAACAAAAAAATAAAAACTTAAATGGAAAGTCAAAAAGTTTACTGCGTGAAAGAAAGGCGTTGCACTTACAACGAGCCTGACAGCAAAAAAACCTCGATAAACATCGATGGCCAAAAAATACTTGAAGCCAAATGTAACAGTTGCGGTATAACAAAGATCGTTGTTTTCGATCCGGTAAAAGGTTTTTGGACTGCCAAAGACGCTTGGAAAGCCAAACAAAAAACAAAAATTTTTTAAACAGGTATAGGATGGAGGTCTATTGCGTAAAAGAAAGGAAGTTTACTCCCAATGTGCCTGAAACAGAAAGGGTGGAAACAACAAAAAACGGCCGAAAAATGTTAAAAGTTACCTGCGCAAGTTGCGGTATTACTAAAACTCGATTTGTTTCCAATAAAAATGGTGCAGGCCTTGACATCCACAAAGCCATTGGCAAGCTACCGAAACCGAAAAAAGGGTGGACGCTGCCGGGGCACAACTACACCGGGCCTTACAATCCTCTTGAAAAGCAGCTGACTTACGACCCCAAAACCGGAAAGATTTTGAAAATCAAACAGCAACCGACGGGGGCGACAGACGCGGTCGCAATGCAACACGACGTCGATTACGCTGTTTGTGCTGGTAAAAAGGATGAAAAAAGTTGTAAACACGCTGCAGACAAAAAAATGGTAAAAGCGCTTGACGCAGTTCCCAAAAACAAGCGCCAGTGGGGGCACACTTTGGCAAGAAACGTAATTGCATCAAAGCAGAAGGTTGGCTTAGGGGTTGGAGAAACCGTAAACAAAAAAATCGGAGAAAAAATTCCTGGTTTTCAGCAGGCGCAAGATCTTGCTATGATGATTACAGGAGCCGTTGGCGGAGATAAAAAGCTTCTTGAAAAATATTGGTCAGGAGACATAGCCAAGGGCGCTTTTAACACCAAAACAGGTTTGTTCAGCAAAAAGTTTTGGACTCACCCTTCAGAAAACCAAGACCCTTCTTGCTCAGCCACAGTTTATAACAAAAAAACAGGAAAATGGGTTAACCATTATTGCGATTAAATCTGAAAATTTTTGCCCTAAGTATAATGGCGACCGCTACCCAATACAGACAAGCCGAAATCAAGGCAATGAAACTGACCTTGGAAAAGCAACGGGACCACTACGACAAAACATCTGCTAAATTTAAGCGTTGGCATACTCGCGGCCAAACCGCATGTGCTTTCACAGGGGGTGCCGCCACAATCCTTACCGGCTCCGGTCTCGCGGCTTCTCTTTCCGCTGTTGGTATTGTTGTTGGAGGGCCTTTGATTGCGACAGCAACCCTTTTTTCTCTCGCTGCAACGTCTTTGAGCGTAACTGTAAAGTTTTTCTTGCAAAAAGCGAAAAAACACCAAAAATTACTTTTACTTGCCGAAGAAACTCTGATAGCAATCAATTCTCTCACGTCAGCCGCCTTGGAAGACGGCAAAATTTCTGACGACGAATATCAAGAGATCGTCGGAAAGTACAGTGCCTTCTCTACGAAAAAAACGAAACTGCGTTACTCAAATCACACTGACGGAGTTTCTCCTGCTGTCGTTGCTCCGAATACCACCATTCGCTAAAATTGTGCTTTGATTTTATTTTTGTTGCATTTCGCATCTTTGGTCTTTTTTGCGCAAGCCGAAAAATTATTTCTTTTTTTCCTGGCCAATTTTTTTCTGAAACTTTGTTAAAAAAATCATATAAAAAACAAGCGTAGTTAACGTTTTTTGCATGCCTTTTGTATTCTTTTAACACATTTGCCAAAGAACGCAGCCTTGCCGGCTCAAAATCCTGCCAAGAAATGCCGTTTTTTTTCAAAACTGTTTTCAAATATGACAAGTTCGCCACCGGAGGAATCGATCTTTTTTCTGTCTCTTCCTGTTCTTTGAAATCTTGGCATTCTTGAAAAACAATTGGTTCGAAAGGTCTTTTTTCCGCAACAAAAAAGAAATCTTGGATATCTTTTTTTGTTAATTTAACGCCCAGACCATAAGGGTCATCGCCAAATTTTTTTTTGTCTTTTAGCCACTTGAGTCTTAAAGATTCAACAAAGTTATAATAAATCGTAATCCTATTATTACTAAAGCCTGCAAGGAAACAAGTGTCATCGCCAAAATATTTTTTTTCTTCCACGTCCGCAAGGAAAACAGGGTCATCGCCAAAATATTTTTTTTCTTCCATGTTATATTGAGTCTTAAAAGTTCAAATGGAAAATAATAAATTGGAGTCACGTTACTACAGCCCGCAAGGATACTGGAAAGGAATTTCTGCAATAAAAAAATTAGCCAAAGCCGCAAAGGTTTCCGAAGATACTGCAAAAAGGTGGCTCGGAAAACAAGCTTTTTGGCAAATCTACCTTCCCGCACCACGATACGTTCCTCGTCCAAAGTTTGATGTATCTTCTCCTAACGCGGTCCACCAGGCGGACCTTCTTTTTCTTCCTCATGACAGATTGCCGCGAGGGCGAAAAGTTTACAAATACGCGTTGACTGTTGTTGACGTTGCCAGCCGTTACAAAGAGGCCGAGCCTTTGACCTCCAAAGATTCAACTGAGGTTGCAAAAGGTTTTCAGGCAATTTACAGGCGTAGTGCACTGAAATGGCCCCAGATGCTGCAAGTTGACCCCGGGCGCGAATTCATGGGCGCTGTTACCAAAGAAATGGAAAATCGAAAAACAGCTATTCGACGCGGGCGTGTTAACATTCACAGAGATCAGGCCATTGTTGAACGTTTCAACCGCACACTGGCAGAGCGCCTGTTTGGTTATCAGTACAGTGTCGAGTTGACCCTGCCATCTGGCCAGCGGTCGACAGCGTGGGTAAAGAGGCTACCCGAAGTTATTGCCGCTCTAAACAACGAAGTTACACGGCTGACGGGCAAAAAACCCTCAGAAGCTATTAAATTAAAAGCCGTTGCTGCCAAGCCGTCGACTCCTTATTTGAGGCCTGTTGGTAAGAGCGAAAAAAAGCTCCCCTCCTCCGTGAATGTTAGATATTTGTACCAGCCGGGTGAGTTAGAAGGTGGCGGAAAACGTGCCACCGATCCAATCTGGTCTTTAAAAGTCTTTTCGCTTGAAAGAGCTGTAATGAACCCGAACGAACCTGTTTTGTATTACTTGCAAGACGGCCCCAAGCGTGGCTTTGTGCGCGAGGAGCTGCTCGTAGTACCTCCTGATACCGCTCTTCCACCAGTCAATGCCAGCTAAACGTGATATTCAATCGGTTCGGTATGTATTCCATCTTCAAGCACCCAACGTTTGTCGTAATAGGCGCTCAAACCCAGTTTTTCCTGCTCGTAAGTTACCATTTTTCCTTCCTTCATACGGAAGCCTCTGTTTGTTGCCATGTCCTTATGACCATTCAGAGCGGCCTTAAATCCTTGCCATCTTATTTCGTTTTGCGCCTTAGATACCCCCTTGGTGCTAAACTTCTTTTTTTCACCTTCTGGTTCCTCGATAAAATAACACTTTGAGCAAAGCGCAATCATCCGGCTGCCCGTACACTCAAGCTTAAAAAGACCAGGGGTGCGGCCGCTCCACTTGTCCCAAGCCAGCCATTGTTTTTTTTGGGCCTCGAATTCTTGTTTCAGCTCAGGTTTTACGATGTCCTCAAGCTTCGAAGCAGAAATGGCCATGTAACAGCTGTCCGTGTCCATCTGAATGAGCTCAAAGTCTTTTCGATCAAAATACTTGTCTAAAAAGTCGTAGTAAAACTTGAGCATGCGCAGCTTTGCTAACTGGTAAACCGCGATCCCAACTTGAAAAGGCCTGCTAATAGTTATCCGGGGCTTGCGGCTTTCCAACTCGTACGCTTGCCCGATTTCATCTAAGTCGCTGAAATATGCGCTTCGCAGGGCTCGGTCAACCACTTTTTCGTCTTTTGTATAAATTACGTTTGTTTGCCTTTCTAGAGCCTCGATCAGCTTCCCGTAAGCACTGTTTCCTAACAGCTTAAACACGTCAGCCAGCAAGGCCTTGCTCTTATCAACATCGCCTGTTCTCCGCGCCTCTGTCACTTGTTCCACAAACCATGGGAAGATCTTTTTCGGTTGGTAGTTAATCTTACTGTAAACAGCTTTTATCACGGCTCCTTGTTTTACATACCACCTTAAAAGAGGTGCATACAAAAGAATCATTTTGGCAGAAAGCGCACCGACTAACTTTTTTCCATCACCTCTATTTCTTTGTGTTTTTTTCAAGTATTCAAGCATGTGGTCAGGAACTGCTTCAACGGGCACCTCTTTGTTATAAAAGAAAGGAGGCATCTCTTCAAACTTTTTCCATAATTTTTCTGGAATCTCAATATCAACTTCTGCAAAGCCAAACCAGCTGCAATCACCTTTTAGATCTTTTGTAAGTGAAACGGCCTCTTCTTCTTCATGTCCAAAAAAGTTAAGAACTTGTTCATTTCCACACGGCATTTCTTCTAACATTGTTGATAAATAAAGAGCGTTTGCATCGTAACCAACTATGTTTTTACAAAGCTTCGGGTTTTCAATCTGGTGGTCTCTTATCTTTGTGACACCAGCTTCGTGGTATCTTGTAAAAACAATGCTTGGGCCACCAACAACCGCCCCTTTCAACATATCATAAGCCTCTTTACTCGGAGAATACAAATCTGCTCCTCTCTCAATCGATCCTCGCATCAGGTAATGCAAGCTAACACCTGGAATGCTTACGGCATCTTTAAAAATGTCGATACCCTTTTCTGTATAAAAGGCTTTCATCTTTTCTAACGCTTCCAGGCCTGGCGCGACATCAAGGTTGTTGTAATAGCAAAGCCAATCTGCGAAGGTGCGCATACCCTTTTCTCGGAACAGCTTCTTGCAGGTTCGCCATTCTGAAAGTTTAAGCACAAAGGAGTTTTTCAACCTTGAATACCAAGCAAGATAATCCGGCAACCCTGGGTAGTCAAGCTTCTCGGGGGAGTCAAACCACTCATAAGGAAACCACGATTTCGTAGCCTCGCATCCGTATGCCTTAACCCACTTTTCATAGCTTGTTCCTGGCCCAAGGTAGTTGATAATGTCAAGGAAACGGAAGCCCTGAGTGAGCAAGAACATGATTTTGTTACAGTTTTTTGCCACTCTGACTTTGCCCGTTGTGGCAGCAAGGCGGTCCACGAAGTTATTTTTGATCAGATTCAGATCGTAACTGCCAGAGTTGAACCCAACTACAGGAACCTGGTTGCACCATTCCTCAATTTTTTGTCGCTGCGCTTTTAGAAGCAGGCCAACGTCTTTTGGCATAAATTCCGCTCTTACTTGAACCCGGATGTTTTTTCCGCGTCTCTCCAGCTCTTCCATAAACTTGCGGACCAGCTCCGCGGGGTCTCTTTCACAGATGTGGGTGGGCTCTCTTTCAAGGGTGTCACCGATGCTTACCGAGATTGGCACATGTGCGTTTTCGATCGTGAGTGTTGGCGTCGGTTCCTTTCGCTGATTATTGTCGCCATACGCCTCGAAATCGTACAAGATCGCGTGCGGGTAGCTTTTTGTTTGCGCCCGCGGTGGATCAACAACGATTTCCCTTACTTCGCACGCCCAAGCCTCGATCACGCGGTAGCCGGCACTTCGTAGCAATCTTGTACGTTTCATTGTGGCTTTAAACCTGTCTTCGCGTGTTTGGTCGTTGCGGTCAATGATTTTGTTACGATCTTGCGGGTAACATTTTCGACACCCGTGCCAGTGGCAGCCGTGGTATTGAAATACAGTTTTTGAAATAGGCTCGTACCCGTCGACAGGTGCGCGCTCAACCCAACGCTCGCCACCATGCCCGCACATCGCGTGGTGTATGTGAATTTTCCACCGCTTGGCTTCTCGTTCAAGCCACCGAAGCGATTCTTTGGAAGCTTGATTGCTTGGATAGAAAGCCTTCTCAAAGCTTGTCTGCGGTTCTTCAACCTTTTTGCCCGGGCAATCAATTATTGTTTTTCCTTGGCTGCAAGTTTGATAATGGCGTTTAAGGTTACAAACTTTTGTAAATCTCGCGTTGCAATGGGTGCAAGAAAAGATTTTTGCCAACTTTTCAATATCCTTAATGACAAACGCGTGCCCTTCGAAAGTGCCGATTGTCAGAATGTTCTTCAGCATAGCTGGAGGGTTTCTTTTTAGGTGCCATACTAATTCTCTTTTTTCTTTCATCTCATTGTCAATTCCACTTATATTTACAGGCACAAATGTACAGATAACCTCTGGCTCATAAACTCGGATGCCGAGCCAATCAGAAAAAGCGGCACCCTGATTCAGATGCCTTTCAACTTTATCTAATTCATCAAGAGATGTTTTTGGACAGTCAATCGGCACAGTTTTGAGTTTGAAGAAACTCTTTGCGAGACCTCGAGCTGCTGCTGTGCTTCGATCAATACGCGCTCCTTGGTGCACAGCAATACAACGCCATAGACACAAATTATCAAGATAGGTATCAAGCGCAACCATCGACCGGCCATGCGCAAGGTTGCGAAGCCAGTCTGGTAAGGGGCCTGTGCCTAACAGCGGTGGTCGGTCAAGCACAACCTTTACATCAACATTAAAAAAGCTTTCAAACTTCCACTTTGTAGAAGGTCTTTTAATATTGTCAGGCGCTAGGCGTTTTGTCTCCTGTTCGGTCAACCATTTTTCCGCTGCAGAAAGCTTATTAATCCAAGGTGAGCCTTTGTTAATGTAGTAAACAATGACCGTATCATCATCAATGTTGCGCAACCGATACGCGTAAGTATGCCTGATATAAAACGCTGTGTTTACATTTTCTCGAATTTTTTCCATAAAGTTTGGTGTAAGGTCTTTTTCCAAACCTCTGATAAAGCGCCATCGAATAAAACGCCGGCCACTATTTTCCTCCCCCTCGTATTCCGCGACATCCAGAAGGTTTAAAATCTCATTCTGATAATTTGTAACCACCCGATTTTCGTGTGGTACAAAAGGATCAAATTCATTTTGAATGTTCTTCCTTTTTTGCTCCTTCTTTTCCTTGCGACGAAGTCGCTGAGGGGGTTTTGGGTGATACTTTTGGGAAAGCATCGGTTTTAGCAAACGCTTTTGCACTTCAAGCGGGATCGGTTCATCCAGTATATTACGGACAACTTCACGAAGTGGGCCCGATATTTGAGGCATTCGCTCAATTTGTTGCTCAACAAACTCGTCAAATTGACTTGCTTTGTTCGCGGTCAACAAGGTCTTGCTGAAAGCCATGTAACTAAAAAGCACAAATGTTCAATTGACATGCAAATTTGTGCGTGGGTGTCGGGGGTTTCCCCGAATAATATTTTTAGACGTTGTAATATCATGACTCATCGCCACCTGTCTAAAAAGCGTCGCGTGGCGTGACAGTCACGCGCTTTTTTGATGTCACTTGCATGACGGCTAACATTCCGCCGCTCGCTCAATTAAGATGTGTCCTTTCTCTAAAAATGGTTGTCGAAAAATTGGTTGTCGAAAAAAAAAATGCGCCCCCATAAACATGGTATGCAAATTTTGTTTTTTTCCGCGTGGGTAAACAAAGTCGGGAAATTTACCGTGACTCATTAAAACTTGCCAAAAAACAAACTCCAGCTGCGATAAAGCGTCTAATTCGAGGTGGTATTTGTGTGACTCCCTCTATACTACTCGCTCCTTCATTGAGTATAACTTCAAACAGTCATTAACAGTGCCACATGTTTTTATTTCAGAGGCAGCTACAGAGCACGCCACATCAAGGAAACAGTTCAACAGGAATTTATCAGAATTTGGACAGATTCAGGTATTATAATGGGCCAGTTCTGATACATAAAAATTCCATCCTTGCTCCAAGAAATGCACTCATTAAAAATCTTGCAACACATCAAGCCAGTAAATTTATAAAAAATAAAAACTTTCTTGAGCAACCTTACAGTATAATGTTCAGTGCAATTCTAAGCAGCAACATATTTATTTATTTATTGTTGTTTATTTTAAATACATTATTGCCTCAATCAGGAGAAATTTGCTCGCATGACATTGAAGCAGTACACCATAGAATCCATGTCGTACTTGACAACAGGAATGTTGGACTGTGGTGAAGAAGATGCATCTGTTGAGGCTGCAATGTGTAAAGTAAGTTGATATACTCTGGATATGCTGAAAAGTCTGCGTTTCAGCCTAGTGGCCCATCAGGCCGGAGCTTTTCCCAGTTTCAGTAGCTTGAAGCGACTAGGAGTATTGCTACTCCCCCCTGGATATAGGATGCTAGTTCATCGTAGGGTTACACCCAACACTAAATTCACCAGTATACATTTACACACCTGGGTGGAGAGAGGCATTGTGAGAGTAAAGTGTCTTGGAAAACAACACAGTGACCCCAGCCAGGGTTCAAACCTGGACCACTCGATCAAGAGTCCAACACACTAACCATAAGGTCACCATTGTAAAGTGCTGGTAAGGTCACTGACACAGGTCCTTCAGTAGAAAACAGACCCATTTACTAGTAAGAGTCAGGTGATAAAACTCCTATTGACTGAGCAGGATGCTTATTTTGAATGATCAACTAGGTGTGACAAATCTTATAGCAAAGCGCGGAAGTGACGTCATGACTCAGACAAGACTCAGACAAACAAACCAGAATGGCGGACGATTTTCCTTAAACATTTTCTAAAACAGCCGGTGTTTCTAAAACACTTTATTAAAACAAAAACTTTGCCCAGATTCCCTCTATATCTCTCAAAACACGCTGATGTTTTCTGTGCCTCGTGCTGGGGGTTAATTCATTTGCATTCTATTTTTAGACCTCGCGCGCTTTGCTTTTGAAGAAAGGCTGTTTCCAGAGAGCAACTAGTTTTTGCCAATAATCAAAAGATACTCCTGACAGCACTTAAGGAACATAACACATCATTTTTTAACAAATTGCCAGAACAATGCTCAGAATGTATGGAACCATCTATAGATAACCTTAGTACAGAGTACTGCAACCTTAACATCATATTCAGCATAATTTTAGCATAACATCATTTGCACGCTCTGCAGTCCTATAATATTGACCTTTCATTATAGGAACGCAACGCATGCAGAGAAAGCAATGCTTGCAAAAGGCTATGTATTCACATAGATTGTTTAATGTTTTTATTTTTAATTTTCTTATTATTTTAGGTGTATGGTTCAGAAGGTTTGTGGGTTGGAGTAAATGAAGCCCTGCAGATATTAGGAGGTATTTCACATGATAGACTTCTTTACTGAGTATTTAACAATTATTCCATGAACGTATGTTGGATATGAGATGGTAGATAGCCAACTAGGTGCGTGGTTCCGAGTTGGCTATAACCATCTCATATCCAACATGCATTTGTAAGTGGAATAATTGTTTTATTAAAAACACCCAAAGATTTGTTGAGCTCCCCGCCTGTTCTCGCTGATGTGTATGCCTACCACATTTGTGGTCCATGATAGATGAGCTCATATACCATGGCCTGTAAACCAATCAAAACACACGGATTGCAATATATCATGGCTAATGTTTAATAATAAAGTGCATAACCATTTACCTGTAAGCTACTGAGCAGTGCCTTCTATGCTATACATGTTTCAAGTTTTTTGAGGTTTATGTGGATGTGTTGTTTCAGGACTTGGATACATGAAAGAGTATCCATATGAAAGAGTGATGAGAGATTCAAGAATCTTACTGATATTTGAGGTTAGTGATTATCAAAATGTACTTTTGTTTTGTTGAATTGCATTGTATCCGGCATGGTGCGATAAATGTAGAAATATAGCTTAATGTGCATGATTATATTAATTCCATTAAAAAAACGTTTTTGGATACCGTAAAATTCTGGTTATAATCCCTGGGGTTAAAGAACTTCGTTGGGGTTTTTGGGTGGGCTTATAAATGGAGGGGCTTATATCCGGTGGGGGGGGGGGGGCTTTTAAGTGGAATAAAAATATGGTATCGAAACAAGCCACAGCAGTGTCAATTGAAATACGTTTTTAAGTTAAAAAGTCAAAATAAAGAAATATTTACGCTGTTTAGTACTGTCATTCTAAAGAGGGGGGTTTTTATCTGGAGGGGCTTATAACTGGATGTATTTTTTGGTCTTTAGTTAGATGGGCCTATAACCAGGGGGGCTTATAACCACAATTTTACGGTATTCTTATTTCACAGGGCACAAATGAGATCCTCAGAATGTACATTGCACTAGCAGGGATGCAGCACGCAGGAAAACAGTTGCAAGAAATGGTGAAGTAAGTGATTAAAAACAGACAAAAAAATATTTATCTTTAAAAGCAATTCTCTAGATAGGGCTCTAAAAAAATTGATTGATTTTACCTCTTTATGAAATAGGTTGGTTATTTCTAACAAAGCCATGAATACCTATTCAACTTCAAATCTATTTTGTTTTCTTTCTGTGCCCTTTTGAGTTTACAGTTTACCCGGTATCTGTTTTGCTAACAAATTTGCTGAGGTTGCTTCTGATATCCAAAAGATGCCCAACATGGCTTCCATAACTCTTTTTAGTTCTCAATATCTACATGTAATTTCTTCTTACATTTCAATACATTTTCAAGTAGACAGGTAATGAGAATAGAGAAAATCATCAACCAAGTATTTTGCCTTGATTTTGCCAAATTCTGTGGGAGGCGTGGTGACCTAATGGTTAGTGCGTTAGACTCTGGATCAATCGGTCCGGGTTCAAGCCCTGACTGGGTCACTGTGTTGTGTTCTTGGGCAAGACACTTTATTCTCACAGTGCCTTTTCTCTCTCCACCCAGTTGTATAAGTGCTGGCGAATTTACTGCTAGGGGTAACCCTGCAATGGACTTGCATCCCATTCGGGGGAGTTGAAATACTCCTAGTCGCTTCATGCATGCTAAGGAAACTTGGATAAGCTTCAGCCTGATGGGCCACTAGGCTAACTAAATTCTCAGAACTAACAGCAAAACAAATATAAGAATCTATTTGGAGAGCTAATATTTTGATCGAAAGGGTGTGACTGAACTTGGATGTACTGTGGCAATCTTCAATTCACATTGTTTTATCTTCATCCTTTTTTTGTCAGGTATATCAAGAACCCTTTTGGTAATATAGAGTTTATGACAGAGTTCCTTACCAAGAGAGCTCTTTATGCCTTAGGGCTGAAGGGAAACCTTCAAGAAATTGCAAGCGTTACACATCCTCAATTAGCAGTGAGTATTAAATTAACAAATAAACAACGATCAGTTTTAATTTGAGGTTAGTAGAGTAAGACACTACAAAGAATAACAGTACGAAACCTACAATGTTTGGAATTTTTAAGCCAAAAATCAAGATCAATTTACTTTTTCAAGGAAAACGAGTACGTGATCGTGTTCTAGCAGCGATTGTTAAAAACTAGCCATGGTATAGAGCAGTTTTCAATTGAGTGTCGTAAAACCAAAACCAAAGTAATCACTCTAGCCAATCACAAAGAACACAGACAATCCAGTAAACCAATTAAAACTCGAAGCAAACACATGTAGCCGGCACGAAGCGCGGGAAAACGTGTGTGAGCGAGTCACGATTGGTTTTGGTTTTACTTCTGATTGGCTTAGAAAGTGAAGCGAGAGTTTTAAACCAATCACTAAGCGTAGCAATGCAAAACCAGTGCAAACGCGAATTACTTTTGGCACTCAAGTGAAAACCGCAATTCCTACGTTTTGATTGGTTTACAGCCCAAGATATATAAGCTTTTGTACCATGGACCACAAATATGGTAAGTGTACGCATCAGCAAAAACAGCCGGGGAGCTCAAATATTGCAATTCTTTTGGTGTTTTTTAAAACGATTATTCCACTCGTTGTTGTTGGACATGGGATAGCTAGAGCCAACTCATATCCAACGCACGTGGAATAATTTTAAAATAGACAACGTTAAGAGAGCCATGAGATTCGTAAATCTCCAGTAGAACATGCTGAGTATCCATGCCACAGCTTAAAAGCTATTCAACAGGTTATGGTATTTGTAAACAGTTTGACCTAGACCTTCAATTTTACAGGAGAGTGTTAAAAAGTTGGAAGAGAATGTTGCCGACTTTGGAAGGATATCTGAAAAGTTGCTGTCCAAGTTTGGAAAGGTAGACTCCTATTGAAAAGAAATCTTTCTGTTGCGTAATTTCCATTTCTGAAGCAGTTTTCTTATGACAATCTTGAAAAGCAAAACCAAAGTGAATAAGGTGGGATAAAAGCCCTTGTTGTGCTTAACGTTTGACAAATTTTTGATTGTACATTTTTTTTCTTTGTAGAAAATCATTGAAGAACAGTTGCTGCTGAAGAGAATGGCTGATGTGTCAATCAACTTGTATGGCATGACTGCTGTGATATCCAGAGCAACAAGATCCATCAACCAGGGATTACCAAGCGCCAGTCATGAGGTGTGTGACAGTAGTTCGTCTGGCACGTGACTGACTGACTGACTGACTGACGGACTGACGGACTGACTGACCGAATGACTTACTGACTGACTGACTGACGGACTGACTGACCGAATGACTTACTGACTGACTGACTGACTGACCGAATGACTTACTGACTGACTGACTGACTGACTGACTAAGTGACTGAATGACTGGAGGACTCACTTACTTACCCTCTGACCGACTGAGTAACTGACCGTCTGTCTGTCTGTCTGTCTGTCTGTCTGTCTGTCTATCTAACTGACTGCCTAACCAACTTACTGACTGACTGACTGACTGACTTACTGACTGACTGACTGACTGACTGACTGACTGACTGACTGACTAAGTGACTGAATGACTGGAGGACTCACTAACTTACTCTCTGACCGACTGAGTAACTGACCGTCTGTCTGTCTGTCACCCTGACTGCCTAACCAACTTACCGACTGACTGACTGACTGACTGACTGTTGCTATTTTATGTGCCTGTGTTCAACCAATGGCCTGTTTTAGCTTTAGTAAAGATCAGTTTAGTTGGACTAATTTACGCCCTGAACGGTTGCCTTTTGTATTACGTATTTTTAAATTTTTGCCATGACTGTTATCAGCTATTGAAAATAAAAAGCGTCAGTAGTTACATGTTTTGTTCATTCCTTCTGCAGGCACTGCTTGTAGATACAATATGTAAAGAAAAATACCACGCCAACAATGCTCTCTTCCAAGAAGTCAAATCAGGTAAGGAACGAGTTAAGTATTAATTTCCCAGAGTGACTAAATTCTAATTTCTCCTTACAGTATCTATACATTGTCAAGGAGACAACTGATGAGAATAAAGATAATCATCAACTTATAGTTCTTTTATCAGACCACAAAGAACTTGACAACACCATGCGTTATTATAGAGGACAAATTTACTGAACTCTGTTTGTTTAGACAGGGCTGTTTTCGCTAATATTTGTATCTCAAAGTTGAAATTACTCTCAAGGTTATACGAGTTCACTCAAAGATTTCAAACTCCGAGACTTCAGAAAGTCACCCAAAGTCTTCCAAAGATTTTCGATTTTCGATCGTTATAGGGAGGTCGGCAAATATTTCCGAAGGGATCCCGAAGATTGCCTAAGATAACTTTCTGGCTTGATCACACTAGCTCCCGTTATGCTATAAACAACTAATCGCATATTTTCTCATAAAATGTGTAATAATGCACATGACATCGGAACCAGGCCAACGCATATTTTGACAAAGGCGGGAACAGGCAATGTGTCAGGCTCAAGTTATCTACACATGCACTTTTCATGTGAAAATTTAAAATTTATTCGTGTGAACAGTGTAATGTGCAAAAACGCTTATAAGACTTTTTCCTTCTGATCCATCAGGTTCAAAGAAAAACGGAGACGAAGAATTGAAGAAAATCGCTGAGGATATATTTAACCACGGCGGGTGTGTAGCACCACACACCTTGAATGTATGACGGCCGCATAATTTATTTGAGATGTACATAATTATGTAAATAAATTAAAGATTCATGTTGGAGCGAAGCAAACTTGAAAAACACTTTTAAAGTGAAAATAGCGAATGAAAGAAGCAGTTTTTCTTGCAAGAATGGAAGAATATAGTTGAGAAAAAGGCGGTAATACGTATCCCTTCATTAGAACAAAAGCACATCTTGTATATCTCGTTTTGTTTATAAAATAAACATTTAAACTTTTATCTCTTGGCCTAAATTTTACTTTACACCTATTTAAAACTACTTGTGAAGCTGACTGGTACAAAAACAACAGTATATTCATCGGTTCATCAGTACGCTTATATCTAAAGCTTAAGAATGCAATCATAGCTTGTGCAGATAGCGAGCGTAACAATAGGCCGACACACAATCCAGGACGTTTCCCCGCGTCTATTTTGCCAGGTATTCCCTTGGCGTTCTCCTTGCGACCCCTTTTTCTTCCGTAACCTGAACCTTGTCCCAACCGACATCCAACTAAGTCCAACACTTCTCTCCTCCGCAGAGGCTCCTTTAGTGTGGGAAGGCTTAAAACACGGTGGGAGGAAGGCGAAAAATGAAAAATAGGAGGAGCGCCCCCGCGCTCTTTCGTTTCGATTCTCTGCAGGCTCCGCGCGCTTTCTTTTCACCTCTCCCTATTTCCCAGCCCGTGCGAAACACGAAAGAGGCCTCTGCGGAGGAGAGAGGTCCAACACCCAATCCTGGCTGGCACACAACACTGGGATGACTCCCAACATTACACCGGTGCTTTGTGGGTTGCATTTTACCACAATAGTTAAATTTTCCATCGCCCTTTAGGCTTGTAAATTATCAGAGTTTTGACGAAACACAAGTGAACTTATTGCCAATTTTACCCGTCACCGCCATGTTGGCTCCCAGGACCTTTGGTGTTTCTTAGTCGGGAGGTCTCGGCACGAGAGACGATGAGAAAAGATTCATTTTCAGCACCTTAGCGGCATGATACAATGTCCTAATTCGGTGCAGACCTGGTTGGAAACGCACAAGAAACGTTCGGCAACAGACGAGCGAACGCATTCAAATTTCTGACAAGAGAGGATGAAGTAGTTGATCCTCTCTTGTTTCTGACAACTTTTTTTGCAACTTTTGAGCTACGTTCAGAGCATAATTTCAAAAGACCATTTTTGACAGCATCAACTCTTCAGACTTTTATGCCTTATATACTGTGGATAAGGGGGTCTTAATCGGAATGGGGGACAGTTCAACTAAAGCGAAGCTCGTATACAATTATGAATAAATCAGCGCACATGAAAATAGACAAAGTAGACTGTTTGAGGTTTATTTCTGTTCAATAACACGTCTTTAAAAAAGTAACAATAAAAAGTAAGAACCTTTAACTACCTTAATAAACTGTCTTGGCTTAATACCTTTGGAAATGGTGATGGGCTGGGGGGGTGGGGGGTGGGGGGTGGGGGCGTGTAGCTTACAAGAGACGTGGAGCAAACAAGTGAAACAAAAGTTTTGAAGAAATGCACACAAAGGCACTTTGGCTTCAAATGATGTGAGTAATTTCACAAATTGAGTAGAGATTTAAAGAGGATATATTTTAATGACTTCTTTTCAATTTTTTTTATTGCGCAAATCCACAAATGATTTCAACCCTGTGGGAAATTAGTGCAATAAGGTCTCCTTTCTTTTACATTTCTCTTGATATATCGAAGATCTTATTCTACAGTCAAAAGGAATTAAAAAACAGCCTAGGAGTACATGTCGCTTAAAAGTTGCAAAAGAAAGCGCATGTTTTATTGTGGCTTTAGGTAGTTTCCATAACAATGCATATGCAAAAATGTAGCACAAGAAAGTGCAAGCATGCAGAGACGTTGCCGCTATGTGACTTGTTTGCTAACCATTGGTCCAATCTTATTTTCCATATTCATGACCACGCAGATCCGAGGTGATTGTTTGTCAGTCAGAGAAATTCGCGGACGGGGTAAGATGTGAAGCGCTCCCTCCTTGACGAGAAGAAACTTTGGAGAAGAAATGCTGACGCCGGTTGGAGGAACATAGCACCACACTGCTCTTATCAATGGTGAGTTCTTGGAATTTTACTTAAATTTAGAGCGAAGTATAAAATTTTTGCTAGGTAAATGTTGCTTCAAGTCTTAACACGTGCGCTTACTGACTCGGTTTACGTTTCGTGTCGAAGCTCTTGTAAAATGCTTCGGTGCTTTTGCAAATTACAAATTACAATTGGAAGCTTTAACTTTGAAACCTTCATCATCTCGACAAACTAGAGTTTGCCTTCTTTCATGAAAATATTTCTTTATCAAAGTTTGTCTAGGCGGCGTGCTTGTACTATTTCTTTTATTAAGACCTGTTTTCATTCCTGAAAGACATGTCTGGTCCTCGAGAGTTTACACACTTGGGTTTGTTCCTAATATCTTCTTAACCTCTTTAACTTTCAGAACGAGAAAGTCTTGAAGAAAGCAATATCAGCAAAAAAGGGGAGGTGAAAGAATTCAAGCAAGTAAAAGTCCGACGCTGGAGTGAATAACACAAAGTTAAGAATATCATTTGAGAATTAAGTAACGCTTAAATCTCTCCGATAAGAAATGGCAGTTTTGTGTGATAGAATTGGGCTCGATATCTAAAATTATTGTAGGCCAATTGGATATATGTTTTTTTGACTGAATTATTACTTTCATTTGAGAGGAATTTAAACGCGGACAAAAACAGTATTGAATTTAAATTCTGTCATATTTATCGGAAAGGTTTTAAGATGTTTTGTCTTTACATGTTTTCAGAAGCTTTTTTGAGCGAACCGTATCAGTAACAATTTCACAAAACCCGTGGATGAAAAATTCAACAGTCAGAATGTGTTGTCTAGTATCTATTTCACGGGTAAAAGCTTTCAACTTTCTTCATGAAATTGAATATTTCAAACACATTTGTTTAGCTTCTTGTTTTCCTTCTTTTTTTTTTTTTTCGACTGAAACTACAATATTCCTAAGCTCTGAAAACATGTGACAAGGCAATAGCAGAGTATTTTAAGGTGGCACTGCATGTTGAAATCAAACCGTCGTGGCAAATGGCTTTTTGTTACTATTGGTTACGTGATCATGTCAATCAAAACAATTTATGTTTGGATATAATTGACTTGGAGATCTAAATTAAAAGCACGTCAACATTGAACGTTTTATTTTGTACCCAACAAGCCAACTTAGAAAAAAAACTTTTCCGACAGCATATTTTTAATTACTGAGATATGAATTTTATTTGTTGGAGAGCAATTTCCTTGCTCAAAATTAATTTAGAAAAATGATCGCGTTGAATTTGTTGCAACTATCAAACACATAATGTTTTTGAAGGATTATTACGATAAAAACTGATAACATTTTTTTCTACTTTTCTTCATCTCAAATCTTCAAACATTACAGACCAAGAAACCAAGCTTTGGATTGTATGATTAATTTCCAAATTATTTTGTTTGCAAATTCCTTCAAGGTGATTTCTCATTAAAACTTACTTCGGTAAATCTTAATATTTTGAACAATAGTTGACATGATCGCAATATAAAATTTCCTTTTTGATTTTTGTTTGCTGCACCTAAGTGCTGGACGGCGCACACCTACACTCGACTTGCAGAGCCACCTTAAAATAATGTTGAGAGATATCGGGTTTCTGAAATGATGTTCATATACTAAAAATAACTGTAACGGCAGAATATTTCATTCAAATGTTTTTCGATACGGAATCGTTTTGGATGACAGTTGTTGTTTGGGAGGGAAGTATACATGAAACATCAATCAGAAACCCAATATGTTCTCTTGTAATTTTTGGTGAGGCTGTAACGAATTATGTCTGGTTTTAGTTTGGAAAATAGCAAAAACGTCGAACTACGAATAATATCTCGATCTATTTATTTTTTAACTCGAAGCGCACTCTAACATGGGTCATACCAGGGAACAAAAGGGCTCAATTGTCAGTCATAAGCAAACTAAACTCAGCTGAAAATTTATCATTTTAACAAAGTTTGTCATTTTTCTTTAATAAACATTCTAGCTACATCAAGAAACCAAACCTTTCTTAACATTTTCTTGAATTATTTTCGTTTACAACAAACATCTGCAACGGGCAAAACAAGTTAAAATTTTGACACGACATTACCATATTAAATTGTGTTTACTGGCCCAAATTCAAACTCGTTCAAAGTTCACATTTGAAGCATACAATTTAAACAAGTTTCTTTTCTAAAAGTTTCAATTTACATCTTGTCGAGAACAAACGGAAAAAGGCCTTGAGAACATTTAAGAAGGTGGAATTTTAACACGACATTACCAAATTAAGTTGTGTTTACTGGCCTTAATTCAAACTCGTTCAAAGTTCACATTTGAAGTAAATAATTTAAACAAGTATCTTTTCTAAAAAAAATAAATTTTCATCTTGTCGAGGACAAACGGAACAAGCCTTGAGAACATTTAAAAAGTTTTAAGTTTTTTTTATGTCAAAAGGAGATTTGAAGAGGACAAAACATTTTTTTTTGCAAAGTTCTACCTCCACGTGCAAAACTGTAATGCAAATTTGAGTGTTGAAGATGGGAGGGGTCAAGTCCCTTTTATTGTGCGCCTTCGTGTTAAAAAAACGGAATTGTTTCTTTATTCAAATAATTCGTTCGCCTTCGTTCGTAATTGGCAAACATTTTTATCCAAAATATTTACGTACGGTATAGAATAGCGATACATTTTGAAGTGTTTCTTGATAACCAGACATTTATCTTTAGAGCCTCACTGAATGTATCCGAGCTTTTGTCAAAACCAGTTTCTGATTGCTACACGAGACAAACAGTGAAATTAGGAAGCGCGGAAGTTTACGATCGAGATTTTGAATTCTGTTTAAATAACTCGAAACATGTTTTTTTGTGTTTTTGTGAAATTTCTTGCACTAAATTCAAGTCGCGCCTAAATTTCTCTGGATTTTGCGATGATAGTTTTTGCTTCGTGTTCGTCTTCTGTGTAGCAAACCGAAACAAATGGTTTTGATATGGCTCAATTTATTTCTTGAAGATAACTTGGTAAGCCACAAACACAATTCAAATTGGCTAAAAATTATTCGGAAATGTTTATTTTTTTATCGGCTGAAAGTGTACGGAAGTTACGGAATTTACTCGTGTGTTAGATAAAATATTTTTAAAATTTACGCGGACTTAATTTTTCCTTTCCTTCGTACTCATGGCTTGCCACTGCTACATTCTTGAAATATACTTCGTGATGATATCACGTTAAATAGTAATGCCTTGAACGACGGGCAGCTAGAAATATATTTACAGAAATGAGACGAGCAGGTTAAAATTACTACAAATGTAAAGTTTCAGCACACTTGTTTGAACATTGAAAAGGTGGGGACATTTTTGAATCGCTATAGTTAAGAGAGTTTATGTAGTTGGGGTGCAAATTACCCGGCGTTATAAATTTTCTTAAATATTTCGATTTAAAAGTGCTTTCACCCTCTCAAAGTTGTGCAGAACGTTGCAGTTGTACAAATTTTAACCTTTTCGTTTCATTTCCGTAAATTTATTTCTAGCTGCTCGTCGTTTTAGGGCTGACTATTTAACAAGATATCATCATGAAATACACCATCTTGTACATAAACAAGAGATTGGATTCAAAAATCGTATCGTTTGCAAAAGCTTTTACATTTGGCATCAAAATTTTTCAACCAGTTTGTGTATAAGATGGGGTATGTTGTAATTTTTTGGCGGGAAAAGTTCAAGGGGGTACCACCTTAAAATTTTTGTCAGGAAAGCTGTCAGGGGAAACGCTGTGCAAATTTTTTCAAATTTTCCCGCCAAAAGTCTTAGTATATATAGGAAGAATTTTTTCTTCACACCTTTGTAATTACTTTAATTGAATTTCAATAAACTAATTAAAGTTTATTTGTGAACAATTGACTTTGTATTTATTTAGTTTAAGTATTGTTGAGATCAATAAAAGAGACAAAAGAAGACACACGACTTTGAGTATTATTCATTTTATTGTGTGAATCAAAGTAACATGTAATTACACAGCAATTAGAAATATTAACATGAAAAATAAAAAGGCGCATGCGTATTTTAGGCGCCCGTAATTTTTGGTGGGAAAATTAAAATTTTCAACAAGGATTTACTGACAGTGATTCAAAGGAAGAAAAAATAAAAAACGGCGCATGCGTATTTTAAGCGCCCTTATTTTTCTAAGTTTTTTGGCGGGAAAATTCAAAATTTTGACAAGGGTTACCTTGTAAGCAAAGTTTTGGCAAAAAAAGTTCCATTTAATAAAGAAAACTTTTATTCTAATTTTGTACGACATAAACGCAAAGCAATTAAGCTTATATCAAAATGTTTTCATCGAAATTTACATGTAAAGAAATTATGGCTTTTCAAGACAATGTCTACAAAACATTTTTGCAGATGAGAAAATTTTGATTTTGTTCAATACAAACTTGAAGTAATTAGCTTATATTCTAGACAATTTCACTATGTTTTTACCGAATTTAAGCAATTTGCCTTTGAAAATAAGTTTTGGCTGCAAATTTGGCAAACAGACAATTCATTCTGAAATTCATCAGTAAAAATTCTTGCGGCCTGAGTTAAACGCGAAGGCTAACTAAAAATTGGCCTTGCCAGAGTAAAACAAAGTTGACTTGCAAAATAAAATTGAAAATTATGATCAAGGCGCGCGTGACTTTTAAGAATAAGCAATGTTGCGTTACGCTATCGGCCGCAGAGAAAATATATTCATGTTCTAAATCAAAGATGTTGCGGCATTTCAACTTTTAATTCAGCAAATAAAGAATATAAACCGACTTTTGATATTTTGTCGTCTTTCTGAACAAGGCAACAAAAAACCAAAAGCTAGTTTATATTCTCGACTTACTGAATTATTGTTGAAATAACGCAACATTTCGCGCACGAGTTTTTGAATAATTTCCGTACAAAATGTGCTTAATATATTCACAACGGTCGACAATATAACGCAACACCGCTAATTCTCAAGAGTCACGCACGCCGCAATCACATTGTGACAAAAATAGAATGAACCAAAAACTACTTCGTAAAATTTTTTTAGAGCAGCCCGATTCCTAGTCAGCCTTTTTGTTTACCCTTTTTTATTATCTAATTGGAAGAAAAGTTTTTGCCATCCTAAAATGTCGCCGAAAAAAGTTACTAATACCTAACAATGTTAACTCAAAATATTCAGTGAGATGCAAGCGCGTTAGATTACGTTCGAACGAGAATTTGTCGAGATAAATGTCAATGTCCCGTTCCAAATTTAAAGTCAAATTGACTGATTTTAAAAAGTAAAATGGTTAAGGTAAAAGAAAAACAGAAAACAAAAACGAAAACGAAAACAAGAAACAACAACAACAACAAAATGTAAATTTCTCTGGGCTTGCATCTCATTGATAAGTTGAGTCACATGTCAGGTTTTTCTAATGGCGTCTAATAACGATACATACTGTTGATTGCATTCAATTCTTCAAATCCGCCTTGATGTGTTCCACTGTCTTGTGTTCCCTTCAGAAGAACGATTTTCTTCTCTTGTCTTGTCTTGTTTCGTCCTTTCCTTGTCTTGATTGTAATCCTGAAAGAAATACAAATGTCGAATTTAACAAACCTTCTCTAATTGTTCCTTTGCCTATATAAGTTAAAGGCAAAACAATTTAAACACATTTTTTGAAGATCGTGCTTTCTCAGTAAAAAAGCCACGTCTTGCACGAATGAAGAATTTTGAAAAAATAGTTTTACGATCAGGATTTTGATTTTTTCGTTCATTGATTCTCCTCAATGATGGTTGTTTGGATACCTCCCCAGTTAATGATTTTCTTTATTCTCATCACATGTTTGCTTGACAATGTATTGATATTGTTGGGAGAAATTAGGTGTGGATCACTATTGAAAATTGCAGGTTTGAAAAGCAACTGACTGATCTGCTCGACATTTTAATAAGTGTATTTTCTCATAAGGAATTAGTTTGTAAGAATCTTGACTAAAATATCAACACGAGCGAAGTATCGATGTGACAATTAAAAATCACAAATCTGTCGTCCTTTAAACAAAGCATATCTGTCATTAGTTAGTTGACAGTAAGGATGTTGACATCGAAACATAATTTGTCAGTTTAAGTTTAAAGTCACGTGTAAGATGTCGAAATGATGTTGAGATCGAAACATTGTCGGTTAAAATTTCAAGCTATCTGTCAATATTCAAGCGAGTTAGTTTGCTGAAATCGAACTGATTTGTAAGTGAAAATATCAAGTAATCTGTTAGCCTGCGAATACGGCCGCTTCTCATTCGCGTCCCGAAACGAAGAGCGAAACGCGAAGAGAGACTCGCGTTTCGCTCTTCGTTGAGGGACGCGAATGAGAGGCGGCTGTATTCGTAGGCTAGTAATCTGTCAATTGTCAAAGAGAATGTTAAGATCAAAACATGATTTTTTTGCAAAATTTCAAGCCAGTTAGGATGTTGTTGAAATCGAATCATGATTTGTTCGGTAGAATTTCAAGTAATGAAATTTCAATTAAAGAATTTGTCAGTAAGAATGTTGAGATCGAAACATTGTTTGCCAATCATTATTTCACGTCATCTGTCAGTTGTCAGCAATCAAAACACGATTTATCAGTTAAAATGTTAAGTAATCTGTCAGATGTCAATAAGGAGTTTAAGATTAAAACATGATTTGTCAATCAAACATTTCAAATCATCTGTCATTTGTCAGTTACGTATTTGTCATTTTTGTCAGTAAGGATGTTGGGATCAAAACATGACTTGTCAGTAAAAATTTCATGTCATTTGTCAGTAAGGATTTTGAGATCGAAACAAATTTCACTTCATCTGTCAGCTGTCAGTAATCGAAAGATGGTTTTTCAGTTAAAATTTATGTTATATGTCAGATGTCTTTTAGGATCAAATAAGGAATTTAAGATCGAAGCATGATTTTTCAATTTAGATTCCAAGCCATCTTCCAGTTGTAAGTAAGGATGTTGAGAATAAAACATTATTTGTCAGTTATAATTTCAAGTCACCCGTCAAATTTGAGTGATTTCTCAGTGATTTGTCAATTAAAATTTTAAGCGGTCTGTCATTTGTCAGTAAGGAAGTCCAATCTAAGCATGATTTGTCAGTTAAAAATTCAAACATATTTCAGTTGTCAAAAATGAATTTGAGATCGAAAGAGCAGTTTAACAAGCAATCTGACAGTTGTCAATTAGGATGTGGAGATCGAGACATGATTTCTCAGTTAAGATTTCAAGAAATTTGTCAGATGTCAATAAGGATGTGATGCTGAGATCGAAACATGATTTGCCAGTTAAAAAATTAAGCAATCTGACCACTGTCAAAAAAGGAATTTAAGATCGAAACACGGTTAAAATTTTAAGCCATCTGTCAAAGTTGGTCATGATTGGTCAGTTAATTTTGAGCCATATGTCAGTTGTCAGTAAGGATGTTGAAATCGAAACATGATTTATCATGAATTGTTCCACTACCTTCTTTCGATCTTTTTACAATTCGGAGAGAAAAAAGGGGTGAAACAAAGGAAACTGTCTTAAGCGTTTCAATTTAGTTTAACGTCCAACAGTTATCAGTTATTGACACGATGTGGGTGTAATTGTTTTGCCATGTTTGCTTTTTAAAAAATTTTAAAAAATGTGATTGAAATTAAATTCACCCTTACAATATAAATACAGTGATAAAAGAACAATGTGATGAAAACAAATGAAGTTATCAAATAGTCTTTCAGTTCTGTTTTGGTGAACAACAAAATTCTCAAAACTAATAATGAAATAAACATTGTAATCATTGTGGAGAATCAATAGTTCGATCTAGGGTCAGTTGTAAAAGACAGCATGTTTTAAATATGCGGTTTGGTATACATTGGCTTAGTTTTTAACATTGAGTAGTCAACTTTACGTTTTGGCAAATTTTCGTAAACGTATCCGAAATTTTTTTTGATTCTTTTTGTCCAATCAGAAATAGAACTAGAATTCCCGAAAAAATATTACGTCATCCTGTCGCCATGACGATACCTCTTGTTACTTAGCAACAACCGAATTGACAACCGTACTGAGTGTTCACTTTAAAATTCCATTTAAGATTAAAAGAAAATTGAACTGACCTGCAACATATGTCTTTTACTCCATTGCTGATCTTTCAATGTTCCAACGAAATCGACATTATGTACTTCATGTCTGCCTGCTCAGGCTGAAATATGAAAAAACAATTTGATGAGCAAATTGCTAGAAAACTATTACTGGTGATAGTTCTCTTTTACCGTAACATAACACAACATCAGTAACATAAAGACGTACTCTTTTAATGGAAAGAAATATAAACAAGAATAGGAATTTCTCCTCCCCGTACTGGATATAATACACTCTTGTATTTCCATTCAAGATTAAGAGAAGAAACATTAACTAACCTGCCATAGATGTACTTGACTGCTCTTTCACGTAATGTTCCGATTTGTCATTTTACGTACTTCTAGTCTGCCTGATGAGAAATACAAAAAGATAATTTGATGAGCAAATTATAACTGATTATAGTTCCCTTTTACAGTAACGTAACAAAATGATAACGTAACGTAACGTAATGTAACGCTCTCTTGGTGCAAAGAAATTATCAACAAGAATAGGACTCCAACGGGCAAACAATTCTGAGTCGAAAAAAATGTCTTAAAGTATACGAAATTATTTTAACCGTACATTTACTAAAGTGGAGAATAAAACGTAACGTTTGGATTACATACCGTGACACGTCAAGAGAGCTTGTGTCTGCACCTCAAATCTTCTTATTGCCTTGCTGTTTTTGGCCTTAAAGACCCGCATGCCGTCTAATTTAACTCCAGAAAGTTGTACTAATAGAAGTTTCCGTCTGGGACATGTTAGGCAGCGATTCTTCTAACGTAGAAGCATTATTAAGCGAAGTTGAAGCAAGAAGCCAAACTTCAAAACTCCTCGTGCAAAGATGGTGAAGAACATGAATAGTCAATAAGGGTAAAATATTTGCAATGCAAATTCAAATTTTGAGTGACGATGAAAAAGATTGGGAACAACAAGTTGACAAATAGATTTGAATAAATACGACTGTCACCCTACGTATTGACCTTCAAAGGGGTATCAATTGAGATTTCGGCATTTCTTAGGTTCTCAGCTTGATTGATTGATTGCGAGGCAAGGGGACAAATGGACGTATGATTTGAGCATGAAGAAAAGCATTTCAGGGGAACCCACAGGTAGCATAGGACGGAACTCACCACGAACGCAGGAGGAACGCGCGGGACTGCACCCAGCGAGCGCACAGAAAACATACGGTAAAACGGAAGAGGAAACAGAATTAAGACTACACAACAAATGCGCAGGAAACGTGGGAGAAAACCCCTCTCCACCCCGGAACGCATGGAATGCTGCGTATGGCAGAACTGGGGAACGTAAGGCATAACTTTAATGAAATGGAAAGAAGTGCACAAGAAACGCATCGGGGGAGGGGCGTGGAAGGAGACACGAGGGAACGCACGGTAAAACAGACAAGGAAACGCCTTTAAGAACTCACAACCAATGCCTAAAGAGCATTAAAGAACAGCGGGATCCTATGGGAAAGTACACAGGGTTGCGTATAGCGTAAAGGTGGATTTTCACTGACGCGTAATTTTTTTACGTGCGTTTACGTGCTTGAAAAAAAATAGAGACAATGTATGAACGACTTGCGTACACGTTTACACGCGTCGTTCATAAATTGTCTCTAAATTTTTTCACGCACGTAAAAAATTATGCGTCAGTGTAAATCAAGCTTCACACACGGGGAACGCGTACGTACGGAAACGAAAATGAACGAAAATGAACGCACCGGGAAAGGACAAGAGACACGCGAGGAATTACATGACGGTTTACGGTATATCTAGGATAATCTTACAGCGAATGCACGATGAACGTAGTAGAGGACCCACAGGTAACCCAAGGAAGGACGCAATGGGGAACTTACGAGGAAATAGACGAGGGAACGCACAGGAAAACCAAGTTGTAACGGGCTCTAGTGCACCTTACAGTGTCTTAGCTTTCTTAACCTAAAAAAATCAGTCTACACAAAGTGAAATCTCAAAATGTATTTCAATACGCTTATGTGGTTTACATGAAATAAATAATTCAAATTGCACACTATTTTATAGAACACCGTTGTTTGCAATCTTTCTTTTAAACTTAGTGCAGGTCCAGCAGGCTTTACAAGCTTCAAACGTGTTAGACAAGTCTGCTACCCAACGCTAAAAACCTTACTTGAAGTTTATAGTTACTTCTGCAAAGAACTCTCAAACATGAAAATTTATCAAAAACTACTTTCAAGAAAACAGTTTAGAGCTTGCTGACTGTGCCCTTTTGCAAAATATGCACAATATCTTGTTCGATAACTACAAGTGAAAATGCCAAAGTTAATTTTCCATGAGGGATGAAAGCCAAGTATAAAACGCTTCCGTTGTTTTTCCAATATTTCCACGGCTTGGATCAAACATGGCTTCTAAGCAGGCAACGTTCTGAAGGCTAACCTCAAATGGAACTTCCTGTAACACAAAAGGGAATAGTAAAAACTGAGAGGATGGAAATTTCCCGAAGTGTAGAAGTAGGTTTTTGTTTTTCAAGGTGTAAATAACTATACTGTTTACTACCTCTGTTAAATTCTTTACATCAATTTAGTTGTCTCTCTTTAAATGGATGTGTAAAGAGCCTTAAGCCTAGATTTATATTCTTAGGAATTATCAAGGTAAAGTCAAATCTCTCAAAGCGGACATCTTCCTAAGGCAAAGACGGTTGCCTGGCTGGTCCTGGTGTCAAATTTCACTTGTTTGTTTTCAACTGAACTCTCTTTAAGGTGGACACCTCTCTAAGGCGAAAAGCTAGAGTTAATCCCGATTTACTGTAATTTCCTTTGCTTAAATACAGACAACCCACAGGTCAAGCAAAGTGTGACTGCCTTGTGCTAAAACACCTTCACACCCAAACAACCATCAAAACTTGACAACGCGCCCTTACCTCAACTGGGGCAGGTACTTCATGCCGTAGCAAGGCACGTATTTCACTCAGGTGCTCTTTCAGCAGGGCCCTTATGTTGTCGTCCTTTCTCAGCTTGGCTGACAAGGCCCTTATCCCAATACTCTTCTTCTTACGTGCGGTGGCTCCTGTTGAGGACGCTTTCTGTTCCACGTTCCCAGGGACTGTTAGCTGGGCGGGATCTGTTCTTGAAGGACGACCTGAATTGTGTCAAGCACAGAGGTGATGAAAATATAGAAAATTATTAACAACAGGATTTTTTCTTGATGTTAAACCAAATTCTCAAAACTTACATTAAAAGAAATGTATGGCAATCAGTAAGGAGAATTGAAATTCCGATCGACTGACGGAATTGTACAGGTAATCCCATAGGGATAAGACATCGGGCTATCATTGGCAATTTTCGTAGAAAATCGGAAATATTTGGCGACCTGACGATGGTTTTCGAAAATCTTCGGAAAGTTCTCGGGTCCTCTTCGGACAACTGCGACTCTTGTTCGGCAATCTTCGTAGTCCCTTGTACGCCCCCAAAAAATCAAAGCAAATCCTCGGAGTAATTTTGCCTTCTGTACTGACCAATCAGAATTTAGTAATTTTGTTCTCTTCTGTAAACGGTGTAGGATGCATTTTCCAATGTAAATATAAGCCAAACTGGGTGCACAGCTCTCTAAATGCCAATAATACCTCTACTCTGTTCAGTAGTTCCAATCACCGCCTGTGAAGTCTGCACAGGGGGCGCCAGATCATTCTCGGCAGTTTCCAACGTCGACATAAGCTTCTCGTGAAGGGCCTGAGCCCCAGACTCTATCACGTGACAGAGTCCGGCCTTGACTTGGCAGGAGACTGGGTTCAGGGTCAAGTCAAGTGCCTTGTTGTTGAAGGCGTACAAGATACACATAGCTCTACAGCGCTGTGACTGGGTGTCTACAGGATCTTCCACGGACACACAGTCGAGTTCTGGCTGAAACCATTGGACACACATCTCAAAGTCGCCTGCTTTGGTGGACTTGTCTACGAAATCTGTGGAAAATAAAATAATAAAAAACAATGAGAGTCAAATCACTTTATATGACAGTCTGGAAGTTAGGCCCTTGCAGAATCTCTCAGTAATAAGATTAAAAGCTAAACTTAGTTCTGTTTAAACTAAAACTGGCTGACATTTCCAGCGTTAGCGGTTTATCGGAGAAATTTCTTATGGAAGTCGTGCTTTGAAGGTAAGTGAATGCACTAGCTTTGTATTCAATATGAAACATATAATTCGAAACACCAAATTTTGACTTGCGCCGATTTTTATTACAAATAAGTTAAAATACAAAACAGAAATAGTATGGAGGAGATGTAAGGCTCGAAAAACAAAACAAAACAAACAATCAACAGTAAAAAGAACTTTCCACTGCTGTTTTGTTAAAGAGGGCTGGCATATGTCTTCACATACATCATTCGAAGATTTTTGACTAAAGTCTTGTTTCTAAGCGTTCTAAGCTGTATATGTGCTGTTGAGTGCAAGTTCTGTTAACAGCTCACAATAAACCATGTAAAATGCGTCTTTTTCTCTCCTCCCTGCCCTCCCCATAACACAACAAAAACCATAATGTTCTCACCAGTCTTCTTTGAGGTTTCTCCCGCTAGGTCCATTTGTGAAGGTTGGGTCACCATAGTCTGGGGCCCATTTGAAGGTCCATAATTGGACAGCACTTCAGGAGGGTAAACACCACAGCACTCCGCCGCATACGGATCCAGCTCGTTCTTTAGAAACGAATGCATCTTGGAGAGTTTCAGAGCCTTCTTAGCACTGAACAAGGGTAACACTGCAGCGCTTCCCTTCTTCGACATCTCTTCGTCTTCCGAATGCACTCCGAGCGCCGCGTACGAACATTGCCGACGAAGCACCGACAGATAGCCGAGGAGATGAAGCCAAGTGACTTGCACGCGGTTGGAATTGTTGATGGTGGTTCCCATGGTAACGATCCCATCCTGAGCAACCAGCGCTCCATCCTCCGAGTTTTTAATGACGTCATCAGTACCCAGAAGGTCAAACAGCGCGAGGCCTGGGACGGCGCTCGCAGCCTTTTCGGAGAGTTTTAACGCAGTTATTTCGGGATCACCCGTGAAAATCCCGATTTTATACTGAGCCGAAGACACCACGCCCGCAGCTCGAATAGCAGCCCAAGCCGTTCTCATCTCCTTCTCGAGTTCTTTGTTTTTCTCTCTCGTCTCCTTGTCCTTGCGATCCTTTTCCTTAGCACTACCTTTCTTGCTAAGCTTACGGCCTTCTCTCGCGCCTGAGGGAGTTGATTCTGGCGTGCGGGGAGCCTGGTCCGGTATTTTAGGAGGTTTGAGTGTGTTGGCGTTTCTGATGAGGACCATTGCCATTTCCAGATACGCTTGCTTCATTAAACTAGCGAATAAAGAAAACAAGGGGAAATTTCAGGAGATGCAACGGGAGTTTAAAAAATGAAAACAAAGAAGACAAGTAATTCATTTGGAATGTCAGCGGCAAAGATTTTTGAAAAGAGCAAGGTCCCGAAGTTCCCGTCCCGTCCAGTCCCGTAGCCTTCTACGCAGACGTTATTTCGGCTTCTCACACAATCTTAAGTTCCCGGTGTTGGGGCCAGCCTTTTCAAAAGTATTCATGGAATGGGTGGGTGGGGTGAGATCATGAATGGCTGTCATAGGGGCTTGTACAGTACATGGTGAGGCCGGATAACTCGTAAAGAATTAAACAAACAAACTTACCCAAGGTCGTGATCAGAGATAAAGGTGCACTGTACAGCTTCTACTAGTGTGTTGACTACTCTACTGGGAGTTAACTGGCCGCCCTGGAGCATCTGTCTTTGAATCTGGCCTGTTAACAGCGCAACAGCAAAAACTAGTGTTTAGTGCAACATAATTTCCAAAAACCCTATTACATGTAGCGATGATTTTGATTTTGTTGAACAGAACTGGGCAGTAAAGCAATCAGGAAGTAAAGACAACTTACGATTTAAATAGAATGCAATTTTGACAAACTTGAAAAGTAAATTTTTGTTACCTATTTATTTGTTATTTCAAATTGTTGTTTTTCTCACGCTTCTTGATCGTTGTTCGAGCATCACCATTGAAAAATTACACTCGGAACATTTAAATTTACGCACGAAAGAAATTGTTGTGAACGAAAGATTGCACTTCGCACACAATATCAAAAATTCAGAAGGATCAGTTGTGTAACACAATTTCTCTCTTCAGTCACGTTTATTTTTGGGTGTTTGGATTGTCCTAGTCTACTTCGCAGCCGTTATTTCAGTAGTCACGCAACTCTTGGGAGAGGGTGTGTTGCGTGACGAGCGAGGGAGTCTAGGATTGTCCAGGCAAGAAAAAGAAACCAAAAAGGGTTTCTAACTGAAACGTTATTACATTAGGTTTGGTTGGTGTTTGTCTCCTATGCAGCCGTTATTTAAGTCGTCAGGCAATGCTTCTCGCCCTGAACGTTGCGTGACGAGCCAGACAACGGCTGCGAAGGAGACTAGTCCACACACCATTGTTGGTGTTGATTGGCAACTGCACAGACTTACCAAGAGTCAACAACAGCTGCGCTTCGACAGGTTTCCGCTGACAAGCCGTCGTCCTCGCCAGCTCAAGCCCTAGTTCCAGTTCTCTGACTGCAGTCTGCCACTCGGCTGGAATGACGTTTGAGTCTCGTTTAGTCAGTGTAACCTGCTTTGTAAGCGCGCGACCGACACGAAGTTTCAAGTCAATAAGAGGTTGAAGTTGTTGAAAGTAGATGTTATGTAGCGGGCTGACTGGCGACATTTCCACGAGATTTACATCGCTTCCCAGCTGAGTCAACTAACAAGAGGAAAAGAAAGAAAACAATTTTTAAAAAAAAAAAAAAAAAAAAAAAAAAAGGCGTCAATGAACTGATAAACAACAACAACAACAAAACTCAAGAGCCTAAAGACATATGAAAACTACGAATTGTGTTTCAATTTTGTTAAAAATCACAATGCAAGTGTACTGAAGCGATAAGCAAGTGATATTATTGTGTTTCCATCAGGAACTTAAGATCTCAACTTGAAAAAGTCAGGCTGATTTTTTCAAGTTTGTCCTTGTGGACTGGAAAAACACCTAAAAATTATTAAGGCTACCCTCTTCCTTTACTTATATCTCCATCTTGATGTACTAGGTGCATTTCATGTACGGGAAGACCTATTCGCCAATTTTATGTACTTTTTACCGAAAAGCATTCAAATCCCCGTAATAGTGTTCCTTCAAAGTCCAGTTATATATACGGCAAACATTTTCCTTCAATATGTCTCGCAACATTGTTGCATTGCAAGTTGTAGAGCGTTGTTGCGCGTATTACCTCCCGTAATGCGCGAACATGAGTTAAACTTTGTGCAACATGCCTGTTGCTGCAACTTGCAATTCGGGAGGTAATACGCGCAACAACACTTTACAACTTACAATGCAACAATGTTGCGAGATAAGTTAAATGCTGCTCGTATTTTTAAGACATGGTGAAGATTGTGGCTTATATTTGATGTGTCGTCCGTGATATAACTCCTCCAAATAATTTGCTAGCTTTTTTGCGTTGCTGTAAATAGCGTCTACAGGAGACTATATTCTGGCGAAAATATTTTTTACTACATTCGCACACAAACACTAAATATGTATCATGCATGCGTACTGCAACATGATGGCGGCCAAGATGGCGACCTAAGATGGCGGGGCAAAATGGCGACCCAAGATGGCTGCGCAAAAGTGCGACCCAAGATGGCGGCGCAAAAGTGCGACCCAAGATGGCTGCGCAAGATGGCGACCTAAGATGCGGGCGCAAAATGGCGACCCAAGATGGCAGCGCAATATGGCGACCCAAGATGGCGGCGTAAATCGTAATAAGGCCTGATTACCTGATCAAGTAGATGATCCATCGCTCGTTTGTACGCGGAAAGAGAGTCGTTCAGATAAGGCACCGTGGAGGATTCGTGTGATGGAGGTCTGATATCAGCATGTTGAATGATTGATAGAACTAATAACAGTCTGCCTGAGAAGGACAGTGCTGGACTTTGCTCCAACTGCAAAATAATATTCTACAGAAAGAAAGAGGGAGAAAAAACAGCTGTTTTAGTATGATTTCGAAAATGCTAAAACACATACCAGATTTTGGAAATCCAACAATATGGTTTGATTTTGTGGAACACTCAACAGCATACAAGAAATGACAGGGGCCCATTAGCAAGTAAGGATGAGTGACGATGGCGAGGATGGAAATGCAATACAATATGGACAGTTAACGAAAACGCGAGGCTTGCCAGTAGGAAACCCAACAATAATGGTTTGATTTTGTAGAACAGTACTTGGCAAAGGACAGGAGCTCATTAGGAAGTGAAGATGACTAACGATGCCGAGGATGGAAATGGATTATAATATGGACAAACTTGAAAATGTTTGTCTCGTATTTCCCATTCTGGAGGGAAAGCGTAATGAAAGCACTTCTTTCAGAAACTTGTGTCAGATTTTGAATGTGACGCTAAGTTAAACAGAATGTTAATAAAATAACGGAAGGCACAATGTGTTATGGCAGCTAAGCAATTTACAATATATACTCATATTGTCTTTGAAAACAACTGAAAATAATCGCGCGTTTATTTTTCACTAGTTTTTCTTTGATGCAGTCTAAATTGGTAAAAGTCTTGCTCACCCCGCAAAAAGACAAAAACCTGCTAAAATGAAGTTAAACGTACTTATAACGTTTCTTTGTTTGAACAACATATTACCTCTAGTGTGTCCAGCAAGTCAGTTCCCATTTTTCCTCGCTGTAAATTCTGCACCATACTCAGGAGAGAAAATTCCGCCATGAGCTCAATGTCACCGAATGCTTCAGCCTCGTCCAGACCTGCAATGAATATCGATATATAAATTCTCCATACTTATTGCCAAGCATTTCTTTAAATGTTAGTATTGAGAGCTTAGCGGTCCATCAAGGCAACATTGTCTGTAGTATACTGTTGGACAGAGTTTCAAGTTCGTTCAATGAATCAAAGTTAAAAAAAAAGTACAGAAAATTGTTACGTTGAGGCAAAGAAAAGTTATTTGCTCCAAGTCTGGCATTGCTATACATAAATACGTAAAAAGAAGTCTGATCAAATGATTATATTTTCGCCTCGTGTGCTCCCAAATTTCTTTTCTAGGAATAAGGTGCAGAAGGAAATTCACGGGTTATTTTCCAGCATTCTAAATAATTACAATTTTCTGGGGCGGATCCAGGATTGTTCTTAGGAGGGGGTGCACCACTAAGGAATGGCATAACTGACTTTTTTGCAGAATACCAGTTGTATTAGAAAGCGGCAGGTCATCTCAGATCCGCCCCTGGTTTTATTTTTCTGATCTTCAGCTTGTCTCATGTTAGTACTGGGTGACTCAACATTGAATTGCAATAGCGGTTATTGCAGTTGAGCCTGCGATCATATATTCTTAAGAAGGCATGCAAAAGGTCAACACTACGGTCAAGGCAGAGCAAAAAGACCAAGTTGCCTCTGTAGTAACAGCTACTGTACCCTAGGGCAGTAAAATCTGATTCATATTTCTATAGATGACACACAGGAAGATTGAAAGTTGATTGCGAATTACCCTGTTGACAGTGATGAAGACAGGACCCTATAGCGCTGGTAACACTTCTTGCTGAGCCTCCAAGCTTGCCCATTCCACCGTCCTCTTCCGCGAGTCCACGAGCCAGAGCCAGTCTGCACGTGAGCCACAGTCTAGCGTCCAGTCTAGACCGTGCTTGGTTGTGGAGATAGTGATCCCCACCCCACCCGGACACGGTACTGGGTGCGGATCTGACTTGGCTTGACATCAGGGAATGGGCACTACAGAAAAAAAAACATGAAATAAGGCGTTGCTCGTGTTCTATATTAATCTTTTCCATCTTTCCTTATTCTGTGGTTTATTATATTTTTCTCCCTAAATAAACTATTATTTTTAGGTTCCCTCCCATTTGAAGGTAGCCTGATTCACAGAGGGTTCGAGGTTGCTCGCTCTCACTGAGAAGGGAGTGAAAGAAAGCAATCTTGGACCGTCTTAGAATCATGTTAATTTGAAGATAACCTTCAAATGAAAACAGCGTGACACAACTCGTTTAACAAATAACCACGATAAAAAAAAAAACAACAACAACTCTGTAGTCAAGATGACACATCCAAGTTTATCTGTTCCAATGGTCTTGAGAAACTGGCGCTTGGTTTTAATGGATGACGATATGACAATCAATCAAACCACCCCTCCTGAAATATGACGCCGTCCTTGGGACGTCACACAACGCTTTAAATGTCACGCAACTGAGGTTTACATGGATTCTGATTTTCGGTGGCCGTGACTAGGCAGAGGCTAAACTGTATACCGCGAAGGAGGATAAGTCGCAGTTATGAATACCGCAATAGAACACCTGAGTGGTGTAACAACTATGACTACAAAAAACACAACTTTTTTACTAGTAAAATGCCGTCTAAACGTCTTTTAAATTATTTGACCCCATACCGTTTTTCCAAGTCCAGTTCATTCAAAATCGCAGCGTCTTCCAACGCTCTCATGCACGCATACACGATGTTGCCACTGGTGAGTGCATGATGCCGCTGACTGGCTATTTCTGCCAGCTCTAATCGAGAAAGGCAGACCTGTTCCAAATCCACTGATGATAAGCTTTGAGCTGGAAATATGACAAAATAAATGTTAAATAAATTTGATGAATTGCAATCTGCTTCCATCCTCGTAATCCTGTACTTCTTCCCCAAAATACTCGTTCTATTTTGCTCTGTAAAATCTTTTTATCTTATTTATTTGTATATTTGGTGGCATTTGGCAATACAATATGAACATTAGGAAAGAGAACTTTCAGTAATCAGCCGGGACAGTGTTTCTTTATACACTATGGCCCTGTCCACACGACCCGGGTAAATTTGAAAACGGAGGAATTTGAAAACGCCGCGTTAAATGTTTTCCGTCCACATTAACCTGGGTAAATTTGAAAATGATACGCTTCACTGGTGAGCGTTTTTGAAAAGATGCGTTTTCGATGACCGAAAACGCCGTTTCAGTGTGGACGGTTGGCCTAACCGGGAAAAAAAGATGCGTTTTCAAATTTACCCGGGCCAGTGTGGACGGGGCCTATGTTTCATTCCTGTGAGCTTACAGTGTAGGGGTTATGTCGGCGAGTGATTGCCAAGTTTGGTATGAAATTAGTAGAACTGAAGTGAGTGACAATTCAAAAAGGAATAGAGGCTTTATCAGGGTCTCATCACGGTTGCCATAGACATCAGTTTTCAGATCATGCTGACCTGAAATGTTTCTTCCAGCCGTCAATGGTATTAAATCAGAGGCGTTAAAATTTCAACTTTCCCTGACTTTTCTTCAAAATGTCAAAAAATAAAATTGTCTGATTTTTTCCTGGCCTTAAAGAATTTAAGTTATCCCTGACCATTTCCTGACTTGTGTTCGCCAGAGTTCGCACATTTCTCATTGCTTAATAAAAATCGTGAACGCCTCGGATACGCAGAGTTACAAAGACATTAGATTCTTACGTTCTTCCTCCAAACTGGCTTGATCTGGAGCGTCCGACAGAGAGTCACATAAATTAGTCAAAATTAACTCTGCTGTAGCCAGCAAGAAACCCTGCAGAGATTAAAATATAAAGTATGAGGCTAGTAAAAGTCACTTGAATTTAACCGTAAGGTCCAACTGGATTAGGGCCCTTACGTAAACAGTCCGTTAATTCTGTAACTATGCAAGGACCACTCTGACAAACAGGAGCAAACTGTAGCCGGATCTTGATGTAGATCAGGATCAGCAGTAGACTTAATAAACAAACTTTAAATGTAGGGCTGATCAAACAACATCAGTCCCTTGCTGTTTGATCAGCCCTGCATTTAAAGTTTGTTTAGTCCGTTAATTGATTTTGTAGAAGCCTTACGAAAAACTCTTTTGCCCTGCCAGTGTCAGAGTGTAACACACGCACAACTTACTCTTGATGAAACACTCGCACTCGATTTGGAAATATCAAAAAATTACGTTCAGACATTTGGCCGAGTTGAGCCTGGGACCGATAAGTTATAATACCAGAAAATGAATTGTATGTTTTCAACAGCGAGTGGCGTGGTGTAGTGGATAAGGGGATGGGCTTTAGAGCGGGAGGTCGCAGGTTCAAGGCTTGGTGGGGAAGATAAAAGAATTAAGTAATTAAGTACTGACGAAAAAAAGAAAATAAAGGGAAATAAGGGGGAGGGGACTTGGAAGAATTCGGAAGGGGGAGAGTCCTTGGAGGGCAACAGGGGCGTTGGGGTTGAAAAAAGAAGTGGAGTGGTGGCGGTAATAGGAGCGATAGGGACAAGGGAAGAAACGAGGGGGAAGGTGACTTTGGATGTCAACCGGGGGGAGTCCTTGGAGGACAACAAGTGGCAGTGCGGGTGGAAAAATTAGTGGAGTGGTGGAGGTAATTGGAGAAATAGGGACGAGAAAAATAATGAGAGGGGGACGTTGGATGTCCCGGGGGGATAAAGCGGGGATAGGAGAATGGGAGGAAGGGAAATGAAAAAGGGGTTTTAGCGGAGGGCAGCGCTAAGTAGTAAATTATTTTGTCGAGAGTCTTACTTTTGGGTTAAATAAAAGAAATAAATAAAAAAATAGTGTGCAGTATCGCTGCATAGGTTTTGAGGAGCCCGACGCAAACGAGCTCGCCAAAATACTGCAAGACTCGTATAAACATACAGCGATACTACACACTCAAATGTTTTGGGGTGTTTGGAATCAGGCCGCCACTGCAGTAGATAAAACTCAGTGTCTTTGTCAGACTAAATATCAAACTTCCAACTGCCTTCACGCGGTTATTTCATTGTTACCATACGATTAATCCACAATGAAATGGTAAGTAACTATCAAACTGGTAATAAAGTACATTAACAAGATTTGCTGTACCTTGATGAGTTCTGGGGAAGCTGTTGCCGCGTCAATTAATTGCTTTCTTTGAGCGACTTGACTGCTCATTAAGCTCATCGCTTCTTCTGTAAGAATGGTTAAAAGTAAAAATTAATGGATAATTACACAAAATTAATAAATTACCTTTATTTATACACGGTAGTGTTTAAAGCTAGAAGCTTGTGGGGCTGTGTACTCCCGATCGTATTGAAATTTGGAAGTGTTGGTTTTTGTTCAACCCTCTCAAACTTTTCCTCGCAATATCAATACTTCATCAAGAGAAACGGTTTTGTGAATTAATAAAATTATCACCAAAGGGAAATTGCGTTGATCTTTTAAGAAATACTTCAACTAATACTCTAAGAAAACGTACGGAGAACACTCAGGAGAATTAGTATGTGAATATATTAAAGGTACTGTGTGACGGCTAAGTTAATTTTATGTTGTTACTTTTTGTCAAATATTGCTATGAAACTAAATGTTTGCAAAGAAATTAATTCTATGATTCTAAATGACAAAACCATAGCTTCATTGCAGCCAAATGTGTCTCCCGGGCGTTTTAAAGTTACAAGCAGACAAGATTAACTTTGAAAACTGTTCCGCCGGACCATATATCAAAAACCCATATCGCAATCCGTTTCAATCTTCGACACTTTTTGCCATCCATACCTTCTTTGCATTTAGTGAATTATTTAAACATTCCTTCACTGTTTTAAGAGGTTATTTTATAATTTAAAACGAATACTTGAAGGTCATTTCCTATGCCTAAATATGACACGGTCCCTTTAAATTCATGTTAAAGTATATACAATGTTCTCGTCGCTTTCCAATACTATTTTCTTAGTACTCACCGCTGACTTTTTTCTTGCTGTTTTTCTTTCCGAGTTGAGACTGAGACGGCGGAGGGGGAACTGGTAACTCGGACATAGCTTCCTCTTCCTCCTTGGATTCCAGATAACGAGCAAGCCTGTTTTAAGAGCAGGAAACTAACATTTTCAATCGAATTTCTATACAAGTTCGCTTACTAATATTGAAAGAAAATATCTCGTTCTTTAAAACTAAATGTAAGCCCGTGGCCTTTTTGTTGGAGAGCCTTTTACGTGTAAGACTTTGGGACTCATTTCTATTTAAACTGAAGGGGACTGTTATCAGAATTTTTCAGTATTGTTACTGTTTAGTAAAAACAGCATTGTATAACTTACTCTTGATGGCAGTCAGCTGGTATGGCGTAAACTGTAGCTGCAAAAGCGATCATCAAGTGCGCATGCGCTATGGTCAGCTGACCCGTCAGTTGTGGACCGTAGAGAACTGTTAGGGAAGGTTGCAGTCGATGATCCAACAGATAGTTTAACACCTAGACGGTCATGGAAACATTCGTATAAGGTTGACATAAGGATCACATAGGAACTATCCTTAACGTTGGCAATTGTATCAGATGTATAGGAAACTACATGGGCAGTTGTTGGTCAATCAAGCCTTCAAAGTTATAGGTATTAGATTCTTAGCAGTTCCTATCTTGTTATCAGTTACAAATAAAGCCATGAGTGGATCGCCGAAACGAGCGCAGAGCGACAGCGGCGAAGCAACGAGGCGCGAGAATCGTAAGCGTGGTAAAGGGAAATGTAATAATATTAATGTTCTCACCCTCAAGTACTGCTCTACAAAATTATACCAATATAGCGAGGTTCTTACGGTCTAGCTAGGCATTTTTAAGCTTCTAGAAATTGTGCTAAAATATATGATAGTTTTCCTTGAGAAATACATAATAGGCTACTTACCGCTAAGTTTCCTGCACTCATAAGAGACTCCTTGTTGCTGAACACCGGTGGTGGGGTCTGGGAAAAAGTAATACCTTGTAAATCGTTACGTTGTAAAATGTACACAATATCGGATCTTAAACCAACACCCCTTAAAACTTTTCCATTTGATGTGTAAGAAAATTTTTATCAGAATGAGTTACATATTCCCCATTTACTCCAAAACCTTAGGTGCATGTCTTAACACAAAAACAGACACTTGCTGGCAGTCCAGATTCAAAAACAAGTACAACAAGAGTTGAAAAAAAAAGGTGAAGAGACCATACCGTTTTGTTTTCCACTGTTCTGAAGCCAACATCAGAAATCTTAGGAAGTTTCTCGCCAAGCAGTAAAGCTGTTAAAACTTTTGTCGCTTCTGAGAACATTCCAAGATCGGTGAGAACACGCACCTGTGTACAAAATGTCAAAAACACATAAACTCTTTCACACCAAGAGGATATAATGGGAAATGCACTTAAAGTAAATACGTTCGTTCGTTCATTTGTCCGTCCGTTCGTTCTTTTTTCCCTTCGTTCGTGCGTTCTTTTGTCCGTCCGTCCGCCCTTTTTCTGTCCGTCCCTTCGTTTTTTCGTTTTTTCGTTCGTTCGTTCGTTCGTTGCCAGCTCGTTTGTTCGATCGTCCGTCCGTTCGTTCGTTCGTTTGTTCGTTCGTCCCCGTAGTAACGTTACAAAGGTAGGTGATCTTAGGTTGGATAATTATTGTTGTGTTCTTTTAAACATAACTTCAAGTCTATATTAGCGTCTCTACTCCTGAAAAGTCTCTAGTTTTTATTTTATTTTTCCTTCTTTTAATAGGGTAGATTCTTAATTAGATTAAACTAAACTTGAAATCAGCCCCTTACGTGCTCAAACTGAAGCAATTTCTCACCTTGAGAATTCTGACATCCACCGATCGTTGAAGGTCACGTGACACATGAGTCGAGAAGTACAGGCACAGTGTGATCAGCGGTAGAACCTTGTAAGACAACAAAACCGACACAACATCAATTGCATGAAACAAATCAGAGAAGGTTGTTCGTATTCTCAGTTGGAAATAGAGTAGAACACTAGGCTTGGGAAGAAATGAGAGACCCTGGGAAAGGTGTTTGCCAAAATACATAGAGGATTTGCAACTAGGTTGTAGCTGGGCGACGTAGTATTGTTAGATAATACATCAAAGACGAGAGAGAGTGTTTCATCACATTTCAAACACCGAGAAGAGACCTGAAAATACGACGTGCAGCGGAGTATTTTTGACGAACTTTGAGGTATTTGAAAATGTTATGAAACACTCTCTTATCTGGAGTGCTTGATATAACTTTTTAATCAAAACTAAAACTACGGAGAAAACGGAGAAATAAAATCGTAAAAAACCTGTGCTAATTAAGATCACATATGCAAACCACAATCACGGTTCATAGGTGAGTTTGAGAAGATACTTTTCAAGGATTTTCCAAGGGAAAAATGTGAACCTCACTTCCAGCGTCTTTCTGGAAGAATGAAATATGTTTCTTTTTCTATAAGCGGGATTCACTATAGTTTCTTTTAGACCAGGCAATACATTTTGAAATGGCCAATCCCAAAACGTTTGACTCTTAAATAAGTAAGGCTTAGTAGGTTAAATTTGGAATGGTATTTTTATTTGGAATGTTATTTTCATCGGAGGGGGGGGGGGGGGAATCGTTTGATTGCGCGTTTCTTTTTTATCCAAAAAGTTCATTAAATTGAGATAAATGTCTTACCGCGATAAGGTATCTTGCTCGGGCCAGTTCCTCGGTAATCCATCTTAACGCGGCCACAACTGACCGTCCATTACTTCTAAAAGCCTCGGACAGGAGATCTATCCCAGGTATCAGCTCGGCCACCTCGCACCCAGTCCCAACCTCGTACAAAGCATAATCTTTGTCCGCAGTGGGGTGGGGCAGGGAGGAACAGAACAAGGCCTACGAGGAAAAAGAAATGAGGTAAAAGAAAAAACTTAAATTCTGAATGGGAAAACGTTAACTACTAACTGGGCAGAAAACGAAACAGAAGGAAGTTGTCTAACCTTGAAGAATGTAGCGGAAAGTAGGCAACATTCCAAGCGAAGACCAAGGTTCGACGTGTGAATGTATCTGTGAAAGCAATAAAAAGTGTAGTTCCATAAAGTTTCATCAGAAAATATGGGGGTGTTGGTGTATGTGATAGTTACACAGGACGATATTTAACACAACACGGAGCGACAACAACAAAATTTAGGCAACAGTTGTTCTTTTGAAGTTGCTTGGAAAAAAAGTGGAACATGTTGCCACAAAATATATTGCGTTAAAAAACTTCGCCACCTTATTTAGCAAAATAACATTGCGTTACAAATCGTTTTTAGATGACACGTTAATTGATGTGATTGAATTTCCTTTATTGTGTTAGTACTTCGAGAGCGCTGAGAAATTTGTCACGTTGACATGACGCAATAGCGATATATCAAAGTACCTAGCAACGTTTCCCTAGCAACGTCTATGACGAAGACCGCGGGCTCAATCATTTCGACTAAAAACTCAATTGCTCCTTTTCAGCTGCAGTGGTATTGCTCTAGAGAGAAAACTCGGCGCGTGTTGAAAAATAGGACCACCTTTTCAATGCGTTAGCTAGCAGAAGATCTACTTCATTTTTGACTTACTGGGCGATATCAGCAGCCAAAACTCCTCCCAGCAGACATCCCCACAAACCGCATCTCTGAAGAAGAACGGCAGCAGGTCTGAGTGACGTGTCAGAGGATGACGTCAGATCACGCCACGTTTTCAGCGAGTCTGTTGTGTTGAGAACTGTGTCGAGAGATTCTGCCCACCACTTGTAAGCAGCCCTGGATTGGGTTTCAAACAAAACAGAGAAAATAAGGAGAATACAATCATTCGTTGCTTATATTTTGCGTTCTTCCTTTACCCCCGCTAAAAAAGTTAAATATTTTACCAGCAAAGCGGTTTTTTAATAACTGTTACAAGAACGAAACGAACCAATCAAAACTTGATGTGCCAAGCGCGGGAAAACGGGTAACCAGCGTCAAGCGCGGGAAAACATGCAGTCGGTGTGCGAAAACGCGCGTAAGCCATGACTATTTTTGGCTTTCCTTCTAATTTATTGCAAAAGTAAATATTTTCCCTGAATGGTTAACAACAGGCCTAGGACAGCTGCAGTCGCAGGCTACACAAACAGGAACTCATGCACACACCTGATATTTCCACTGTGAAACATAATGTTTCCCAGTTCGTGCATAGCTTGAGCGGCAAGACTTTTCTGTTTGCGAAACTGTAACATTTCTGTTGAGAGTAACAATCATTTTTAATCCTTTCACTCAGAGTCAAATTTGTACTAATGTCGTTTTAACCTCTTCGTCTGCACATAAAACCCTAGTGTGGGACCATTCAAATAAAAGCTCTACCGCAGTACTTTTATGTGGTACTGTTCATTATGCTGAACAAGGTGGTTCTAACTTTTTAAGTCTGTGGATGAATCCCTAGTGTTCGACTATTCAATTGAATGCTATTAAGCAGTTCTTTTATGTGGTACTGTTTATTATGCTGTACAAGGTGGTTCTAAATTTTAAGTCTGTGGATGAAACCCAAGTGTGTGACCATTCAAATGAAAGCTATTGAGCAGTACTTTCATGTGTTGCTGTTCATTATGCTGTACAAGGTGGTTCTAACTTTTAAGCCTGTGGATGAATCCCTAGTGTGTGACTATTTAATTGAATGCTATTGAGCAGTTCTTTCATGTGGTACTGTTAATCATGCTGTAATACGTTTCTGAATAAATACGAAAGTGAACCCTACCAATCGTCTTGTCATAGGAAGCAATAACCACAGCCAGCTGCGAGGGTTGTAGAGTGAAAGTTTGCACATCCTCCACAGCGTCAAACAATTCTTTTGTTAAATCCACTGGTACATCTGTTGGAGGCTTCACTTGACTTGGTAAGAACCCGACACGGGATGACCCGCGCTGTAAACGGGTACTCGACCCGCCTGTTTGGAAACAACATCAAGGAAACACACTTGTGAAATGGAGAACAGGTTTGTTCCAGTAGAAAGGTGTAACCCCCGAACCATAATAATAACGGCGAAAATCCCGATATAACGAAATTCCCTCAATACAAAATCCCCGACATCACGAACCCCTCCGATAAAATAAGCTCCTGGTATAAAGAATCTCCCAGTGTCACCGAGTCCCCAATAGACCGACACCGTTTTTAACTAAACACCCGATACAACAAGAAGCTTGAAGAAGTTTAAAACCAGGCGATTAATGTTTTAGGACTTCCTTGCCTTGAAAGGAAAGGCGCGGTGAAGCAAAAAACAACCTTTAGAAAAACAATCACTTGAGTAACACGCAAGTCCGAGGTTTGCGTGCGTGACGCACTTTGCGTGAGCTGTAGTAGTGTGCCAAAATTTTTCTCAAAGTCTTTTCGTCAAAGTCTTTCTTAACCTCCTAATACAACGAAATCCACCATGAAGTGAAAATGCTTATGATAACGCCCCTACCGATAAACCTCCCTGATATTATAAAACATACTATGAAACGAAATCATCGAAAAATAATACATGTCTTCTTTAATTATAATCTCCCTAGAAATCCATCGTTTTTTGTTTGATTTCCATTTTTTGATTTTTGTTTTAAAGGGTTTCAAGTTTTTCTTCCAAAAACAAAATATTTAAACAAGCAATCCAACGTATAGTTAAGGCTACCAATTTATAATATCACTGTAATAACATAACGGTAACCAAGGAAACAGAATGTTGCCCAGTTCCCTTACCTTCTTGTTGACCCGCGAGATAACACAGCAAAAGCTGTCGACTGTGCTCTAGCGACCGCGCCGTGTGATGCTTCAAATCAAGAGCCTGGTGTAGAGTCTGCAAGCTTTTATTGACATCGAGAGGGACTGAGACCAGTCTTAGCGCATCCAAGCTACCGCTGTACACGTCATGGCCTTTAGGATCGATATGTACCGCCGGCTCAATCGACATGTAATCAACCGGTTTTATAAAGAACTCTTCAGCGATTCCCGTTTCCTTCGAGACGGTGATGATAGGTTGGCTTTTGGAGGGGCCGCCATGAGCTTCGATTTGTTGCCGAAGATTTCGCTGAGCGACAATAAGTAAGGGCAGTAGTGACTCTGCATAACGACTCCTGCAAACAAAATGGAAAAGCTCAGATAGAGTGCGTGACTCCATAGCATAACCCATAGGAAGGTCACGCTTTCATTACTACTAGGTCACTCTTTCCTTAGCTTATAAAAAGCTCAGATAAAGGCCGTGACTCCATGGAATAACTCGTAGGTAGGTCATGCTTTTCTTACTGCGAGGTCAAGCTTTCCTTTGCTTTAAAATGCTCAGATAAAGGGCGTGACTCCATGGCATAACTCGTAGGTAGGTCACGCTTTCCTTAGGCTACGCTATTTTGGGCGGACATGTTACATTAACAAAACTGTTGTTAAAATTGAAAAGCCATGAATCAGAAAAAATAAGCACAGTTTTCAGCTGAGTATCGTAGAAACAAAGCCAAAGCAATGACAGAGCCAATCATAGCGAACATAAGCAACACAATAAACCAATACGAACTCGAAGCAAGCAAGAAGCCGGCGCCGCCAAGCGCGGGAAAACACACGTGACTAAGTCGTGATTGGTGTTGGTTTTGCGTCTGATTGGTAGAGACGGTGGCGCGAGTTTTTAAAGTCGATCACAGAGCATGGTAAAGCATAACCAAAGCAATTCTGCATTACTTTCGAGACTCAGGTGAAAACCGCTCTATTTAAAAGCAACAGTGTCGTTCGTTAAGTGCTTAGCAACCTGTCCTCTGGCGAACACGGGCTCAGAGAGACTTTCATCTTAGTAGTACTTAGTCCTCTGTTTGTTCTCACCTTGTCAACGCATTGAATCGCAGGATAATGCTAACAGTCCTCTCCCATTTTCGCTCGTAGAACAACATTTCCACTGTATACAGAATGAATCGCTTGAGCCAGCGCGTGTCCGCCACGTTTGTGTTGTCCAGCGGTATTTCAAACAGCAGACTCGCCCCACCTCTCTCATCTTCTACTCCTCCCATGATGCCTTGCTGTTCATTTATGACCAGGTCTCCCTTCTTCACCTTGTCACGCTGAAAAAGACGTCACGTAGTCACGCAATAGCTTAGAATGCAAAGAACGTTATGAAACACTATAAAATGAGGATCTCAATGAGGTGGTAGCTTTTACGGTTTATAACAGTTAAAGTTCTGTTTTTTTTTTTACGGCCAACGGTTAATTTCCTATTAGAAAATTCTACAAAAATTCTTCAAAAAGTTTTCATTGTTTTTTTAAAAAAATTATAATTAATTTTGATTGTCGTGTTGATGAGTTTTGTTGGAGGGTGGAAAGAGCTTAATATGGTCTAACAATAATCAGAAACAGTTTGGATGCAGGGGACCACGCAACGAAGAAAAAAACTGCTTGGCTTGTCTGCTGCCGGATCTCTTGTTCAAGAAATGCTCGTACCAGACGTCACTCTAAATGCTTATAAAACCAGATTGATTGCAAGGCTGGTACAATAGTCAGAGCTACAGTCACAGCTTACAAAACGTCTATCAACTCGTCCACGACACATTCAGCAGACATGTCCGACTCTTCCGGTTTAAAAAGGAACATAAAAGTCTTGACAAGAAATCTTGAGACTTTCACTTTTATGGCTAGAACTTTTCTTCAGCTAAATTGTTTTAACGGCGAACGGTTAAAATTTTTCAGTTTTTACGCTTAACGGTAAAATTTTTAGCTGTTTTATGGCTAATGGTTAACCCCATTGAGACCCTCTAAAATGACAAGCGATGTAGAAAATACTTTATACCTTTTTATTCTGTTCAGATTCTGTCTTGATCTGCTCCTGAACTAAAACCACCATGTCCAATAATCTGTCGGCTCCAAAATAGAACTTTTGCCACAGGACCTTTCTCAGCGCATCAATATCAGTACTTCCTTCAGCCAAAGGGTCCTCAGCGAGATGGAGCGTTCCTGCCACTACTCGCGTGAGCACCGTCTGTGTCATGTTCCACAGGGTCCGGCAGGCGTTTTGGAGCATGGTCCAGAACTTACCACGATATGCCAGCACCTACAAAAAGTAAACTAAACTCTTTAAATTATGTCTTTGCGAGATTTAACCAAATACAAACTTAGAAAACAGAAAGACTGACATTACGGTAGGCAGATTAAACTTATATATTTTCCTCCCAATATTTCGTCAGGCACGGCCTGACTTCATCAGGGAATGAACAACTTAAATAATAATCGTTACAATTTAAAAAACCAAGTCTGAACATAAAAAGATTACAATTCAAAAAATAACCGTTGAAATAAAACGAGTGTAAAAACAAACTAAGATTTTATATTCAAAATAAGTTAAAACAAACGGTGATACTCTAAGAACATTGTGTACTATATTAAATTTCTTCTCTTTTGTTTATGCCCACTTAGCAACACGCTCTCTAAAAACTGCGGTCTGTGTCACGGTCCAGACTGTAAAAGATATTTGTGTCTCTGAGTATTTTAAAACAATTCACTGCTGTTACATACAATGGCTCGTGATAAATGTTCCAGTGCAGAGAGCAGAAAGAACATGGGCGACCTGCTTATGGAGCTTTCACTTGCAGTGACTCCTGTCACTCGGCTTCCGGACCTGTCCAATCAAAACGTCAAACAAAGTTTAACAATTAGTCAATATTCCATTGTCAACCAAAGTCAGTCGGTGAGTTAGTAAGTCAGCCAGCCACTCAGCCAGTGAGTGAGTGAGTCAGTTAGCCAGTGAGTCAGTCAGTTAGTCAGTCAGTCAGTCAGTTAGTCAGTCAGTCAGTGAGTCAGTGAGTCAGTCAGTCAGTCAGCGAGTCAGTGAGTCAGTCACCCAGTCAGTAACAGTAACAGTAACAGTAAATCTTTATTGTGCCTTACACTCCAAAGGGAGGTATTGGTCTAGTTACAATAAAGGTGTTATAGCAACTATGCTAACAAATTACTTTATAACAAACAATGAAATTACAATGAGTCAGTGAGTCAGTCAGTCAGTCACAGATTCTTTCAAATTTGAAACTGTAGATTTCGAGAACAACTAGACATGTCTTCTGTACACGTTCGACGCACTTAGCCAACTTAAAAAAGCTGTAAAATAGTTGTTCTTGAACAGTTCACTTAATAAAAACGTAATTCTTGCGGGAGTCCGATATATTTTTCGATCTACGATCCTTGTCAGTCGTCCGCCACTTATTTATTTTTAAAATGGCGGGCGACTGACAAGGATCGTGATCGTGATGTCAAGTTATTCTCGATATTCAAACGCGTTCTTGGCTTCGGCACATTGGATTTCACAAAAACTGTAGATTTGTTAATGGACCTTGACTTTAATTCGCAAGCAATCATTTCAGTAGGGGAGAGGGTAAAGGGAGTCCACACATCTCACAACTTACCTAGCCCCTGTTAGAGCTTGCTGAGAAAATGGCGTATCCAGAGCGGAGCCACTAAATCCCGCGGGGGGCTCTGGTGAGACCCTTCTTGACGCACCGGCCCACGAGACTATTAAGGTCCCGGATGTAGCATAGCCGAACCAATCAGGATCCATGAACGATGGCCTGCAAGGAATGGGAACGAAAATGGAAAAAAATATAACTAAGTGCTAAACCATTACAGCAGCAGAATTCCCAAGTCGGTTATAATCAGCTGGATTAACTTCTCCATACAATACCAATACATTGTCGAATTGAGAATTAAGATGGTAGCAGGTCAAAAAAATTGTTCTTTAGCCAACATATAATGCACAGAAAACAAGTTTGTTTCCAGTGTCCAGAAAGAGCGCATACTGGTCTTGTGTAGGTTTGACACTGATATTTGTAAGCATCACAGACACCCCAAGGAAAAACAGATTAAAACTAGTCAAACATGTTTCTCACAAACCTGTATAACGGATTTTCTGCGTCTCCTGCGTCGGCAAGACGCTGCCCGCTTTCCACCTTGTCAAGGAATAAGTCGAAGTTTGCACCAGCGAGGAGAATTCCCATCTAAAATGAAAAAAAAAAAATCAAAAAGATATATCTAATAAGCATAGTGAAAGACGCGGTAGCCGGATATTTAGCACGTTGTACTCCAGATCGAGTGGCCCGTCACTGTGTTGATTTCTTGGTTAAAGTAAACTCTTAGTTTACCCTCCAGCCTACTGACTAAACAGAAAGAAAGAAATCAAAAAATACTTAACAAAAGCAGTACCTGTGCTCTCCAGGGCAGTTCTTCACAGCTTACAGCTCTCAGCTTCTTTCGTCTTTGTGAGGATCTCCAGTATTCAGGCAAAACACTCTGAAGCCGGTCAATCGCCTTGAGACAAAAAACAAACAAACAAACAAGTAAGAACATAAGTGATCGTGAAAAGAATAAGAAGAGTCTCTTCTAACAAGGCTCAACAGAATTCAAAGACAAGAAAAACAGAACAAAACACACAAAAAAGCAATGCACGACAAACAACAAAAATACTTTATAAAGACTTTTGCTGCTTTTTTTCCCCTTCTTGTCTTGACATCATACTCACATTGAAAATGTCGATTTCTTCAGCCGTTCGTCCTTTGAATCTTCGAGCCTTTCAGTAAAGAAAATACGGTTTTCATTAGGTTGCAATAACTTGCCAAACCAATACCTTATGAAGAAAATAAACCAGAATTTTTCGATAAAGATGCAGAAAGAATCAAACGAAAACATATATTTTTCAAGTAAACCCATTTAAGTGCCGATAAAGCCCTGATCACGAAATACGCTCTTACCCTTTTCAATGATAATACCAACATGTAATAATAACAACAGAGTGTGTGCACATGACGTTTTTAAACGTCTTTTGATAAATAAGAAACGAAAATAACATTACCCTTCTCGACACGGTACTGGGTACTATTGATTTTTTCTGTGACGGTGGAGGTCTGGACGTGTTCTCCTGTTTGTTACGTACAGCAATCTCTGCTTCTTCTTTCTCTCCGTTCCCAGTCTCTCCCTGGCGAGTCTTCTGCGGACTTCTTGTTGGGGGCTGGAGAAGAAATTTAAAAGGTAATGTTACAAGAAGCAAAGACGCTATAAAAAGAAAGAACAAGCTAGCTGTCAATGAAGCTGATATCTTCTCTAGACTAACCAGAAGGGGTGGGTGTGGGACAAAGAAGTCTCTCTCGTAGGAGATTAAAGGAGCTACGTTACGAGAATTTCGCAGATTTTTGGTCTATTCTGAAATTAGTGGTAGGCAGCTTAACCCTTGAAAAACGCCTAAATTTGTAGGTATTAATCAAACTTCGGCCATAAATATAGACTATTCGATGACACGCGGAAACAACTTTGAAAAGTTCAGCCTTAATTTTTCAAATGCAATCCATTTTCATCCTACCCATCCGCAGCCAAAAATGCTTTTTAATTATTTCATTGCGTTAATATAGCACTGAATTTTTAATAAAAATGGGCCATTATTGGTTTCCTACAACACAAATATAAATTTTGGCAGTTCAAAAATCTGTTTAAATCCGTGACAGAGCTCCTCTAATTGTTAGCTACAACTCAAATAAAAGAATTGTTTTTGTCTTTACCTTACTAAACTCGACAATAGCGGTCGCAAACTTCTTAATTTTCTCATCTTCAGGTCCAGCTGTAGCGGCCGCCTGCCGTACTATTGTAGGCTTGTTAGCCAGCAGCATTTCGTTTCTCCTGAAACAAGAAATGAAACACATTTTACGTGCTGTGATTTGAAACTGCTTTGGATTATTTGTGTGAAATTATTCTGGACAAACTACCACAGCAACATACACTATTAAGCCCCTCTCAGGGGTTTCAGGGAACATAGGAACATGCTCATAAAATAATTGGGAACAAGGAAACAAAAGGAAAATAAACCTTGGAACACCGGAATAAAAGCTGTGTTTCTGATATTTTAGGGAACAGGGATCACAAAAATCAACAAAATACTTTTACTACCATTTGCGTTCATCCATGAAGCGTAACAAATTTAGCGCGTTGTTTTACTTTTAAAACGTTAACGGTTTTATCTGAAAACGTGACACTTCGGACAAATGAATCAAGCATTGAAAATCTTGTTCTAAAGTGACTCCTGAACGATAATTCGTTCCAAACTTGTCATCTTTTCTCGTCTCCATTGTAATAATATTTTCTGAGCAGACTTTCATCGAAGTAAGCGGGCAAATCTTGAAAATATTGGTAGATCATAAAGCAAACATGATCGTATGGCGCCAAAACGTTGTCAATTTCGCGACCTGACCGCAAACGTTTCATTGGTCAAAAGTGACACGTTACAGACAACACCGTTGAGGTTTTAAAAGTAAAACATCGCGTTAAATTCGTCATGCTTTATGGATGAACACAAATGGTAGTAGGGAACAAGGAAACACAAGGGAAATTTCTTTGGGAACAAGGAAACATGGACCCCCCCCTCCGCCCTCCCCCCCCTAAAACAGTCACAACAGTGACTCACCTTATGATCCAAGTCATAGTGTCGTTAGTCCAGTCCAGTGCTGTTTCTGTCAGACCCTCCTGAAGGGCCTTGGCCAACACTTGGACATAAAATCCCAGGAAACGGGTTCGCCGCTTGAATTTGAGCACTGTCGACAGAACAAAAATATAAAAGCGTGGGTATCTCACAAACAAGCAGACGTGCATCAAGAAACCAGGATTACAGCACGGCAAGTAAATTCCTTTTCAATTCTTGGAATATGGTGATGGATAGAGACATAACTTATCTACAATTTGTGTAGCATGAAGTGACTGGGAGTATTGCTTCTCCCCACTGGATGGGATGCTAGTACTTCTCAGTTTATTCTAGCAGTAAGGGCATGTCTCCCTTGCTCCTACGTTGTGGGAAATTTGGTGTACAGTCGATAGATGTTAATGATCTAATCTGCAGGTTTTCTCACAAAAAACGTCTTTGCAACGTTACTGCCTTTTCAGTGTAATAAAGCAAGAAGCCTGCGTGCATACGTCCTTGCAAAGGATTTTGTAAGAGGAGGAGGAAGAGGAGGAAAGGAGAGGTCTTCCTACAAGCCACATTTTTGAAAGGCAAAAATATGTACTTAAGCACCATAATTTGTCTTATGAATCAAAGCCTCACATAGTACGAAGTACGCTAAAAGATAACCACTGACAAGAAAGTTAAGGAAATAAGAAAATCAGTACCTTTTGTTTTGTCCCTGTCGCAGCTGTTACATGGATCGTCACGCATCGAGGGGTAACGTTGTGTGACAATAATATAAAGGTGGTCACGCCAGTTTGGCGTCACATGGATATTTTATGTTGCTTAGCGACAAACGTGTCAAAAACCGAGGGTTCAATTTGTTTATAAGATAAGAAGATAACATTTTCAATGAGATATGTTATTTTTCTCGACCAGGATGGAGGAGGGCACATCAGTGTGTTATAAGAGTAACAGTTCCCTTAATTCAGTGAGAACGTCGCTACGAGAAGTGGAAAGAAGGTATTTGCCAATGGGGGGGGGGGGGGGGAGTTTAATAAACTCGTACAACTCTTCTGAGAACAACTGGAACAGTGCACCATTAATGGATTATTCTTCACATTAGAATGAATTTCAAAGGTAGACTAGGCCTTATTATATTTGTTCACTGAAGAAAACGACTTCAGTGATAATAAATTTGTGGAAACATTGTGATTTAAAGATGAAAGATTTAGAGATAACAGAGATCTTCCAGTACTTTTTCCAAAAGTGAGGTTAAACAAGTAAATGACAGATCGGGAGCAATAGAAACTACACACATCCGAATAAAGCAATACAGAGAAGAGACTTAAATTTAAATGCAGACAAGAGAGAAAGTACGTGACAACAGTAGAGAGTGAATTAGTACTGTTTTTATTATGCGTACAGGAATCTAAAATGAGACGAATACATGTGAAATGAAAGGTACAATTACTATGTGACAAAACAGTACACCACAAGGAATCACACTGATGTAGTCAGGCTGTGACTCAGATGTCTGTCACGCAAGTGGTTTACATAGTTTCTCAAGTTCTGTCACGATCATAGCAATGTTTCATTTTTCAAGTTATGATACTATGAGGGAAAGAGGTAAAAGAAAGAACTAGAATATCAGCACATTTCTGACAACTGCTTGGAGTTCAGTAGTGGAAGCCAAGATGGATTTTCACAGTAGACAAACAGATTGAAGTGGAAGAAAAGAAAGATCGCATCGAGAAAAGTCAGGTATCCAGTGGAGGTAGTGTGAATATAGCAGTCCTGTGTTAAAGAGAGAACCTGACAAAGAAAAAAGTTAATAAACAAAAAAGGCATTAAAATGCAAAGAAAATACTCAGAAGACCACCCAATTCTCAGAACTTTAAAATTAACATGAGAAAATCAGAGTGGAAATTTGACATTTTAAGCTTCGAAGCAAAGGTGATCACTTTACCCTTGTAAAGTTGCAGTTCATACGAAAGTTAAACGCTAAGCAAGTGAGGTTGAGAGTAAAAAGGGAGAGCACAATGCGAACAGATAAAGCGTTTTTCGTGACGTAATTGATTAAGAGTGCACCATTTTAAAAAGCACAGACGGTTGTTTAGAAAACGGCTATGTCATGGAACAATTTTAGAGAGAGCAGAGATAACAGATCAGGAGTAGGAAGCCTTACTGAGTCAGTCAAGAGTAGAAGAGATGAAAGACGCTTCTGAAGCAGTTTCCTCTGCTGAGCAGTCAGAGGAATCTTCGTCAAGGCCAAGATACCAGTCAATATCCCAGTCTTCAAAAGAAAAGATATACTTTACTGTCAGACAAAGTACGTGTACATGCATCACCATGCATGCCCGTCTCACACAGAGATGTCTCTAAAGACAGCTGAAACATTTGTCCAATCACAACAAGCGTAGATAAAGTAAGAACCAATCAGAATTTGAAGCAAAATCATGCTAGCGGTGTGAGGTAGGGTAGCAGCTTTTGCAAGGTCTCATATGAATGGCTCGCTACCCTTCAAGAGAACAATAGAACAAACAACAGGAACAATGTTCCTAGCCCCCAAACAATAGCAACTACTACACTACAGGACCAGTGGAATTAAAATTTACAAGAGCTGCTACAATTCTGCTTTCACAAGGTCTCACACAAATGACTCCGTTCTCTTCGAGAAAACAATAGAACAAACAACAGGAACAATGCCCCTAGCCCCCCTCTCACAAACAATAGCATCTGTTTCACAAGAGGACCAGTAGAATTATGCACAAGCTTCCGAGAGCTACTACACTGCTGGCTAGCTAAGTGTGAGATGAGATGCAACTAGTACCAAGTTCTAAAACACACGTAAGCAAAGTCACGATGCTTTTTGTTGATAGTCTTAGATAAAAAGAGACTCTTGTTTAGCTTCTGCTGCTTAACATGACAGGCCTTTATCTTCTTCTAGAATTCTGATCCAATTTTGTTACATTATTTATATTAAACGCATTTAACCTTATTTAAATTGATTCTGGTATACTGGCTTTTCCCCTCGCTCCACGAGAATCCTCACCCTACACCTTCAGCTACAGGACTTCATTATCATCCGTAATTCACCCACCCCCACAATCCTTTCTCCATCTGAGGTCTCCTCTTAAAAATTTTCTTACCTTCTTTGTATGCTTGCTGTGCCGGGAGATTGGCCACAACTGAGTGAAGAACAGACGGATCCTCAGAGCCAGTTAACTCCTCATCATCACGGTTCAAAGCTAAGCAAGACGTAAGAATTATCACAACAGCATAATAAAACTGTTATAAATAGCTCCACCAACTTTGAAAAAAATTAGAATGGATACCTCAAATACACAATAATCACATCAAATCTCAGCGATTTGCCTCTGACCTAACTAAAAAAACGGGACGCCAAAATCATCATACTAGACATCCACTGTAGCTTGTTTCCAAGCGTGAGGCCCGGGACGTGAGGGGAGAAATACATGTCAACAGACAAAGCAGAAATTTATTTTTCCTTCTATAAATCATGAATCACACGCTGGCAAAGTGAAAACACGAGGAAAAAAAGCTACGTAGTATACCCTATAGTATACTTCAAGCGTAACTTTGTGACCCAAAGGTTATGGCAAATATATGTGTTTCTCTTTCTAATAGCGTCTGTCACAAACGGAATGCAAAACCTTAAGAAGTCACCCTTATAACTAAGGGTTAAACTAGTGATATACCGACTCCCTTAGAAAGCTCACCTTGTTGGCTAAGTTTTAAGATATAAGCTTCCAAAGCCTTCAATTCTTCGTTCTGTGCATCTGCAGTGAAGGCAGCGGCTTCCTTCTCTAGTTTCCCCAGTCCTCCTTTGCCTCCGCCACCTTTAGGCTTCTTAGTCGCCCCAGGCTTCTTCTTTGTGGACTTACTTGGCGGGGGTCCACCCAGAGTGGCGGTTGCCATGGCAGCTGCTGCTTGCATGGTTGTCATGGTACCAGCACTGTCAGGGGCAGTTTCAAGGTTTAACATTTTCTTGCCGAGCTCAATAATGGCACCGGCTACTCCTTGTTCGTTCCACATCTGTAAAATCTGAATTGTTTTACATGCAAAAATTTAACACTTACCGTATTTACTCGAATAAGCGCCGCCCCCGAATAAGCGCCGCCCTCGAATAAACGCCGCATTTTGGACAAAAAAGTTAATAAGCGCCGCCCCCGAATAAGCGCCGCAGTCCCAATGCGGCGCTTATTCAAGGAATTCCGTTTTACTAAAAACTGCACTTCAAAGCAGCTCTAAAACAAACTTAAAATTTCTCTTCATCGAGAGCGATGCTTTGCAGTTCACAGTGATGGTTTTACTGCTCGCCCATTAGTTTTCTATCCAACATTCTTACAATACGTAGTTCTGCAAATGTTGTGAAGGCCGCGAACTTTGCAAGGACAGCTAGCGCTACTTCTCTCTTCAGCAAGAGACGAATACTGACAATCAGAAGACGTTATTTTTGATAACTGCAAAATATAAGATTCTTTGTGGCGTCCAAATTTTAAATAAGCGCCGCCCTCAAATAAGCGCCGCCCTCGAATAAGCGCCGCACTTGAGGAGCGAAAAATTAAATAAGCGCCGCGGCGCTTATTCGAGTAAATACGGTAACCACAGAGAGGGAAGGTTTGTGGACAATTTACAAAATTGAAGAGAAAAACAGATGGTAACAAAGATATAAAAACGCAAGGCGTGACAGTACTTGACGTAATCAAAGAACCGCAAAAAAGTGGTGGATTGCGTTACCTTTGCTATGTAATACGTCACGGTAGCGATCATGTGTGACAAACTATCTGATGTAGAAGAGGACTTTCTGTGACGCGTTAATGAAGGGACCTCTTGGAGAACAGCGTGACATCGCAGTAAAACCTAAAAAAAATGTAATAATAATAAGTTCCAACGTTATGATAAAAAAATTACAAAATTTTCTATAACAACTCTTAAGATAGTTGAAAAAAAAATTGACAAATAAAGGCTGTTCGATCTGAATTTTTAGCACATGATATTTCTTAACATTTGATCTACAAACCTGTACAACGGGTTTAGCAGGAATCTTCTGGTGAATAAGAGGAGCAAGCAAGCCGTAACACTGAACAACAGCCTGTAAACACAGTGCAGTGTCGTTCAACCAGCCGGCAACTTGGATGGCAAGCAGGAGTCGCTCACATTCCTCAAGCCGAGCAACCTAAAGTGAAAAGAAGGCAAATAACTAATGTTGACTTAGTGTGTAAATAGATGTAGAAGCCATGAATGCAAACACATTTCTTGATAAACATTATCAGCGCAATTCTTCCCAGAATTCTAGAGCGGTATAATTGTGTGTTAGTGACAGAACACAACATGAGGCGTTTCAAAAGGGATCTGTACTAGCGCGAGACCGTTTCTTTACACGAATTTCAAACGCGATCATTTGAGCGAATTAGAAGCAGGACTACGAGTTAAGTTTGCTGTTTTATTATCATCTAAAATTTCCTCTGTTTATTGACAAAAAACAAAGCTGAAAGCAATAACAGCAACTATGCAAGGGTATAAGTACTTTCTTGGGCAAACGCCAGTCCCGAGAATACAACAAAACCGCTGACTTTTGGTAGGATATCCAAACAGAACGTACTAATTTGCTACCTCCAGAGATGCTAAAACTAATTTACAAAGCCTCTTGCTAAATAAAAACCATCTTCAAAGCCAATGAAAAGCAAACTTTGCATTGTCTGGTAGAAAAGACCTTGTTTACCTGCCCACTGTAAAGAGGTCCACTGTCACACAGGCAGTCACAGAACAGATGACCCTCTCGTATCCTGATATCCACAGAGATGAAGATGCTCTGGAGAAAAAGTCTTGCTAACACAGGTGACGATTCACGCAGCCTGTCTTCATCAACTCTGGCAAAATAAGACAAAATAATAACTTTCACTATGGGCTAGTATATCGAAGTATAGCATGTACAAAATTTGACCATGTAAAGCCGAAGCCAAACAAGAAAAATGGTTGACAAGAAATCTGCCTTTTCACTTGAGTCTGAAGATGACATCTGCTCGAGACATCAATCACCAACATTACAACAATCGTATTGAGGACTACCCTCAACTCGCTGTTTGGGATTAAAATTCTCCTTATTGATGGTTACGTTAGTTTTAAGAATTTGGTGGTACGCCCAGCTCTACTTGGGAGCCTGTTCGCAGGCTTGTACATCAAGACAACATCCCTTATAATATATAATGGTAATAGGACTGAGTGGAGTCCAATTCGGTCTGTAATCATACGAGTGATCAACGAAATCGGACGACACGATGTCCAGTTACCAATTAGTCAAAACTATGACAAACTTTGAGAAACAAACAAACTTTCCCGGTGAAATGGTTTAAAGTCTTTGTGAATACTAAAAAACATAACAGTTTACTCAACAAAATGCACAACAACAGCGCACGCAAAATGACACGTACTGTCCAATTACACAGGCATGACGCGTAAACTGTCCTATTACAATGTTCAATTACAGGCATGACGCGTACACTGTCCTATTAGTGCTCAAATCGGGCTGCTGATAACCAATCACGTTCGATAATTTTGTTATAGTTTTGATTAAGTTGATTATTTTCATTATTCTCCTGACCTGTCTGCTTTAAATGTATGAATTTAAGGGTTATACTTAGTAATGAAGATCAAGATGAGGATAACAAACCTTTGCAAAGAGATGCACAAATCAGAACTAGCTGTTTGGATATTAGTGTTCTCTTCACTTTTTTCTGGTTCCTTCACATAATGATTCCACAAAACGGAAGCAGCCGATTTTGCAACAGGTAATACACCAGAGGAAAAGGCGAGCTGAAAATTATGTAACAAAGAACACAATCTAAATTTGTAGTTAATACTTGAGACAGGGTTTTTTAGTGCCCTCCTGTGTGTTTTTATGCATCATGTTACTCTGACACAAACCATAACAGGTACGACTATTAACATTTGAAAAATGCCCCCTTCTGCGAAAACTAGATCTCTGTAGCCCTGTAACTCGCCGACAAATGACCACATACACTGATTTAGTTTCCGCTACTCTCAAGATTATAGCTAGATTTTATTACACTTAAAGATAGCAACAAAATGCAATGAGTTAATTTTCACTTGTGCCTTGCCGAGCCCTTTTCAAAGAATAATTCCCACCAAAGATGCCTTTAACTTTTTCCCTGACCCTTTCTTGACCTGTGACAACCATGATGTTGAACAGTGTAAGAGAAGCTAATTACATATGTACGTACAGTAACTATACACAATTACGCCAGGCTAAAAATATTTTTGTTTGGCAGAATTCTGAAAAAAATGTCCTTAGCTTGAAAAAGAAACAGAAACCTTTGAAATCGAACTATATACATGTACAATAATGTGCGCCCATACAGTTTGCTTTAAAGGATGTTTTAAGAAGTAAAGTAAACTGTCACGCTGTAACTTGTTACATACCTGAGCCAAGTAGCCCCACGCCATAAGAGTTGGCAGTGGATGAGCAGCGAGTACCGGACGGCAAGTGAGGCCAATACTTCCACCAATCAGCTTACCGTGTTCATTGTAAGCTGCCACAGCTGCCATGTACTTCTCATCAGCTTTGAGCCCACGCACATAAAACTGGATGTCAGCAGTGGCTGGAATCTGAAGTAAACAACCAAATAAATGACTAACAGTTAGACTACAGTTACTGTAGTCAACGTTTGTAGATTCTAATCTTACATCAGATTCGCTTGGTTCCGGGAAATTGTTTCATAATTATTCTATCTGATGAGAAAAGACACGATCTTCACAGCGAGCCCACCGTTTGGATCATATCATAAACATTTTCGGTACTCTTTGGAAATCTTCGGAAATAGTCGGAACATCTTCAGAAATTTTCAAAAATAGTCGCAAATCTTTGGAAATAGTCGGAACATCTTCGGAAATTTTCGAAAATAGTCGGAACATCTTCAGAAATTTTCGAAAATAGTCGGAAAACTTTGGAAATAGTCAGAACAACTTCGGAAATTGTCGAAAATAGTCGGAACATCTTCGGAAATCTGAGTAATGTGGAGACGGCAATCTCACGTATTTGACTTAGAAAAGTGGCAAGTATAGATTGTTATTCGCATAACTTGGATATAACGGCCATCTGGCAACACCAACAAAATGTTCATGGCAATTCTATTGAAAAGACGGTTGTTTGCGGCTCTTCATCAGCAAAGACCTAATGCCTTAGATAACACAAAGGGTACCATGTACCTCTTCTCCAGTCCCCGGGAGCTGATAGTCATTGAGCCTGACTTTCACGTTATTACCGCTGGCTGACCTTGCAAAGAGTCGATACCAGGCCACCTGAAAGCAAGTACAAGAAATCAAAAATAATTAATGACACTTGCCACTATCAGTGTTTCAAGAGGATAAGTACAAAATGATACATTAGTCTACTCGTAAAACACAATGCAAATAAGAATGCTTTAAAATTAAAAACAAAAACACAATTGCGGTTTAATGGAAAGTTTTGCATCCTTTTGGGTTTGCATCACCATTTTCTTCAAGTGTCAACAAGCAAAATAAAAGAGGGAAATGACAAAGTCCAATTTGCCATCTTTGAAAAGTGCTTTATTAATGCACATGTGGGCATTGTTTCGCTTGCATTTGCCCATGTTTGTACACGAGAACAAGCTTGTGTTTGTGTTTCCATCGCATTTCTAAAGCAGGCTTTATTGATTGATTGGTTTTCGTTTCCTGTCTTGATATTGTAAGCCATAAGAGCGGTTTTCACTTGAGTGCCAAAAGCAATTTGGGTTTCCTTCGGTTCTACATTACTACGCTTAGAGATTGGTTTAAAAAACTCGCGCCACTTTCTCAACCAATCAGGAGTAAAACCAAAACCAATCGTGGCTCGCCCACACACGTTTGCATGTATTTGCTTCAAGTTTTGACTGGTTCACTGGATTGTCTGCGATCTATTTTATTGGCCAGTGTGATTACTTCAATGGTTTTAGTTTTACGACACTCAGTTGAAAACTACTTTAGAAGAAATAAAAAGCAAATTATTAGTTAGATGAACCTTTTAAGTGATAGGAACCTTACCTTTTCTCCACTTTTGGGTTTAAAAGGAGCTGGTTTGAACACCAGCACAGAAGAACTACGATAAAGAAGAAGAGGAGCTGGAGGCACATCTGAGGGTGGTGTGTCATCACTTGTATCATCTGCCTGTCTGTTCCAACTAGACACCTTCCTTTCCTGCTGCTGGCACTTGACAATCGACTCTTGGCTCTCCTGCAATGGAAGTGTACATGTATGAAGTATCAGAATGACTGCAAGATTGCGTGACAGAGAAAGAATGCGTGACCTTAAAAGCAAGAAAGGGTGAGATTAAATAAAGTAAGATTGTGTGACACAAAGGTAAGAAAGTGAAATGCAAAGCAAGGATGTATGACCTTAAAAGCAAGAATAGGTGAGATTAAATGAAGCAAGATTGTGTGACACAAAGGTAAGAATGTGTCATGCAAAAAGCAAGAATGTGTGACCTTAAAAGCAAGAAAGGTGGACATTAAATAAAGCAAGATTGTGTGACACAAAGGTAAGAATGTGTCATGCAAAGCAAGAATGTGAGACCTTAAAAGCAAAAATTGGGTGGCATTAAATAAAGCAAGATTGTGTGACACAAAGGTAAGAATGTGTCATGCAAAAAGCAAGAATGTGTGACCTCATAAGCAAGAAAGGGTGAGATTGAATAAAGTAAGATTGTGTGAAACAAGGGTTAGAATGTGTAATGCAAAAAGCAAGGAAGTGTGACATAAAGTAAGAGTGTGTGACATTTTTAAGCAAGAATGAGTAATGCAGAAACAAGAATGTATGACATAAAAGCAGTAATCTGTAACGCAAATTATAGTAAGAGTGTGAGGATCGATGGCGAAGAATGCTACACAAAAGAAAGAACGTGTGATGCAAAAGAGCGTGACACAAAACTGAAAAGCATACAATTTTATGTGCTATTATATAATGTTGTGAAAGACAGGATGTGAAAAGGATGTGACATAAAAGGAAGAATGTGTGACACAAAAAGAAGAATGCATGACAATCACATAAGCACAACAGTGTGATGCAAAATCAAGAATGCGTGATACAGAAAAAGAAGCAGTGAATGCGTGACAGGAGCAAGAAAGTAATGCAGGTAAATGACATTTATACCTGAAGAAGCTGTGCTTGTCTTTCAGTTCCCACGTGACTCCTTGACTTTACAGACTGTCCCGCCATATGCATTAGCAGTAGAGCTTTGGACAGCGGATTCCTGTTGCACTCAGATTGCAGTTCATTTTCTACTTCACTAAACTGCAAGGAACTGGTGGTAGTTTTTAACTTGTCCTGTTGAGTAAGGAAAATAAAACATTGAAGCTGCTAAACAACATTGCAAAGCATTTATTTGGTGGACTGTTCTTCAAAAAAAGACTTTTGAGCAAATCGTAACCATTTAAAAATAAATGCAAATTTAAAAAGTAATGGTTTACAGAATTTTATGATAAGGTACCTACAACTGACTAAGATCAAATTTACACTGTCACCTGCTTTTTAGCTGACTTCTTTGATTCAAGTGGTTCTGTTATAATAAAATTAATTAATGAGTAAGTTGAGACAATACATGTCCCTTTTGCCAATAGCATATTTAAAGTAGAGCTGCACACTAAAGTGGGGGGGGGGGGGATATCATGGCGTTCTGTACTTCCCGCTTCCCGTCCTTTTTACTTCTGGTTCCTTCCCTTTTCTTAGTGGTTCCCGCCTTTGTGTTATTTCTACTGCAAAATATAATGGAATGTTGCTTCCGACTCTCTCTTCCCCCACCCCCACCCCCTATTCGCTTGGGCTCCTACCCTACTGTCCCCTCCACACTAAGGTAAAAACTGTTGGGGTAAACATGGTTAATTAAAGAGCCACCCTTCAGTGCCCCACTTTCTAGAGGTAAATTACAGACTTTACCTTCCCTATGAATTTATTTTTACTTTTGCCTGTCTATGTCTAATCCCTTAGCTTCCCTACCCAGCATTGTAACTTGTGTGAGATGTTGATTGTATATTACCTTGTCCAAGATTGGCCAACTTCACAGCAATTCTGTGCCGAACAAACAACAACTCCATGTGCAAAGCTTCAATCATCCTCTCCAACAGGCTGGGATCCTGGGATTCTGTAACCTCGTCATCAGTCTTGGGTTTGTTTACACTTGAAGAAGGCTGAGAAAAAAAGCAACAAAAACATTTAAAAGTTGATGCTTGTATGTTTATAGCCTTTTGCTCAATACCAATAAGTTTACAATACAGTAGAATCCCGATTTCTTTCAAGAACCCTGGGTTTCTCAAGACCTTTGATTTCTCAAACCAATTTAAGTTTCCGTTGACTGTATGTTTCTGTAATTTTACACCCGATTTATCAAAGCTCCTGATTTCTCAAAGTAATTTTCGTTTCCCCTGGAGGTTAGAGAAGTCGGGATTCTACTGTAATTAATTATTGTATTCTGTACACCAGTTTCTCAATTTTAAATTTCGCGCAATAAATTCTGACGTGAAGTTAAATCAAAATACATCTACATGTACAACAAAACTATGGCCATTTTTTGATGTGCTCTTTCTCATTCACGCTCAATGGACTAGCATGGTTGCCACAGACATCAGTTTTCAAAATTCCCTGACTTTTCCCTGATAAAAATCATATTTCCCTTACCAAAAAATGCAAATTGTTAGATATAGTTGCAGCATCTGGCCTCCATTTCCAAGAGAAAAACATCCCTGAGATCACACTGACCTGAAATATTATTTTCTTCCAGCCTTCAATGGTATTACATCAGCAGCAATATAATTTCAATTTTCTCTGACTTAATTTTCTTCAATACATGTATGTCAATTTTCCCTGATTCAACATAAAATTCCCTGACTTTTCCCTGACCTTGAAGAAATTTATTTTTCCCTGACCATTTCCTGACCTGTGGCAACCCTGACTATAGAAAGGTACAGCTTGTAGACTAACTGCTAAATACCATTTAGCCCTTTACCTTAATCCAGCTGACGTCAGCAATGTTCCTCTTGCCTGTATCAATCACCGTATCACGTGCCCTGGCAATATCTCTGAGCCCCTGCTCCAGAATGTCCAGCACCTTATTCAACACCTCTCTTGCCCCTGAACTGACCCCGCCCATGGCGACAGTCATCTGTTTGCTGTAATCTGTAAACAGACTTCTCAGAGGCCCAGCTCCAGTAGCAGGCTTCTCTGGTGCCTCTGCTTCAGTTTTCTCCTACACAATTGGAAACAAAAATAAGTAAATTTACTGATGTTTTGCAAGTCCAGAGTATTGTAACAACAACTTGCAAAATAAATAACATTTTTTGGCAAAAAAGAAAAACGATGTCCTTATTGGATGAACTAAACAAATAATTTTATCCTGATCCCTCCCCCCTTTCAAAGTTGTTGCTTACAGGTTTGAATGTACTCCGAAATTCAGACAACATAAATAATGGACTCCACAGGTAGCTATTTGAAAATGTCTTAAATGAGTGTTTCAACTCTTCCTGCAAATTGGTCGATAGTTTCAGTCATGGATTCTTGCATCATTGACCATTTCAAAACAGTTCGATTATCATTTGAGAGTTCAGCAGAAGTTTTTCATGACAGCATTACATGTATGTGTAAAAGTTTCCAAAAAGTGATGAATAAATAATACAATTTATATTATTATTAATAAATTATTTGCTTAGCAGCTTTTACACAACAATTTATGTATGATAGCTGGTGGCAGATAACAAACTAAGGCCCTTCAGGTCCTAGTTTGTCCAAAGGATAAGGTAGATCCGCCACTGGATAAGACACGGTTTGGTGAATTAAGGGAGCAATTTATAACATTTTAATAGTTAGTGGAAATGCTGCAAAATGTATCACGATGGCAGACATTTCACTATGGACAAGCTTCCAACCTGTTTAGTGTCCACATGCTCTGGGGAGACAGTCGCTGCTGGTGTTTCTGCGAAATGTATGTCTGCACTGCCAGCCCTGGAGTGATCAGTGAGACGGGCTTTACATTCCAACAGTAAGGAGAACTTCAGCGTCACTTCAGCACTAAGGATGGGATCAAAACTGGAAGCATTACTCCAGGAGAGAGCTGTGTGCACCACGGTCAGAATGTACAGCCACTGGAAAGGAAGAGAAATGGCCACGATTTGAGTGATTCATGTGGGTGAGTTTAACGAACATGACATAGTTTCTCATATAACAAAAAACTAGGACTGTTATTTCTTCCCATGGATGAATAGAAGATCACGGCAGGCTATCCCTTTAATTTTTTTTGCAGGGAACTACAGGTTGTACATGCATTTAATATACACCTGGGACTGGCACTGTGAGAGTAACAAGTTAACATAAGGGTAGAGGCCAGGATAACCATCAGGAAATTGGGAGTAGCAGTAGTACGTAAGTACATGTACTTCTTTAAATTGGGATGCCAATCAATCGTGCCTTTAACCTCCATCCCTCCCTGCCCTTCCAATAAAAATACCCATTACTTTGGGTAGAAAAAGGTTTAAAATGCAAACTCAATTGCTTACCATAAGATATTTAGTCTAAAAAGTGTACTTCTACAATGTTGATGCACCACCCTGATGCCACTCACCCACCCGACCAACCACCCTGTCTTGGACAATAAATGCACCCAAGTCAAGCTTAACTGTACAACCTTTGGTTCATAATGGTACATGTACATACATGTATTTATCACTCAGTTTGACATGACATAATAAAATTGTATTTAAAAAATACAGGTCTGAATAGCATGACCTACAGTGTAGCCTGGTGAACAGGCCTAGGTTCCTTATTGGGATACATTGTAGGAAGTTCTCTTTGCAGGTTAAGCACAACCTTGGCTGAAATACATGTGTTTTTTGCATCAGCCCTCTGTATAACCACAGTCCACAAGTAGCTACATGACTTGGGCAACAGTAGAAAGCTTAAGGTAAATTAAGTTCTGTAATTTGTTTACAAGTTATCAAGTGAACTTACCCGATTTACAAAGACATCATTTAACAGCTGTTTGCAGTTCTCCAAAGATGAGGACATGATTCTTTGAAAATGAGGCTTGCACTTTGACCAGAGAAACAGAGCAGCATCCACCATCATGTCATTGTCTTTCATAAGGATAGCCGACTGAGAAAAGAAGATGCAATGTACCGATAATTAGAATGGAAGATTTTTCTCTGTCTGAGTTTTCTTTGTGAACTTACATTTTATATCTTTATATCATTTAACCTGCTGTGCAAAAGTAACCTTTAAATTCTTTTCTAAACTGGCATCATCTGGTCTAGATTAGCATTCCAGGGTTTACATTATCATCAGATGGCAGTCCTTTACATGTATATCTTAATTTCTATCCTCCAACTTGTTACAGTAAACCTCAAATGTATAGCGAAGGGCCAAGAAACTCAGGCAACATTTGCTCATTATAAAGGGGTTTTGTTAAATCAAGGCTCTTTTCCATACATTAAATTTGCTATAACTGGGCAAAGACCATAACGATTGTTTGTTATACTGAGGACTTGTTATTGAGGGGTTGGTTAAATCAGGGTTCCACTGTAGCTTACTACATGTACTTTTTGAAACTATTGGTAAGTAATTACTGAAGTAAAAAGTTGGAATTTAAATGCTATCCTTAACACTCCTAGTTTGAGAGAGTAACTGAAGTCCAGTGCACTAACCACTGAACTACCATATGCATGCTGACCTACAATTGAAAGAAGGCTCAAGGTTTGAAAATTAAATACTCCAGAAAAATTAAGAACTAACCTTAAAAGGTTCTTCAGAGCAGGACTGAATAACATCAGCCAGATGAGTCAGCTCTTCAAGTGCACTACCACTCTTCCCTGTGAAGAAATGTTCATTGACTATGTAAATATTTTAGCTTATAGTTTGAAAAATTACAAAATAAAGTACTGTAGGTTTATATTATTGATTAGCATCAATTATGTGCGCCCACAGAGCATACAAAAGGCTATGTACAGCTAGATAGCTCTCTGTGTGCATCACAGGCATTCATAACTGCGTGATAGGTGCCAGTCATTATTTCTGCACATTCTGAACATAAACATTTCTAGTTATGTACCTCCATATTCAATTAATTTGAAAATAATTTAAGAGTAAGAAACTAAGCAATATTTGAAAACAGTACTAAGTTACATACATGTATGTTATACTGAGAAAAATAAAGAAAGGTAAATTACAGCACTCCAATAACTGTAAATAATCTACATTTATGCCCCTAGGGGTAGAGAGAAGCACTCAGAGAGTCACCGGCTAAGTGTACTTGTCTTGTATAGGGAAGTGGCCTGCAGACAATTTAACCAAGTACTTAAGGCCCCAATTGCACCCTGTGTCACCTACGGGATTATGATAACTTTTTTATATTGTGTGGTTTCAGAAAATATCCATACCCCACCACGGAAGGTTATTGGAAATTCCAAGGGGTTGTGGGGTCTCAAAAGCCAAAACTTTTAAAGGAAAGTACTGTATGAACAAGCTAAACTGGAATTTCCAGAGGGGTCAGGAGGATCAAACCAAAAAAACCTTCTGTGGGGGAGGTATGGATATTTTCTGGAACAACACATCGTTATGGTTTTTTTAAATAACCGGCACGCATACATGCATGCACAGGCGATGACGCTTTACAATGATCCCAGAAATTGCATTTTTCTTATTGATTTTAATTTTTATTTGCCTTGACTACAAAACGAACCTCCAATACATTACAAACCTACAGTATGATAAGATAAATACATTAAATCATTATGAACTTCGTCATTTAGCAACAGAAAGGCCCAGGATTGATTTCCACACCTAATCGATACTGAAGATTGTGTGACATTTCCGTATTGAAATGGTCTGAAATGTAATGAAGTCAACACCGCTTACTAGAATCACTTACATGCATTTATGCAACTTATCAAACAAAACATTTTAGATCAGCTAAATCAGCAATAGGGTAGAAGTTCTTTCTGAACTCTGGCTTCTCGTACAAATAGGAATATGGATACCGTCACTGTGTTATTTTTAATGGCTTGAGATAAATACCCGAATAAATATTATCAACGAAGGGAAAAGTTAAATATTATCGACAACAATGCACGTCAAAACAATGATTTCAGATAGCTCACCACTGCAATCTAATCAAGATACTGCTGCCATCGGTCTCTCTTTTGGAAAGGTTTCAAAAGTTATGACACTAACCGGCCTTCACTCGCCAAATTCGACATCAGTCAACTTAGTCTGCCATCACGTATGCCGACTTCGAATACACGTACAACGGTAAAAAAGTTCTTTAAGCGAGCTCACAATTATCCAGTACATCATTCTCCCCTGACCCCAAAACTCCGTTTAACTGTACGTTAGAAATCAAACGCGTTTTGCCGATGGATGCTCTTAAAGTTGATTCATACTCATTGACAATCAAAGATGGCGAACCGAAACTGAGTAAACAACAAAGTGCCTAGTTCCCAGTGCTACTCGGTTGGAGTAATCGTAAACCCGTCCACCGGGCCATAACATATAGGCGTCACCGCCTAAAAATACTGCATATTATTATTCTGTTACACCCACCATGTGTGTGGGCAGCTGTCTCCCCTTCATCCGTGTGAGCTGGTGTTTTCTTTGGTTTCTTTACATTGTTGTAAAATGGCTCCAAAGCCAGCATCAGCTGCAGAGTTTTAATGTCCACTAAGCTATTAATGTCACTCTGTTCCTGAAGAAGCTGAAGTGTGGGCTCAATGAGGATGCCAAATGGCTCCCACTGTTCATAACTGAAAGCATACTTGACAAATTTGACAAGAGCAGGAAGAGGCACACCATTCTCACCTATAAAGCAATATACATGTAAATGAGACAGTTACTTGCGTGGTGATGTCCTTTGTTACTTTATTACTAATACTGAGTATGCATGCATGTGGCCACGTTGTTGTTGTCGATGATGATGACGATAATGATGACGATGATGATGAAGATGATGATGATGACAATGATGACGGTGATCATGACAATGATCACAATGACAACAACAAGCTTCATCTGAATCCTAAGTCTCCTCTGGGAGAATAGGGCCATACCACAACAAGCTTAAAGGTGGATTTCCACTGACGCGTAATTTTTTATGTGCGTTTATGTGCATGAAAAAATTAGAGACAATGTATGAAGGACTTGGGTAAATGTGAATGCAAGTTCTTCATACATTGTCTCTAATTTTTTTCACGCACGTAAATGCACGTAAAAAATTACGTGTCAGTGGAAATCCAGCATAAGGGAGGAAAAATGAGACAGGAGAAGGGTGGAGGGTCAAGGAGGAGGATGATAAGCACGGCAACTCAGGAGAGGGGAGAGGAGGTAGGATGAGAAAAGGAGGAGAGGAGGAGGAGAAGGAGAAGGAGGAGGAGGAAAAACAAAATCGACATTTAATCTCACAAAACGTATTGGGCATGTCTTGAGATAAGAATACTTTTTAAAACTCAGTAACTTCTACTGAGATAGACAAAACATTTTGGGAAGATTTTAATAAAACAAATATTGAATGTATCATAGAGTACCTTTGGCCACAAGCTCCATCAGTGAAGTGTTCTGCAGTTCCCAGACAGAAGGGTGAATTCCTCCCTCATGTTTTACCACATGAGACTGTTTTGTTCCTCCACCACCAGCAATAATTTCCATCCCTGCAAAAAACAGCTCTGCACACACATCAATAGCTGTGTCCTCTGCATCTGGAGCTGGCGCTTCACAGTGAAGTGTGCGTCTGTGTGTCTCACTGAGGGCTTCTAATATTGCCAAAAACTTGGCAGCTGTGCCTTGCAGGTCTGTCATAAGACGTTCAGTGGGTGTTCGTGGCCATGCATGCTGCAAACACAAGGGAAAGAGAAAGATTTAGTTAATTGTTTTGGAAAACACTATACATGTATAAGAACCCTTCTTCCCTTGGAGACTACTCTGGGTTTGTTTCACAGTGTATAATGGTTTGTAATGCATGACGGCATGATCTCCATATACCAAGGATGAAACTAGGGGAAATTGTTTTCTAAGACAGAAAGTATTTTCCAAAAGGCCCCTTCCTCTTCCTTTAATTTATTGCTATTTTATTTTATTTTTGGCTGAAAAAATTGATTGGTGACAAAATTTAACAGCTGTTGTTTCTACCCCTGACCTATTTTTACTTGAACATGATTGCAAATGTACTTTGTGTTCCATGTACATGTATTGCCCTGACGTATAATCAACTACTTTACATGTACTACTCCTTTACTTCATACTTACATGAGCAAAATCCTTGAGGTTGGGTTTAGTTTTAGGTCTCAGCAGACCCTTGGGTCTCTTACGAGTTTCAAACACCACCCTCTTGAATATCATGACTTGCATCTTCGTCTTGGCCTGACGAAATGCTGCTTCAGTCTCTGGAGTTGCCTCTGATGTACTCATCTTCTCAATGTCACTCAGCTCATTTACCTTTGTCAGGCCTCTTTTGGCAAATGCTTCGGCATGTATAGGCACCTTAAGGTCAAAGTAACACTGGCACACAGCCGTGTATAAGGTGCTGCGCCATGTCAGGTATTTTACAGTGAGAAGAGGGATGGAGGATTCTAGACACATGCAAGCCCAAAGAAGGAACTCCAAAGCCTGATGAAATAAAAAAAACAACAAAAATAAATATTGTTGGTTAAATGGTAGAATTGCTGGTAACTGGTCACTGCTCCTCCTAGCCCTATCCCCCACCCGGGGGCAAGAAACTAAGATGGTCACTGATTCTCACCTTACTACTGTGTCCACAAGCCATTAGATGTCTGCAGATGGAGTAAATATGCACCGTGCCTGGAAAAACCCAGCATAATTATTCACATGACAAGTTAATGAACTAACTTACAGGTACAGCATACATGTAATTGATGTATTTCAAAAGAAATGCACAGCTCGATTTTTAGGTGTCTTTAATGCAACTTACAACTTACATGTACTATGCAATGTAGCAGTCATTGTACCTTTTCCAACAAAGATATAGATACATGTATGCTGTACAGGTGTACATGTTTTTGTAGCTCAATTCAAAACAATAATCATAGTTACCATTAAAGACCAGCCAGCACAATTCCTCTTTGTGAAGCGATGTTTGAGTTGTCAAGCGTAAAACTTTCAAAGCTGCCACACAGCAAGATACAACATCAGGATTCTAAAGTAGAAAAAAAGAGATCTAGTTACACAAAGCTAAGGGCACAGTATTGAGCTAAAAAGACCAAACAAATTATTACTGTATGAACCTTAGGAAACATATCATGAAAGGCCAACACTAAAACAGGTTTACATGTATAGGTTGAAATATTAATAATTTACATAACAAGTTTATAAAAATAACAAAAAAACAACTCATGTAGTTTAAATATTGTTGTACTTGCCTGTAGTTTAGGATCCTCAGCACTGCTTACATGATAAAAACAAATTGCTTCACCAAGAGCTGACCTCAGCTGTAACCACCAAATAAACAAACTTTTAGCCAGCCTAAAATACGCATTCTGTGTGTGCTTAGAAGGGAGGAGGGGGAGGGAGGTGCTTATGCTGTGGTTCCATTTTACCCTTGGTACAATTTGGTATTTTCCTTTGTTCTGGTGTATGGTAATGTTTGCAGGGTTCTATCTAGGGTATTTGAGGGTTAGAAGCCCCCTCCCCCCCCCCCAAAAAAATGCCTAGCTTCCCCCCAAAAATTATTGTTTACATTACAGTGTACATGTATATTAAGTAACTTTATTATATAAACTGCAGTGGTATAGCGAGTGGTAGCAAATTGATAATCAAAGGCTCTTCGAGCAACCTCATGGTAATTCGATGAATGAAGTGCCGACCTCCGTATTTTTTTCTAAATAAGTGTCCAATAAACTAATAAAAGCAATCTCACTTTGCTTTATTTTTCCACGTGAGTTGCGTCATTGATGACTCCTGCTCTCAGGCGTCGTAGCGCTATTCAGTTTTCACAACTAAAATATTTACCGGTCAGTGTATTATCTTTGATCCTTTTGTTTTTGTGAATATGTTTACTTTTCTGTCAGCACGTATAGCGTTATTTTTGAGCAGCGGATAAAATTTGAGAGAAAAGATACGCCCGAGCACTTCGTGTATCTGCTCGACTCAAAAAGATGAAAAACGGATTACGTGACACGAGGTGGCGTGACGCGAAACAAAAACGTGCCGTTGATGTGGTGTTAACTAAAACACGTCGCATGGCGAGCGTAAGAATTTTTTATAACAATTTAAGCGTAACTATATGTAGTTCATAGCTGCTTTCAGTAATGTCACAATCTCACTTAATTTGCCTTTAATTTTTTTCTTGCGTGAATGGGTCATTGATAGATTCATTGATAGCTTTTTTCTTTAAATAAGCGTTCAATAATGTAACACAGTCTCACTTTATTTCCCTGTGAATGTTTTATTTTTCCATGGGAATTGCGTCATGATAGTTCGTGCCCTCAGGCTTCGTAGCGCGAATTCTATTTCATCACAAAAATATTAAAGTGTAACCTTTGATCCTTTTTAGCGTTAAGTAAATTTGTTTTGTGAATATGTTTACTTTTCTGCCAGTACGTATAGCGTTATTTTGAGCAGCGAATAAAATTTGAGAGAAAGATGCGCGTTTCTGCACGACTCAAAAAAATGAAGAACGGATGACGTGACACGAAGATGATGTGACGCGAAACAAAAACGTGCATGAATGTTGTGTTTACTAAAACGCGTCTTTGAATGTTTTCTTACGTGAATGGGTCATTGATAGCCTATGAGTCCTATGCTCTGAGGCTTCGTAGAGCGGATTCTATTCTCTTTTATCACCAGAGGATACGTGTAACTGATCCTCTTTCGATTTGTTTTGTGAAAATTCAATTTAGTTCCCTGAAAGAGAGAGACCCTGGGAACGAGGTTGGAGAATAATTTGTTTAAACATGCATTGAATGGCGTTTTTATAGAACCTTTCTGTCAGCACGTTCACCGTTAAATGCATGAATTAATTGCGGTTTAATATCAGAATGGAGTGAGCGAGTGGTCGAGTGAGGGAAACACGTCACTTCAAGAATGATCACTACACCTTCATTACCATTCGGTAAAAATGGTATCACACATGTGTGGATAAAAATGATATCCTGCACACATGTGATAGCATTTTTGACCAATCAGCTCGCAGAGTTTGCCATGTTTGAATGCTCTATGAGCCAAAGTTCATCGATATTAAGTTGAAACATCTTCGGATCTTCCTCGGCAATCTTCGGAAATTTTCGGAAAATGTTCGGAAACATTCGTACGACCTACGGACAAAATTTTTAAAATCTTCGGAAAATTGTTGGAAATCTTCGGAAAATCATCAAAAACATTGTAATTGAAGGCATGAGCGCAAGAAACGCACTTTGAGTTTTGGCCAAATTGAAAATTGTCACAAACAACTCCAAATTTCGCACGCAAGTTCGTTTACGTGTGCTCAACACTGCCCTGTATTTAATTTTGCTGGTCTTTCCTTCGTTTTCGAAAAATAACACATGCAAAAAGACAAGGTTTTTGCTGGCGCGGTGTCTTTTGACTTTTCTTTTACAAACGATAAACAAAGGAAACCTTTTGTTTCTCAAGACGATGAAGTCAGCTAAATTTTTAGGGTTCCAGTCCTTGCCCTAACGCAAAAGGTAACCCCAAGGCCGTAGGGTCGGGGTTAGAGTTTCAGATTAGGGTTACAGACTTAGCCCTAACGCAAAAGCCTAGCCCTAACGCAAAAAACAAAACAAAAAAAACTTAACACTAACCCCAAGGGATTAGGGTTAAGCCGTTTCAAGTTAAGTTCAGGATCAGAGTCAGCCTCAACCTTTAGATCGCGCTTTTAATGCAGTAAGCTTTCACGCCAGTTTGCTTGCAGCTAGCTTTTTCTGCCGTCTGCTTGCGGTTAGCTAGTTTCTGTTGTTTCGGGCAAGACTATTTTACTCTGTTACCATTAGCTGTAATTTGCCGAGGTGAAAGTGAAATAAAGACTGTTTGTTGATTGAATACGTTTGCTCGTGTTGTCACATTATACTAGTTTTGCTTTCAGTTAAGTGCCGCCAGCTTGCTCTCACTTCTATCTCCACTCCTTACATCATCACACATCTACAAAATCCCGCGAAAACAAGATAAACTAAGGCACGAATCGATTGATTGATTTATTGATTGATGAATATTTAATGAGGCACAGAAAAAAATTTTGCAAGGGGAGGTCCCCTGCCAAACCTATAAAGAACCAGGTCACTTCTCGGCAACTTTGTCGCGGCAGAACCCAAGCGGGTTTTTAGGCCTTCTATGCGGCCAGGCTCTAAACTACCTTGTTTTGGGCAACGTTTTTTCCGAAGCGCTAAACAGCGCTGTTGTACAAAACAAAGGCAGAAACATCACTCAGTTCTTCGAGCGATGCTGTAAACTTACGGGTATTCAGACTTAATGATGTCCTTCAACCACCTGGCAGCCGCACTTGAGCTAAAACTATGAACTTCTTCGTTTTACTTTCGCAGGCGCCATTTCGCTCAATTCAAACTCCTCCGCCTCTAACATGTGACCTTACGTCACAATGCAGTATCCAGTCCTACTCTACTCAACTCAACTCAACAAGAAAAACATGCGCAGCGAGTCGAAGACATGCTTGTTAAATGGTTTCTCGCCTTCCGTAGACGCTTAGAATACTCTACAGGGAAAGATGTACACGCAATGCGTTGGAAAACTCAGACTGCTAGCTGACTGGGAGAACGTAAGCTTGCAAAATGCCTTTTTTTTTGCATTACATAATTTCTAAAAAACGAAGCTAGACCCAGCGAATTTGAATACAGATCAATGTTAAGCACACGTAAACGAACTTGCGTGCGAAATTTGGGGTTGTTTGTGACAATTTTCAATTTGGCCAAAACTCAAAGTGCATTTCTTGCGCTCACGCCTTCAATTAGAAGGTTTGCGCTCACTCGTAAGACATCGATTTCAACACTTGAAAATAAATTTCACGCAACCATGTATTATCCTCTATATATCGGAAAATTCATCCAGACGCGACAAGGTTAGTGTACATGAAGTACTGTAGGTATCCCCTGTCTTAGAATGTTAATTTTGTCTAAAAAAAATGCACCAGATTGCATCTCAGTGCATATTCACTTCAAAAAATTTCTGGGGGGAGGGGTATGCCCCTGGAGCCCCAAAGGAAGCCTGTGGCCTTTGACTACTCAGGATTTCTCCCCCAAACAATAAATCCTAGAGAGAACCCTGGTTTGACAATGAATATAAAACAACAATAAATCTATATGGGATAAATCATGTCTACTATTAATAGTACCTGGTAAATAAACATGTACAGTGTGTACCTACCACCATAGTAGCAGAAGTCATTTCATCAAAGCCATTTGTCAAATGTATCTTGTAAAAGGTATCTGCATCCAGTTCAGCAGCTTCTCCAAGTGTGAGTCCCCTCTGAATGTGTTTTGTCAGATATCTACCATAGCAGTGGAACTGTGCAAGTTTGTATTCCTTCAGGTTGAGGAAAAAAATGAAAACTTGTATTAAAAACCATATACTGGTAGTCATTTAATGAATGAAATAAATACTGCACATCCATGTACAAACATAATTTCTGTATCAATCCCAGATATTAGAAAAGCATATTAGTTTCTGTAACATCAAGTGACTAGTAAGAGTACTCAGTGTATGGTATAATTTGGGGTGCTATAATAAGCTCTTTCCGGGGTGAGCTGATTGCTACATGTATGACCAGAGTAACCGGTGACATATGATCAAATAGCCGGCAGAACTCTGGCAGTCACCACCTTGTTTTGAAAACCCTGCTTAGTTTACAGCCCATACATGTATGTCGCAAACTATAAGAATTGGGATGGGTAATCTTGAACTGTTACATATTGCCATCGGTAAGGCGCAATAAAACAATACTCTTTGTAACACCTAAATCATAATACATGTACAGGTACTTACTTTCTATTCGCTGAACAGTTGGTGTGTTGCCTTATTGGCTTTAGTAAAATAAATATGATGATGATGATGATGATGACTAGTAATATTACATAAAGCAACAATAATAAACATTATTGTACCTTGACAGAAAACAGGAAGTCTCCAGTATTCAATAGCTTTTCTTGGTAGTAAGATTGTGGGAGACGACTTTCATAAGTGTTCCACATAGAGAACAAAGTGTTTGACCTTTGATAAAAATAACAAAAAAATAACATTAATTTAAACAAACATTCATGAATAATGTACATGATAGATTGGTGCAAGATATTTTAAAAACTGTTATTTTTATGTACAGAAGGTATAATGTACATCCACATTTTATACAAGTATACTGTCTATTTTGTTTATAAGAGAATAGTTTAACACAATCAAGTGCACTTGCAGGGATATAGCTAAGAAAACACTAAGCCAGCTCATCATCAAGCCTAGCTGACCTTTCTGGCCTTGGCAGCTCTAAAACCGTACCTTTGTTTTCAAACTAAATTTCAGCCGGATTTAAGCTCTCTTTCAGCCAGTGAAATTAGCTGGCAGCTAGCAACATCCCTGCACTTGTGAATTTTAAGGAACATGAGAGAAGTGCATGGAGAAAAATAATATACAGTTGAGTGCGTCTTGCATTTCTCAGTTCTTAAAATTTCACAATGTAACTCAACAACGCACAAAGGCAAGTTCACTCTCAATTCTCATTACAAAATATGCAAGAAATTGTGTGCACTTAAACTTGCGAAAAAGGTTGTGAATATAACTTTTTTTGTGTGAATATAACCTGATAAAGCATGCCCATTACACACTCAGGTGCATGCTTTATGCATTTGTGTAATGAACCTGAATTAACCAATCCCACTGCACACAATTCTTTTGAATATTTTATAATGCTTTTAAACGGGAGCAACTGCAGAATGCAGGGTCACTTTTGAAGACGGTGTATCCGGTGGGTCGTTTCGCTCGGCAGTGGATGTACATGTAAAGAACAAGAAAATATTGTAATGTGCACTACATGTATGTCTTGAACGGTGTGTAGATTAAGTGGCTTGTTTGGCTCGGCCGTGGAAGTCTTAGTGTAGATTTAGTGGCTCATTTGGCTCGGCAATGGAAGTATTCGGTGTGTTGATTAAGTGGCTCTTTTGCCTCAGCAGTGACTACCGAGCCAAACGACCCACCAAATATATCCATGTTTAAACGTGTCCTGTATTCTGTAGTTATGCCTTTAAAGTAATAATTCCAACATACCCTCGTGCCAGAGGTTCTTCATCATTTTTCTTAATCTTGAGTCCAGTCTCTGATTTCTTCTTAATGTATTTGATAAATCTGGAAAGTTCTTGTTCAAATGCTACCAACACAGGGCTGATCTGCTTGTTATCTGAAATTGTGCATGGATCAAGAAAGAGGAATAGCTTTTGAATACATAAGTAGAGCTCAAATTCTAATCTAAGTGATTCTCACATCGATAAGACTTAACTAAAGATAACTTACATGATAAGTGGTGACTTGGATTAAAGTGAAAATAAGTGGAGAAGTGGTAGCAAGTCAAATACTCGGAAAAAAGATTTTCCGAGTTCCCCAACAGGAGTCGAACCCATGACCGTCCAGAATACCGGTTGGACGCTCTAACCACTGAGCTATGGGGGACTCATGGTGAGCGAGGTCATATATACTGGGTTCTTACTCGGAAAAATCTTTTTTCCTCGGTTTTATTTGACTTGCGACCACTTCTCCACTTATTTTCAAAGATAACTTAATGCTTACGGTCAATTATGTTGGGTTGTCTCAAATATTTAGCACCATTCATAAAAAAATAGAGAAATTTCAACAACCGATGATTAAATTTAAAATAAAACCTCCGTACGTTATAAACATACAGGGTAAGGTCGGATAACAGTTCCCTTTTCTGTACACTTCTACATTGTAGTACAACTGTAGCTAGCTCGACAGAAGCTAGCTAGAAGTCTGAACTCACCGCCGGCACTCGTTCCAGCAGACTGTAGGACATTTCGAGCGTTTCCACTAGAAAAAGACTTTTTCAAGTCTGCTTCGCTTTTTCCTGACGCTGATTGTTCCATATTATAACAAAATCCAGCTCAAATAACGTTATCACAACTTGGTTTTTCAGCTGAGTTTTGTGTGTTGACAAGACGCCATCTTGGAACACCGCGCGCGTTTCTAAGGACTAAGTAACCTCTCCTGCTAGTAAATTATTTTTCTGTCCGGGGGTCGGGTAAGACTGTAATTCAACTTGACACTGGTAATTTCCCGCCCGTTCCAAACTACCAATGGAAAACCCCTGGGAATGAGGTTGCTTGTTCTGTTCTGCAATTTTTATTTTATTTTTTATTTTATTTCAAGTAAATGTCCGGGAAAAGAAAACCCGCACTGATGCGAGCAAGCCACCATGGGTGGGGAGGAGGGGGAATAACGAAGTCCGGGGTATACAGTCATAGTCAACTCTCTCTTAACGGACACCTCTATAAGACGGACACCTGGTGTTGGTCCCGTCCCAGCCGTTTTTCAGTCATTTTACTGTAACAAAACTCCCTATAAGACGGACACCTCTCTAAGACGGACAGTTGGAGCAGGTCACGACGGTGTCCGTTTTAGAGAGAGTTGACTGTATAGTTCTTCAACCCGGCAAGTTACTAACAGTAAAATGTAACAGAACAGAACTCAAAATGTTCGGTGTGTAGCCAGGCATGTTAAAAAATTTTGTAAAAAAGGAATTAAAAAGTTGACACTGGCTAAAAATATAGTTTTTGGACGTTTCGGCCACTACTGTTGCCTTCTTCAGCAGGATAAAAAATGCAAATGTTCAACGGCGTCCTGTTAAAATATGTAAAAAATGTGTGATAAAAACTAAATGAACTTTCCGAGTGCAACAATAGTCTCTAGAGCATTCTTAATGAGTCTATAAATTCTTAATGCTATTGTAAACGTTTGGTAGCGCTATGAACTCCGTTATAATGAACCCTTTTTTCCAGTTTCTTGTCACTTTGTTATTTCATGGTTTCACAGCTGTAGTAGGGAGCCGAAATATCGGTCGGTCGGTGGCTATTTACAGGGGGTCGGCTACTGTTGGAATTCTACTATTCTTAAGTCCCTTTATTTTCTCGAAAAAGTCCGTTTTCGCAAATTTTTAGGTTTGAATTTTCTCAAACAGCAGCCTCAAACTGACATTGAAAGAACTAAAAGAGCTTTTTAATTAACTTTTTGTATGCTGTAGACTTATAAATTACAGTACAGGGACTAGATAATAACAAAAAAGAGACAACTGAAGCTATTTTATGTGACACATTAGCAGGCTTTATTTACTCTGCTTAACCATGTAATTAACACACATGATATATGTATATATTTTAAAGAACGTTTATACAGCTATCCCTATAATAACAAGTTTAATAAAAGATACATTGAAACTAAAAAGAAACGATGTTGCCAGTGTTTTAGAAATGAAATAAATTCTTTACTCCAAAAAAAAATAAGACAATGTTTTTGTAACACTATTTTATTGTATTTAATTTCTACATTTAACTTGAAGATAATTATAGTCGATAGCAAATGAAAATTGGTCTGGGTAATAGAGCGGTTTTCACTTGAGTGTTGAAAGTAATTCGCGTTTGAATTGGTTTTGCATTACTACGCTTAGTGATTAGTTTTAAGATCTCGCGTCACTTTCTCAGCCAATCAGAACTAAAACCAAAGCCAATCGTGACTCGCTTGCACATGTTTTCCCGCGCTTTGTGCCGCCTACATGTATTTGCTTCGCGTTTTGATTGGTTTACTGGATTGTCTGTGTTCTTTGTGATTGGCTAGAGTAATTTCTTAAGTTTTGATTCTACGACACTCAATTGAAAACTGCTCTAAAGTTGTCTATTTAGTTCGTCAAGTGCGACTCGATCAGTAATAGGGCAAAGCGGATCGCTCTTAAACGCTACAAGACCTATAGCACACCCTTCTATAATGGGTACGGCAGAAAAACAGAAAGCAACAGCTGTAACTCTCAACGTAACAAACCCGGAGACAAGAGCCATGGCGCTTGGTACCTAAAACAATAACAAAAAAATTGTTAAAATTTCAGTTATGAACTGAAACGCTAACAGAAGGCAGCTGGCAGTGGCGTAAAAGTACTGGGTTCACAGCATTCTCAAAAACTAGAATTTTACAGATCTTTTAAGAACGAATATGCTACCTCCAATTATCTAGAGTTAACTAGGAGAGTTTCTGGTAGGAGAACATTAGCTAAATTACGTATTAGTAATCATAAGTTAATGATCGAACTAGGCAGATATAACAATACGCCCAGACATACTAGGCTCTGCCCGGTCTGTGATTGTAATAAAACCGAAGATGAAATTCATTTTCTCTTTTATTGTTCCAAATATACAACAATAAGAGATAACTTTTACAAGAAAATACAGCCTATCATCTTAAATGTCAGCCGGCTACCAGTGCCTGACTTGATTTTAGAATTAATGAATTCTTCCGATTATTTTGTGACCATGCAATTGATTAAATTTATATCATCTTGTTTTGATTTACGTAACAAAATACTATCAATGTAATTAATTTTATATGTAATCATTTTGTTTTGTTTTTTTACTATGTTATTATTTTATTATTTTTATTATTATTATTACTTAATGAGTTTACGCTTTTGCAATATTGTAACAAATTTACAGTCATGCAAATAAAGCTTGTTGTTGTTGTTGTTGTTGCTAGCCCTGGCCTGGATCGTTGTCTCGGGCAAGACACTTTGGACTCACAGTTCCTTTTTTTTCTCTACCCAGCTGAAGTATAACCGGTGATTTGTTAGGGTAACGTGAAAAATATGTGACATGCTGCCTGTGGTGGACTAGAATTTTATTCAGGGGGTTTTCTCCTGGTGACTTCATGCAAACTTCAGGACCGAAGACTGGGTCTAGTGACACTCACACCTTTACTGATTCAGGGCAATCGCATTTTCGTACCCGCTCCAGCGGACCTTACTCATCAATAGGAAAACAGATATACATAGGAACGAGCTTCAGTGGTGTGAAATGTGAGATAATGGTGAATAAAAAGGCTAACTGGAATAGGGTCAAATGTCCTTAGTAACAGTTAATTTGGGCTCAATGTGTTAAAACGAAAAGCTTTACATGAATGCGAATTCATTGTCAACATTAATCACTTGATGTAAGTAGATTTGTGTCTTGCGCTGTTTTATAATTCGCTTAACATAGAAAGAAGAGAGAGTTTTGTCTTAATTCATCAATGCCCAAGTGTTTCACTCACGCTTTGCAGATGCTCTGTCCATAGGTTCGTCCATGTCTGTCGGAGCCTTGTCCACCTTGACAACAAGGTAAATGGGTAGCTTGGCACACAACTGCGCCATTTCGTCATTCAGACTGGAACGATCATCAATAGTGCCGGCAACCTCATATTTTTGTTCAGTTCGATTTTTGGGCACCGTAACGCCATCTTTGCTTTCCTAATGGACAAAAAACAACATATATCTCTTAACTACTGTTGTTATTTACCTGCAATGTATAGGATAATACGACTGGAAAACGACGTGATGGGTCAGATATATAAACCTCCAATTCATGACCATAACTATAAAAGTCGATGTGGGCGAATACAATATTTCCGATGCCTTTACTTTACAACGACTGATCATAATCAGTTTTACAGGCTTACCAGAAGTCGCTTAAGGTCAGCCGGTTTTGGGACATTTTCAGTCGATTCACTCAGAAAGCATGACTTGGCCTCTGGCATACGGACCATCATTAAATTCTGCAGAAAATATCAAATACACAATTTGAATGAGTTTACAAATGCTTCTATGCTTAAATAGCATCTCTCACGGGTCATAATATTGAATAAATTTGGGTTCTAGTTGACACAATGAAATAAGTTTCCAAAGAACTTATTTTGCACACCAGTCAAAATGGTTTTAGTAGTAGATCTCACCCTACCCCATATCCCATCCCCTCCCCTCTCCTCCTCATCTCTTCTCGGAAGCGAATTAAATTAAAGTTAATGAATAGTAGTACTATAAGTCACTAACCTTTTTAAAGTCAAACACTATGTCAGCCTCTTGTTTATCAGGAGAAGTCTTTGGTACATGGAAAGTCTCCGTTTCCTTCTTAGTGTCAATTTCAACCTCTTCGTCATAATTCTTCCCGTCTTCAGTCTTCAACTTTAATTTGTATTTTTCCACTGAATCACTAGCAGAATCCTGCAAAGGCTGGAAAAGAAATTTAAAACTTAAATTTCAGCCCTCTAACTTGACTTTGAGGGATAGGAGGGGGCAGCATTTACCCAGTCCTCTTTTTTAAAAAGAAGGAACTTTTGCAATAATTGTTAGACTTGCCTACAAGTCGAGCTCACCCGATCCGAAGCAAACGACTTTGAGAAAATCTAAATAGAAAAATACCTCAGCTCTCTTATTACACAGTGAGGGGATTGGGCACAGTCCTCTTGAAAGGTTAGTAAAAAAAATAAACATTATATTTCCAAAAAGGACCTTTCTCTCAATCGATGTTACACATACAATAAGTCGCTATACAATTTATATTCCCTAGATGACAATGCAATTGCCGATACGAAGACTTGCTTTAATAAGTTGAAGGAAAAACTGAAAAAACTCCTAAAAAAATAAAAAACTTCGGCTGTTATACTTCAGCTAACCTTTTCTTCTTGGCCACATTTGCAGATGGACGATGCAGAAACGGCGAAAGCCAAAAGGGCAAGGCACAAAATGAACAACTTGAAACCCTGGTGAAGAAAATGAGATAAATTAACTTTTTAAATATCGTGAAACTTTTCAGTAAAAACAAAAACTGATGAATAAAATGAATTAAAAAAGGCTACTATCGTCAAAACGGTGAGATTTGTAACGAAAGGACCTGCCTCCTCCATCAAAATTAATGAATAAACTTTGTTTAATCTGAGAGTAAAAAAAAAAAACGGGACACATACAAAGCTTGCACTGCATAGAGCATATGTATGTACTATAAATGGATTTTAAATGTCAAATAAAAATATTGTCAAATAAAACTTACCATCTTTCTTTTGTAAAAGAAAATTGTCAGTTCTTCGCTCTTCTTATAGCAGATGCAAAGGACTTCAAACTTTTTCCAATGAGAATGAATACAGGTTCATATGAGCGAGCCTTTTTAATACCATCTGAAGGCATGACCAATGTTTCCTCATTCTTAACTTGATATCATCAATATAAGATATTTTACACCTGAATTTGACCTGTTGTACCTTGTTTCAGTTCGTTGCTGGGAGTGGCTCTTTGATCTTTCCTGGAAAATCGGGAAGAAGCGCTGAAGCGCCTACCTTATGCCTGAATTTTCTAGGAAAGATCCTAGCGATTCTGCCACCCTTGGTTTAGTACTCCCGTCAGATATAGTCTCACCCTACCCTAGCAAAGACAGTTTCTGAACCAAATGAAAAAAACTTAAAATTGGAGATCTGAACTAAAGAACTATTTACGACGGAAAAGTCTGACTGGTTTTTAAATTTACAAAGACGTGAAAAGATCCTGACAATGAATTCATCATTCGATGCGTTCATTGATATGGCTCTGTCACAAAAGATTTTTCTAGTAGTAGCGTGACATTACAGTAGACTGAGAAAGAAAAACCAAACCTCCAGGTCCAAGTTTTAATTAACGAGGCTTCCGGTTACTAGAAGGAAAATCTGACCTATAATTAAACCATAATGATTCTGAGGCTACAGAGAGGAAAGGGGAAAAATTTGCAATTTCTGTGAATTTGCTTCCTAAGACAGAAGATCTTAATAAACCGTTTCTGTATAACATGACCTCTCACACTATATATGTGAGCGTTACGTCGGTAGATTTTCTCAGAAAAATGTTTCAGCTACTCCGCTTAGTTGGATCGCTTTGATTTTTCCTGGAAAAACCGGAAAGCGGAAGGAAAGATCGATCGATGCGGTTCGGCTAGCAGGGTCTTGTTTCAGCTCCACATATCTGCCATGTATGGCCCCGTTTTAGCACTTCCTTCAGCTACGATACTACTGCGCATGACACAACAACTTTTAGTACAGTTTCTAAACTCCCCCTTCTCCCCACGGTAGACAGATTTAAAACCAGTACCGGGGGCAGAACTGAGAAAATGGATAATGAACCGACAAATTGAACAGTTGGGTAATAACAGAAGTACATGATCATGAACTTCTGGTAATAACGCAAAAAAAAAATCTTGAAAAAGAATAAGAAACTAAAAAGCGTCCCATGAAAAGAATATTAAACAAGCCAAAGAAGTCTCGCAAGACCCGAAGCCTTGAAAAAAATCTTGCTAAAAAGAAATTCCCAAATCCCCATAATGATAATAATACGACCCTTATACTAAATCAAGATCATGTAACGCCATTTCAGTGTGTGCTTTCTTAAGAACGCTTCAGCCGTTTTCACCATCGTTTTCTTCGGTACCACAATTTGCAAAGAGGAGCACTGCCCACTGCACTGCTAATGAAGTCTAGAATCAGAGTATTAAACGCCCGAAAACATTGTAGTTAAAACTGTTTATGGTTGTTCCTGAAACGAATATCCCAGAACTTCCCAGGCCGCGTTTCAAACAGGCCTTTATGACCAGAATCAGATGAAAAAGCTGTTTGTCAATAATGAGGACAATGGCCGGCGTGGAAGGAAAAAGAACCTAGCTAAGTAGTTACGTATCTAAGGCTATAATTGATGGCACACATAAATTTATTTTGGTGAGCAAAACAGCTTAAAATAAATAGAGAATATCCCCACTGTCCTTAACACTTGACCTTACTTCGAGGTGGGGGGGGGGGGGATACTCCCCGAGGACTTTGGTGGGATGCACTGCGCGTTCCTTCGAACTGTTACGCTATAAAAGATTAAAATGTGACCCATCTTACCTAAAATTCGATACCTTACCAAAGAAACTACTCAGTACTGCTTCGGTTTGCTTAAGCATTTGAGAAGGGCTTCGATTTTCCGATGTCAATTAAACCGCACTTCTCAAGAGCGGAATAATAAAAGTAAAACTGATCACCTAATGCTAAACAGACTGCACAGTTATTATTCTATTTCAGATCAAAACCGTAAAAATATCTATACTTTATCTCAGAACCATTTTGTACTAACAGATGTTATACATATACTTGCCATGCGCAGTAGTACCTTAGCTGAAGGAAGTGCTAACACGAGGGCATACATGTGGAGCTAAAACAATACCCGGCTAGCCGCCGAGACATTTCAATCTTTCCTTCCTCTTTCCGGTTTTTCTAGATCAATGCAAGCCTGCTATTGCAGGTAGCTGAAACGCCATTCTGGGAAAATCAACCGGGAAGTATTTCTCATATATAGAGAGGTCAGGTTATACAGAGCTATGAAAGTATTGCTCGTGCAGATCTACTGACCTAAAACGGAAATTATGAAAATTGCGGAATTTTCACCGTCCTGTTTAACTTCTTTTTGTGGCCTCAGAATCATTACGGCTGAAAAAGGTCCCATTTGTAATTCTCCTACCATAGTTTTGATACAACCTTTATTTTGCCTTCCTCTGTAACCAGTGTAATGAAATACCGTAAAATTCAGAAGTAAGCCCCCCCCCCCACACAATTTTTTTTAACATAAATTAGCCCCTAAGATTTCAGACGGAAAAATCTGTCCTTAAATAAGCCGTTCCGAATATGAGGCTTATATTTAGCCATATAGTTCTTAAGGAAAAATCAAACATTTTCCATTATAATGCTTTATTGCAGATCTTGATTTGTATTTTACCATGTTCGAGAATGCTTAGGGACCTAAAATGTTGGTTTGACGAATGTAGGACTTGTTTTGGGTTTCAGACCGTGGAGATGTGTAGTGTGACCATTGCATTCAGATGGTTTATTATTATGTTTAGAAAGTTTTATCATGGGGCAGTGTGGTATTCTTGTATGCACCGAAACAATTGTCAGACACAGTATTAAGATTTCCATATGAAAATACCCCCTCCCGGTCTCCCCCCCGGATATAAGACTTCCCGAAAATAAGCCCACCTGAAAGGGCATTGAGAAAACTTAAGCCCAGTTTTTTTTCCAATTTTACGGTACATCAAAGATTAAGTCACTGCCCGGATCTGCACACGTCTTTGTAATTTTAAAAAACAAGCAAATGATCCTGTAGAAAATATTTCTTTTGTCCAGTTCTCAAATTTTCACTTCTCCCGCTTGGGTTCAGAATCTGTCTAGGGTGGGGTGGGGGGAGTCCATAACTGAATGAAGTGCCAAATCAAGGGCAACAGTAACCATGAACTTTCCCAGAAAAATCGAGATTAAGGAAGGCGACTTTCCAGGATTGATCGAAGCGCTTCTGCAACATTGGACTATCAGTTGTTGTGTCATGCGCAGTAGTACCATAGCTTAAGGAAGTGCTAAAACGAGGTCATATATGTGGAGCTGAAAAAATTATTGTTTCATACCCCTGATAGCTAAGTTACTTCCGTTTTCTTCCTCGTTTAGGGTTTTTTTTGGAAAGATCGAAGCGCCCCTACTATGGCGGCGTAGCTGAAACATTATTCTGGGAAAATCTCACGGAAGTATTACGCATGCAGCGTGTGAGGTCAGGGTATACAGCAGATGAAGAAAACTCGCACAAAACTATGTAGATTCCTTTACTCTTTTTGTTTCTCCTCTTTGTAGCATAAGAAACAAACGGCTTAAAATTTCGATAAACTAGTCCCGGAGGTTTTTTCATCTTTTTGCTACTGAAAAAAAGTTAATTAAAGCTGAACTGAAGATTTACAATCCTTTTGAATCAGTATGTTTTTCTTAGGATTTTACCTAGTCGCTTGCGCGATCTTTCCTTCCTTCCTTCCGGTTTTTCTGAGAAAGCGTCACAGCTGAAATATTATTCTGAGAAAATCTCACGCAAGTCTCACTGATACAGTGTGAGATATCAGGTTATACACCAGATGTGAAATACTAAGAACTTCTGATTTAAAAGGAAATTATTAGAAAATGCGGAATTTTCACCGTCTTATTTGACTTCTCTTTCTGGCATCAGAATCATCACGGCCTAATTAGAACTCATTTTTCTTCCATCCTAGCTTGGATATACCCTAGTCCCAGAATTTTTTTGTTTTCTTTTATTTCCTCTTACTGTCAGGTCACGCTAAAGGGTCTCTAGTTCAGGACGCAAAGTTTTCTAGCTCCTGCTTTGGGTTAGAATCTGTCTACGGTGGGGCGGGTGAGGCCATAACATAAGGAACCGCCTAAACAAGGGCAACATTCACCACCAACATTCCCAGAAAAATCGAGATTAAGGAAGGCGAATTTCCAGGAAAGATCGAAGCGATTCTGCAACATTGCACTGTCAGTTGTTGTGTCATGCGCAGTAGTATTATAGCTGAAGGAAGTGCTAAAACGGAATCATACATGACATATATGTCATATACGTAGAACTGAAACAAAACCCTACTAACGCAGTCACTTGCATCTTTCCTTCCTCTTTCCGGTTTTTCTAGGAAAGATCGAGGCGACCCAACTATAGCAGGGTAGCTGAAACATTTTTCTAGGAAAATCTCCCGAAGTAATGTTCACATAGTGTGAGAGGTCATGTTCTGGAGCAGATATGGAATATTAAGATCTTCTGACTTAGGGAGCAAATTCATAGAAATTGCAGATTTTTCCTGGTCCCATTTAACTCCGCTTTGTAGCCTCAGAATCATAACTGCTTAATTGATTATGTTGGATTTTCCTCCCAGTTACCTGAAGACTCGTTACTAAATTATAACTTGAACCCGGACGTTTGGATTTTCTTTTCTCTACTGTAATGTCACGCCGTTACTAGAAAAATCTATTGTGAGCCACGTTATTAAATACATCAAATGGTAAATTCATTTCCAAGCTCTGCGTATGTCTGTAATTTTGCAAGTCAGCGAAATTTTCCTGTCAAAAATATTTCTGTAGTCCTGAACTCAATTTTTTTCCTCTGTTTGGGTTCAGAATCTGTCTACGGTGCGGTGGGTTAGTAAAAAAGTAGTTTCACTTCAATCTTTCCTAGAAAGATTGGGATAAAAAAAGGCGAGTTTCCAGGAAAGATCGAAGCGACTCTGCAATTTTGGACGATCAGTTGTGTCATGCGTAGTAGTAACCTAGCTTAAGGAAGTGCTTAAACGAGGGCATATATGTAGAGCTGAAACAATACTCTGCTAACGAGCCTCATCTTTTTTTTATTTTTCCGTGCACGACTTTGTAATTTTAAAAGTCAGCCAAATTTTGTTGTCATATTAAGATCTTTAGTCCCGGACTCGAATTTTCAGTTCTCCCGCTTTGGTTTAGATTCCGTCTTAGGTATGCTTTAGTAAGTTTATAACTAAAATAAGTGCGAAAACAAAGGAGCCGAGCCCCTTTATTCTTTCCTAGAAAAATTAGCAAATAAGGAAAGCGTTTCAGCGTTTCTTCCCGATTTTCCAGGAAAGATTGAAGGGACTGCCAGCAATGCACTGAAACAAGGTACATCAGGTCAAATTCAGGTGTAAAATATCATACATCCGTGATATCAAGTTAAGAATGAGGAAACTTTGGGCATGGCTTCAGATGGTATAAAAACGGTTCGGTCATGAGCCTGTATCCATACTCAGTGGAAAAGGTTTTAGTCCTTTACATCTGCTAGAAAAAGAACGAAGAACTGACAATTTTCTTTTACAAAAGAAAGATGGTAAGTGTTATATGAAAATATTTTTATTTGTCATTTAAAATCCATCGTAGGTTCATACACCTTCTATGCAATGAAAACTTTGCAGACTGTTTAACGATTAAATAGAGATTTTAATGGGGCAGACAGGCCAGTTCGATAAATTTCATCTCAATGAGTTATGTTTAAAACGTTTTTCATGTAACATTTTACTTTGTTGACAATTGTACTTGTTTTCATTCATTTTCGTCAGTTTTTTTCCAACTTAAAAAATTACGTGCTGTGATCGGGAGTTTAGTAAACTTTATCAATCTATCTTGATTTTCTTCACCAGGGTTTCAAGTTGTTCATTTTGTCCCTTGCTCTTTTGGCTGTCACCGTTTCTGCCTCGACCATCTGCAAATGCGGCTCAGAACAGGTTAGCTGAAACAAAGGCTTAATTTAACTGTCTTTACTAATCCAATATTGTATTAAGTTTAACAGTAGCACTCACACAACAAAAAATCTCTCCTAGTTCTTATTTCTTGCAAAAGTAAGTGTTCGGATCCAAGTGCAAATCAGCCAAGTTATATACGACTATAACAATTGCATGTCATTGTGACACTAAAAGCGGGAAAGGCTCTTTTCTAACTAACCATTTAAGAGGATAGTGCCTTCAATCTCTAACAGTTTAATCAGAGAGCTAAGATATATTTTTTCCTTCAGCCTTTGCAGGATTCTGCTAGTGATCCAGTGGAAAAATACAACTTAAAGTTGAAGACAGAAGATGGGAAGGATTATGACGAAGAAGTTGAAATTGACACTGAGAAGGAAACCGAGACATTCCATGTACCAAAGACTTCTCCTGATAAACAAGAGGCAGACATAGTGTTTGACTTTAAAAAGGTAAGTGACGCATGTTCCTATAACTTTAAGTTTGCTATTATTGGGGGTGGGGGGGGGGGCATAAGTGGGGAGGGCGGGGGAAGGGAAGGTAGGGAGATGGGAGGGGGGTTGTATAAGGATCTGATTTGGAGCTAACAGTTAATTAGCACATGTATCAATACCATTTTGAGTGCAATGAGGTCTTCAAAATCATTTCATTATGTCAACTAGAACCCAAATTGATTCAACATCATGACCTTATGAAATTTTACTTTAGTGCAGAAACGTTTGTAAACTCATTCAAACAATGTATTTGAACTCTGCAGAATCGTATGATGGTCCGTATGCCAGAGGCCAAGAAGTGCTTTCTGAGTGAATCGACTGAAAATGTTCCAAAGCCGGCCGACTTAAAGCGACTTCTGGTAAGTTAATATTCTCCTTATTGATTAAGATCAGCTGTTGGCAGCTAGACATTCGAAATAAGTTGTTGACTTTGAAAATAAAACAATTGTGCATTCCCCGTCCCCGACGTAAATCTACTTGCTATAAATCGATAAGTTTTTGGAACACTTTGGGCACGCAAACAAGGGAACTTTCCAGCACTAACTGTTTTAAAACCAAACTAAAAAATCTAATTCGAAAGTAGTTTAGATTTTTTAATTGAATGTTTATACATTCAAGTAAATTCTTTTAGGATCATTGTAAATAGTTGTAATTTTAACTTTTTAAATACTAAATTGTATCGTAAATTGTTATTTTTATAGCGTTTTTGTATTTTTAACATAAATTTTTATTTTTTATTTTTTTACTTGTAACACGACCACATCAGTTCTGCTGTATGTTTTTATCGTGTCGGTATAAATAAATGCTACGTACCTTAATTACCTTAATCGATGGTCTGACCAATCAACCCGTTTTTTGTATTTCTTTGGACATTTCAGGTAAATAACTACAGTACTTAAAAGTTACACCTTTTTTAATCATTTGCCCACCAGGAAAACGAAGATGGTGTTACCACGTTGGCCAAACATCGAGCTGAACTGAAATTTGCGGTCGAGGGAACTATTGATGACCGTTCCAGTTTGAATGACGAAATGGCGCAGCTGTGTGCAAAGCTACCCATTTACCTTGTTGTCAAGGTAGATAGAGCTCCGACAGACATGGATGAACCTATGGACAGAGCACCTGTACAACGTAAGTGAAACACTTGGGATATTGAATAAAACAACGTTTCATTCTCGTCCCCATAGCACTTTTTAGTGTAGTGTTTGAACTACACTAATGCAGTAGATTGTTTGGGAGGTGAAAAGTGCTAAGGGGATAACGCTAGCTGTAAACAATTCCAAGCATGCCATTCATTTCAAAAGATCGGCTTTCAAATAGCCTGCGTTGTTGCAGCCAGACGTGTCACCAAATCCTTACTGCCAGGCTACTTTCAAGAGATCGTGTATGATTATATGCAAGATTTAAATCCTCGCGTTTCCAGGTATGAATTGCAAGAATTACTTGTCTTTTGCCGAAAAACTGAGAAAAAAAACTGAGAAACAGCAAATACATGTCAAAAAGCAAGTTTCTTTGATTTGTCAAACATGCATGAAAGCGAATGTTTCCAAATTTATATTTAAGCGACATGACCTTTTCCCAACATCAACAATCCGTCACGCAAATTGAACATTTCTCAAGTATTTCCTTCCATGAATGAAACTTTTGTTTGAGAGCGGAATATTTTCTCAGAAGAAAGTTTTCAGACCGTCGGACATTATAACAAGTGTGCCGTGTGAAATCTTCGTAGTGCAAAAACCAATACTTTCACTGCTGATTCCATCTGTTAAAAAAAAAGAATTTACCGCAGTTTTCTGTTTTTTAACGTGGGAACTGTGGCTTCATTGTGAACTAAGGAACGGTTATATAGGTTTGGCTTCGTCAGTTGGAAGAGCTAAATCAAGCTTGAGGGCCGAAAATTTCGAAGTCCACTTTGACTGGTTTGTCAACTATTGTTATTCAACTGAAGAGAAATAGTTATTGATTTATTGTATTGCCCATCTTTTCGATTTTAATTGTGATTTTCTTGTCCGTGACATTGTTTTGCTTTTGGATTTTCGGACGGTCTGTAGTCAACATAAGTTTGTAAGCGGAGGAGGGAAATAAGCGAAAATTTCGCATATTGTGATTATAACGAAAATTAAACTGACATCACTACATTTCGAAATAAAACACGATGTAAATTTTATTGTCATCAACAGTAAGTAAATTCAACTTATCGTCGTGTCCAAGGGAGGACAATGTTGTGTTTCATTTTTTTATGGTCTAAACGGTATTTACGGTAACCTCTTCGGCTTGATAGAGGTGTCAATCTTAGTTGCTACATGTATTTCAAACACTACACTCTCCGATTGGAGCACTCGTTGTTTCTCTTAGCCGGCAGGGCCTTGGCACGAGGAAACGAAGAAACTAAGGGCCCTTCGTTTCCTCGTGCCAAGGCCCCGCCGGCTAAGAGAAACGAAAAGGGCTATGGGGACGAGAAAAAACAATATTTATGATTACAAACACTCTCTTCTTCGTATGTATTATTATCTTCGTAAGAATGGTAAGACACAGCTTTAAGCATTGATTCTGACATTGACAAATAATTCGGATAAATGCTGAACTTTTCATCTGAATACACTGAACCCACATTTGGTGATGAGACATAGCCCTGTTTTTCACCATGGCCACCTTAACTCGTTCTAGCTGTATATAATATCTCTGTTTTCTTAGATGATTAAGAGGCCGATTGTCCTGTTTTACATGTAGGTTCAAGGATAAAGCCTGTCTTCAGTTTCTGTACATGAAGCGAATAGGACGTTTGCTAATTCCTCTGGAAGAAATTCTTAAGTCCACGGCAGACAGTATCAAAGCGTAATTGCATGTTTCCCACCAATTTATGCTTTAGCTTGGTGCATGAAGTTTCGGAGTCTTTTCTTAAAAGAACGATCTAGGCCAGGGCTGGAAGTCGACCCAGTACTATTGGTCCACTGCGCCTCTCAAAAAAGCATTCCAATTTTATAATTAAGCATTTTATTAAGCTAAGCTTGTTTGGATAAGCACTGTATAAATTTTATTGTATTGTATTTTTATTGTATTTTTCTAGGTATCAAACGCCATGGTTCTTGTCGCCAGGTTTGTCTCTATAAGAGAAGGCGGTCTTGCTTTCTGTTTTTCTGCTCAAGCTATTATAAAAGGGTGTGCTATACGTCTTGCAGTGTGTAAAAGCAGATCGCTTTTCTTACCGAGTGGCACTTGAAGGACTAAATAGACAACATTATGATCCAAACGGATTTTTCCGTTTTAATAGTTGCTTTGAAGTTAAACGTAAATCGAGATTAAATATATTAAAAAGTCGTACCTTCAGCTGAGCTTGTGATTATAGGGGAATAGCATTTATTTGCTTTTATTACATGATCATCATTTAAATGTAAACTATAAATTAAGCAAAGTTAATAAAGCGATGTGCCACAAATATGACTTGTCTCTTTTGTTTATTATTATATGAAGTTACAAAGATATTTTCACGAAGTCCACTGCGTACAGAACGGTTAAGCTCACTCAATTACTAAAGTGGCTGATTTTGTAGAGATGCCCGGGGGACCCGGGCCCCCACCTTATTTTTAGATCAAAGAGAAGCCCGTAGGGCCGAGAAAAATATTTTTTAAAGCCCCCCTCTTTATTTCAGAGTCTGTGGATGATTGGGCCCCCCACTTACCTGAAGGTGTGGATCCACCACTGGTGAGAAACTGAAACCTTAAGTTTTTTGAGTTCTTTCAGGAGGCATAATACAGTTTGAAATGATTAATGCCGTTTCAGAAAATTCATTTTTAAAATGTCAAAAGCGACGTATTTGAGGAAATAAGTTCCTAAATTTTCTGTTGAAATCCCAAAAGGTAGCAACTCTCCTTTAAGTACGTAACACTCTTAAAGAAACAGCAAGTTCCGCAACCTCATAGCAATTTTCGCGCGTTCACTTCCGGGGCGCGCGCTTGTAATCCTATTTCCGGTCCGCTGTGTCTCACTTCTATATAAACTGCAAACCGAGGAACTCTAAAGATGGGGCTCCCTTTGCTGAAAAATTAACTTGTGGAATTGCAAAGTTATATCTTTTCTTGCCTGAAAAACCATTTCATTTTCATTTCTAAATATACAACAAACCCAAAGATTTTTAAACGAAAATGTCCATCCGAAATACCACCCCTCCCCCACCATATACAAGATCTCCCGAAAACTGCAGCCCATGAGAAAACATCAGCCAAGCGCCTATTTCGAATTTTACTGTACGTCAAAGGTAAGCTCATAGCCAGGATCTGTGCATGTCTTTGTAATTTTAAAAGCCAGCCAAATTTTCCCGTCATAAATATTCTTTAGTCCAGGTCTCAAATTTTCATTTCTCCCGCTTGGGTTAAGAATCTGTCTACGATGGGGTGGGTGAGTCCATAACTGACAAAAGCGCCAAAACAAGGGCAACAGGGTCACTTTCTAGAAAAACTCAGGATTAAAAAAGGCAGGAAAGATCGAATGTTGGTTAACGACTGTAGGACTTGCCTTGGGTTTCTTTTCGTTATATTTAGAAAGTTTTACAATGTCGTATTCTTGCACGCACCAAAACAATTTCAGACACAGTATTGGTCTAAATACTGTAGACTACTGATTTCTCGAGCCTCCGAGGAAAAAGCGTGAATCGAGAAATCGGGGATACAACTACATTGAAGTACTATCCAAGGGGACTGAAAATTGTTTCGAGAAATCGAGAGTTTCGAGAAACCAAGGGTTTGGGATATATTTTACTGTATATGACAAACTCAAATATTTTTTTATAAAAGGTAAATCTCCATACGAAAATATGAAATCCCCCCCCCCCCCCGCTCCTCCCCCGTACATAAGCCCTTCCCGAAAACAACCCACTTGAAAGGGACGTTGAATAAATATAAGCCCAGGGTTGATTTTCGAATTTTACGATACTTCAAAGATTAAGTCACTGCCCGGATCTGTGCACGTCCTTAATATAAAAAAAAACAACCAAAGTACAGTAGATACTTATTTAGCCCAGGTCTCAGATTTTTACTTCTCTCCCTTGAGTTTAGAATCTGTCTACGGTGGGGTGGTGGGTGAGTCCATAACTGAAGTTAGTGCCAAAACAAGGGCAAGATCTTTCCCAGAAAAATCGAGATTCAAGAGGCGAATTTCCCGGAAAGATCGAAGTGATTCTGCATTATTGGTTTTTACTAGCGACGCAAGCACAAGCGCAAGCACAAGCGCAAGCACAAGCGCAATCACGCAAAGGGACAAAATTTGACCCTTGTGCTTGCTGCAAGCACAAGCACAAGTATCAAAAAGCAATGCGCTTGTGCTTTTGCTTACGTCGAAGCCATTTTTAGGATGAAATAAGAGCTGTTATCCTTTTGCGCTTGTGCTTGCGTCGCTAGTGAAAACCAGGCTTAACGGTTGCTACGCCATGCGCATTAGTACCACGGAATTGCTAAAACGAGGGGATATATTATGTAAAACTAAAACAATACCCTGCTAGTCCTGCTAGCCAAGTCGCTTCGTCCAAGGAAGATCGAAGCGAGCCTACTTTAGCAGGGTAGCTGAAACTATTCTGGGAAAGTCTCATGGAAGTATTGCTCAAGCAGTGTGAGAGGACAGGTTACACAACAGACATGGAATGCTAAGATCTACTGATTCGCAACAAAATATGCAGAATTTTTCCCGTTCTATATTTTTGCTCTTTGTAGCATCAGAAACACTACGGCTTAAAACCTCGATAAACTAGTCTAGGACTATTTTTTTTTCTACTGAAAAAATATCAAATAAAGCTGAACTGAAGATTTTGTACCAGTTTGCTTTTGTTAGGATTTATATTTTGCGGGGTGGGGGAGGGGAGGGGGGGGGGGGGGAAATTTTGTTACCGGCAATGTATAGCTGGAAGAATGGTTAATTGATCTATGATAACAAAATATTTTCAAGATACCAACAGTTTCATGAAAAAATGTTCATCCTGGAAACGCAAACAGGTTGTGAATTCTTTTCTTAAGATCGCCAGAAATAACTTTTATTATGGCGACAAAGACGTAACTGAATTCGTTTAATATTCATGTGTTTAATCACGTACGTCGAGAGAAGGACATTGTCAGTGGTTTAAAACGACTAACACTAAGCAGTTCCCCTACGCACTGGAGTTTCTCGTTTGTGAAGCGAGGTGAAGGAGCCGATCCAGCTAAAAAATATTCCTATTAAATGTTAAGCAGTTATATTTTCTGAGGGCAAATTTTGTAAGCGGCAATCTATAGCTGGGAGAATGGTTTATTGATCTATCATAACGAAATATTTCTAAGATACCAACAGTTTCATGAAAAAAATGTTCATCCTGGAAACGCAAACAGGATATGAAAATTCTTTTCTTTAGAACGCCAGGAATAACTTTTATTATGACATGTATTATATGCGACAATTAATCATTAATTAATCATTAAACACGTACGTCGAAAGAAGGTCATTGCTAGTGGGTTTAAAACGACTAACACTTAGCAGTTCTTCTACACACTGAAGTTTCTGAACCGAGGTGGATGAGCTGATCCAGGCATAACAAGCTAAGCAAGGTAGGTTACCAGACTTTAAAGAACCTTCTACTCTACAGGGATCTTAAATTCCGCAGTACAACTCTTTAGCTGTTAACCGTCACTTTTTTTAAAGAACGTCGCGTTTTTCCTTCGCACATTTGATTCGATTGAATCAAAAAAGTATCAGCATCGTGATTCTTCAGAAAATCCATCTTTCTGTTTGGCTGATCATTTTTTTTTCAATTTGTGCTTTGGTGTTTCATTCGCATCTTTGAAACTGTTTTAATTTTTACTCTTTGCCTCAATGACTTTTATGGGGTTGTTTAGTTCTTGTCCTACTTCTTCATTGCCTTTGTATTTTGAGCACACCAAGTTGTTTTGATCAGTTCGATCAGTGTTAAAATGATTGAAAATCTCTAACAGCAAATAGAAGTCTAAATTTAATACAAGGTTTAAATAAGCTGCACTTGTGTAACGATTTACCTTTAACACTGTTCTTCGGTAAAAGACAAAGCAGACTGTTGAGAAACTTAATGTATTCGTAGCTAAGCATGACAATTAAAAAAAGTTTAATAAGAACAGAAATATCAATAATGTTTAAGAGGAAATCCGCCAGGACTTCGAGTAGTTATTGGACAAAATTATGTACCAAAACTATTTACACCTGATTGCAAGCTTTTGTGTTACTGCTTCAAATATCTTATCGAAAGAAATCTTTTCTAACAACACCAAACATCGAAAACAAATTTCGAAGCTCCACTAAATTCCCATGAATCGCTTAAAAGATGTGAACTTTTGCCCATAGCTTGTGAACTTTGAATATCATTTTCTCAGACTCTGATAAGAAATTGTTGTACCAGAATTATTTCGACCTTATTGCAAACTTTTTTGTTACTGCTTCAAATATCTTATCAAAAGAAATCTTTTCTAACAACACCAAACATCGAAAACAAGTTTCGAAGTTCCGCTGAATTCCACTGGATCGCTTAAGACGAATTTACAAAATGGCTACACGTGAGATTTTGCCTATACCTTGTGAACTTTGAAATTCATTTTCTCAGACTCTGATAAGAAATTGTTGTTGGTGTTATCACGGATAATTACTTACATCTTTACATACTACTTATTAACCGAGAGTGAGGTCATTACAGGGGAATCTCAGACCGAGGCCTTGCTGTATTGACCGAGCGACAGCGAGGTCAATACATCAAGGTCGAGGTCTGAGATTCCCCTGTAATGACCGAACGGACGAGGTTAATAAGTTATTTATTATATGGCCTTTAAGCACTATTCAAAAAAGAGTATAATCAAGGGAAAAAACACTGGAGGTAAAACTCGCTCTCTGTGGCTCTCTTCGTCGCTCATACTAAAGAAGTATCTGTATGCTTATATTTTTCTTTCAGTTATTGAAAAGATAGTTATGTTTTGTCGGCATTTTTTGTTGTTTTTGCCCCCTCGCTAGTAGCTTTTACTCACAACTCAAAAAACCGTCGAGCCGAGAAAAATTTTCATAATGCCCGGTCATTACAAGAAAATAATGCCCGCTCAGCAGCCAATCAGAGCGCGCGTGCTATTGTAGCCATATAATAACTTTTATTAAGGGTAGGAAATAACGCAATAGGATTTAAATTATTCTGGTATTCGATTTTTGTCCAACTTAACTAAATATTACTCGACTTCCTAGTGGATTCCGTCTTAACAACACCAATAGTCTATGGACAAAGATGGGTACAGGATAAGCACGCATAATAAAATCAAAAGTGAGCATTAGATAAAAACAAGATAACCGATGAAAATGGCCATCAAACAAAATTTAGGCTACTGTTTTGGTCCATAATTCTTTTATACTGCTATAAGTTTTTATGGAGGGTTTCATATTTTTCGTAAGAGGTTGCGGGAGACATTGTAGTTAGTTTGAGAAATTATTCACCCTTTTTGTTGCTTCATCTAATAATATTGGAATTCTATCCTATTCTATTTTGTAGCTTTTTGTTTTCTTCTATCAACCAAGTTGTCGATTGCGAGTTAAGGTAAGTAAAAAAAAATTCGATTCTTCTAAAAACAGATGCTTGGAAAACGCACAACTGAGAGACTTCTTACGGTCTTATAACTCAAATATATAAACGCAACTGTTAGTGAATTCCCTTGGCTACTCAAGAAGGTTCAGGTTCTTGAAATACAAGAAAAGAAAAAAATAAGTGATCTATGCAAGTTTTTTGGTCTTTTTTTCAGTATTCCACTGAAATTGCAGTTTTAAAACCAATTTTTTAAATTGGATATTATTAGCGAATAAGTCGTTCATTGATGAATGCCCTCTGAAGAATTAAAACACTTCCAACTTTTGCAAAATATATTCATTCCGCTAAAAGTGTGGCAAAAAGTCAGTTTCTAATGATGATGTGTTTATACAGAAACAGTTCAGTTGTGAAAATATGAATTTGTTTATGTGCACGCCAAGTTTATTAACAATAGCAAGCTCGTACAACCCAGCTTCGAAACGCGAAAAATCTCGCTCATTACACAATGAAACGAAGAACACACACTAAAGTGAGACGGGTGAGTGACCAAGCTCAGTTTGTCGTCGAAGTTTTGGGAAGGAAAGCCAACCATAAACTAAAGCAAGCGGAGAGAAAACGTTCAAGGTAAAATTTACGTAGACATACACAAATAATTGCACCTCAATCTGAACTGGGGATTTTTTCAGTTCCTCATCGTTCCATGCACATTTGTTTGATTCAAAACAAAAAAAGTAATAATTCTGTCCCATGTTTTTATTACATTACCAGTGTCATTACACAGACAAGATGACGTTCCGATATATTCCAGTGTTCTGCTGTTTTCTGGCTCTTTTGCTGGTAAGTTTTACTGTTTAATTTAATTTACTTATAACAATTATGAAATTGAAAATAAATAGCCTTTCCTTGCCCTGAAAAGCAGTTAAAAAGAAGATTTATAAAACGCACCCTTAATTTCATTCTTACGGTCCCTTATAATCATGAAATTGAAAATAAATAGCCTTTCCTAGCCCTGAAAAGCAGCTAAAAGAAGATTTGTAAAACGCACCCTTAATTTCATTCTTGCGGTCCCTTATAATCATGAAATTGAAAATAAATAGCCTTTCCTTGCCCTGAAAATTAGTTAAAAAGTAGATTTACCAAACGCACCCTTAATTTTATCCTTGCGCTTCCTTACCATTTTTAGTGATTAATTGAAAGGAATTGTTCCAGTGCATATCGGTTGGGGATTAAAAGTTGTACATATAGCGACTACCAATTTTATGCCAGTCTCACATTAATTGTAAGAAAGGATGTTCTTTATTTGTATTTGATTTTTTTTTTCTTTTTTTAAGTAACCTATAAAGTGGAGTTGGCTAACGCAGGCCTTCTCCATCCCCTTACAGTCTAGTAAGATACTTGAAATACTGACTCGTCCCCAGTCGTCTTTTGAGTCCGTCTTGAGTCGACTGCTGAACACGGAGGGAATCGCGTCTTGCAATTTTCGCATAAGAGACGACTAGGGAAGAGTCAGGCTGAAATATATATATTTCTTTCTTCAGACTTTGCAGGATTCTGCTGGTGATTCAGTGGTGAAATACAAATTGAAGGTGGAGACTGAAGACGGGAAGGATCATGAAGAAGAGGTTGAAATTGACACTGACAAGGAAACGGAGACTTTCCATGTGCCAAAGACTTCTCCTGATCAAGAAGAGGCAGACATAATCCTTGACTTTAAAAAGGTCGGCGATGTGAAATCCACGCATGTTCAGTAACTTAAAGGCCTTTGTCACGGATTTGAACAGTTTTTGAACAATGAAAATTTATATTTGTGTCGTGGGAAACCTAACAATAATGGTCCATTCTTGTTAAAAATTGCTAAATTAGAGCACAGAAACTGTTAACAAGCGTCTTTGGCTGCGGATGGCTAGGATGGAGAAGGATTGCAACTTGAAAAATTGAGGCTAAACTTTTCAAGTTGTTTCCGCGCATCTTCAAAAAATCGAGATTTATGGCCGAAGTTTGAATGCAATCCACAAATTAAGGTTATACCTTCCTTTACATGTGAAAAGTTAATGATTCGCTTGCGTTAAGTTGCTTTCGATTTATTTCAGAACAGATTAGACCAAAAATCTGCGAAATCCCAATGACATTGATCCTTTAAACTATAATTTGCTGGGGGGGGGGGGGGAGGAGAGAAAGGTGAAGAAAAGGGGCAAAGTGAGGTTAAGTTTTGGAGAGAGGAAAGGAACTGGGGAAGTGAGAGGGGAGGGACTAGAGAGGAAAGAGTAGTAGGAGATGGGATAGAAGTGTAAGGCAATTAAAGTTTGGGTCTGATAGGGTTAGTAGTTGACTGAGAGTAATAACCAAACCATTTTGAGTAGTGTACTAAATGAATTGTTAGGGATATTTCATTATTTCAACTAGAACCAAAATGTTTTCAAGATTATGACCTCATAAAATGCCATTTCGGTGAAGAAGCTTTTGTAAACTCACTCAAACAATGTATTTGAACTTTTCTGCAGAATCTTATGATGGTCCGTCTGCCAGAGGCCGGTAAATGCATTCTGAGTGAATCGACTGAAAATGCTCCAAAACCGGCCGACTTAGAGCAATCCCTGGTAAGTTAATATGTATTTCCCTTATAACTGCAAATATAATTGAAGTCATCCAAAATAAGACATTGATTACTTTACAAAGTTAAGGCAAATGACTGGTTAAAAGATTACCTTTTTAAATTCATTTCTGGACAGAAAAACAGAGTTGGAGTTACAGTGGACAAAAATCGAACTTGAAATTTGAGATCAAGGAAAGTCTCGATGACCGTTCCATGCTGAGTGACGAAATGGCGAAGCTGTGTGAAAACCTACCCATTTACCTTGTTGCCAAGGTAGACAAGGCTCCGACAGACATGGACGTACCGGTGGACAGAGCACCTGGAAAACGTAAGTGAAACCTTTGGAACTCGGCATTGAATAAGGCAAAATGGGTTGTTTATGAGTACAGACCAGGGCCGTAACTAGCAAGAGGCAAGACGAGGCACTTGCCTCTTGCTAGTTTAAATTAAAAACAAAATACAGTGGAACCCCGATATAACGATATGCCAAGGGAGTAGTAAAATAATATCGTTATATCGAAGAATTGTTATATCGAAACTCCCGATATAACGATATGGCCGTAAAATAACCGAAAATATCGTTATATCGGGGTAAACCTAACAAGTACTTTTCACTGCATATTAGAGGAGGATAAAGGGAATAATTTTGATAAGAAAGCTTAGAACACAGTATCATTTTCATATATCACCGTACAAAGCTGTTTTTAGAAACGTTAGAGATGACTCGATTACCGTAATGTTATTGCATTAAATTCGATGTTTTGCAAGTAAAATGTGACTGTGTACTGATAATATCGTTATATCGGGAGGATATTACGTTCGGTCCGCTAAATTCTCATCGTTATATCGGGAATTTCGTTATATCGAAGATCGTTATATCGGGGTTCCGTCCCGTACATTTTACTGTTACTTTTGCTGGGACATCGGGGTTCCACTGTATGTTTCAGTTGTTGGGAAAAAAAATCCGCAGTTCAACAAGATTGAGTTTTCTCAAGAAATGCGTCATAAAAAATGTCTCTTTTTCCTCTATTGCTATTACAGTAATGGTATGAAACAAATGTCCAATCATTGGTCAACGAGTTGTGATCATTTTCTTGACAATAAAAGTTACCCGATAAAGAGTTGTAAAGAGTTGTAATTAATTACCTGTATCTTAAGAACAGAGAAGTGTATAGGCCTGAGGAAACCTCTGTTCATATTAAAAATATGTGCATAAAACAGCTCCGTAACTACGAAAAGTTTGAGATTTTGCTATGGCTTTCCGGGTGCGAAAACTTCAACTTAGTACTATAAGGCCCCTGCGCCTCTCATTTCATTATTATTACTGAAAACTTTACTAAGTTTTTGTTTGTTGTTCTAGGTACCAAACGTTCTCCTTGCCGCCAAGTTTGTCGCACTGAGCAACATACGGTTTGCTTTCTTTTTTTCTGCTTCAACGAAAATAGATGGGTGTGCCAACACATTTGCTGAGCGTAACCGAGTGGCACTTGAATGACTAAATAGACTAAGGGGGGATAGCATTAAGGTTCTGACATGTGTTTTAATTACACTGAATTAAGCAAAGTCGATAAAGTCAATAAAGCGATGTGCCACAAACTAGTTTGTCTCCTTTGTTTATTTTAATATATACAAATTCGCAGCTTATTTTGGGTCCTTTATATTGGTCTGAAAAGGTTAATTCTGTTTGAAAAAAAGAAATCAACTTAAAAATGCTAATAGGGACCTTAAGAGAAAGTACTGAAGCCCCTTACTTTTTATTGGAACTGAACTATGATGGCGATGATATGGCTGGCGGACGAGCCGCCACTTTGAAAATCGTCGCGGAGAAGACCCTAGGAACGACCTTACAGTTTTCCCGCGTTCATAGCCAAAATCAGTCAGCGGTCTCGCTCTCAGTCTCTACCAGCTGAAACACGAAAACTGTCAACACTAGGTTCCCATTTCCAGATATTTTACTTGCACAGTTGCAAATGTGCACCTTTTCTTCTTTGTTAAACCTTAGTTAACATTTCAATCTTCGAGAGCTGAAGGAGACTAATATTGTGCCCATTATTCCATTATTCCTGTCCTCAAAATTTCATAGTTCTCTTCTGATTCCAATTAAGAAAAAAATACATTATTCCAGCGAAGTGCCGATGATTATTCCAAACAATGCACAACACCGCTTCTGGTATTCCCTTATTCCCCAAAACCATTTTCGTTATTCCTATTCCATTATTCCTCAGGTCTTCAGCCCCCGATCTCAAATAAAAACATTGTGTTGGACATGTTACTTCATATAAGCCCACACTACAGGTCTATTACTATTCCCACCGTGGATTCCACGGCAAACTTGTTGTCTGATGCACAGCTGCGATGGATTCGATTAATTTCAACCCCTTTACATCCGAAATAGCCTCACCCCACCCCCGCTCGGGTGGGCTTTAAAGGCGCCAAGCGAGGTCGCTGAAAGAGGAAAAAAATTAAATCCCCCGTAATTCATCCTTTATTTTTCTTTTAATTAGACTTCGTATGCATTTCCAACTTAGGGCCTGATTACATGAGCCGGGCTGGCCCGGTTAGCCGGGCTGGCTCGGTTTGCCGAGATGACTTTCAATACCCCCCAGTATTACATGAGCCCGGTTAGCCGGGCTGGCCCGGTTTGCCGAGATGACTTTCAGCCCGGTTTTAGCATGAATGATCAGAGCACGAATGATCTTAATCACCTTTTTCCGGCAATTTGGTGGTTAATTTTTTGCACTTATGCAGCTGGATGGGTTACGTTACCTCTCGCGGCATCCTATTTAGAAGGAGTAGCATTGATTTTTTTCGTCGGATATTGTGCTCGAAAGAGAAATTTAATGCTGGCCCGCTTAGCCGGGCTGGCCCGGTTAACGCGATTACATGGAAAATTTTCAGCCCGGCTACCCGAGATCCCGGCATCGCGATACCGAGATCTCGGCTAAGCGGGCTGGCCCGGTTGTCATGTAATCGCGAAGTTGATTTTTGTTGCGTTTAACAGACGTGCCGAGATCTCGGCAAACCGAGCCAGCCCGGCTCATGTAATCAGGCCCTAAATATCAATTCAGCAAAATTTCCTTCTCCGCTTTCAAACAGCTGCCTCGCTGGCGTAAAGGAGGAACGGAAGTCTTTTTACAGTTGTTTGCGATAAAAAGCGTTGAAATTGAATTTTAACAGCGAGCTCTCACGGAAAAAACTTTATTTGAAAGTTAATTTTGGGATTTTCTGCAGATAAGGCAGAACATATGCCTTAAAGTGATGCTTGTGATGTGCCACAAAAAAGCTCGTCTCTTTTGTTAAGATATTTTCACGAAGTCCACTGCGTACTGAACGGTTAAGCTTACTCAATAAGAATTTCAGGAGCCATAATATAGTTTGAAAAGATTAATGCCGTTTCAGAAAATCAGTTCACTTTTAAAATGTCAAAAGGGACCTTTTTGAGGACATAAGTCCGTCAAGTCCCTGTATTTTCTGTTGAAATCCCCAAAAGTAGCGACTCCCCTTTAAGTAAGTAACACTCCTTGAAAGAAACAGCGAGTTCCGCAACCTCTTAGCAATTTTCGCGCGTTTATTTCCGGGTCGCGCGCTTGTAATCCTATTTCCGGTCCGCTGTCTCTCAATTCTATCATGATGAACTGCAAACGGGGGAACTCAAAGGATAGGGCTCTCAGTTTTTCCTAAAAAAAATTATCTCCAAATTAATAGCCAAAGTATATACATGAAAACAGAGTGAGAGACACGATACTTCGTATCAAACGATACACTGTAAGTCCTGTCCAGTGAGAAAAAATTCAGTGGCTCAGTTGAGATTCACACCCACTATCTTCGGGTTACATGTCCACTGCTCTAACATCTAACATCTAAGCTACAGAGACACTATGGGAACAGCACGTGAGTAAATCCCATTTGATCTAAGGCATGTGTACAGGAATTTCCTGCAACGAACATGTGGAACGTGTGTTACATGTAACATTACACTGGACATTTTAGCACTCTTAATTTGACCCATTATATCACAAAAATAAATCTGCATTCTGAAAGCCGTATTATTTTCGGTGATTTATGCTTGACTCTAAGCGTCGCGTGGCAAGATGATTTATCGAAGCGTCATTGCTTGTTTTGAATTTAGCCGACATTACAGAGATTAATTAATAACTACACTTCTTTTTTTTTTTTTGCTGCGAGCGGCAAAAATCCCGCTTTCGCCGTTTACTGTCTACCAGTTATACCGGAAGGTGAGTAATTGATGCGAACAAGTCAATTATTGACCAAGGCAAATCTAGGCACAGTATTGCATCCAAATGTACAACAAACCCAAGATTTTTGAAACGAAAATTTCCATTCGAAAATACCCGGCACTCTCCCCCCCCCCCCCCGGTATATTATGCAAGATCTCCCAAAAACTGCAACCCATGAGAAAATTGAAGCCCAGGGTTTATTTGCGAATTTTACTGTACTTCAAAAGTAAGCTCGTAGCCAGGATCTGTGTATGTCGTTGTAATTTTAAAAGCCAGCCAAAATTTTCTCGTCATAAACTGAATATTCTTTATCAAGGTCTCAAATTTTCAGTTCTCCCGCTTGGGTTAAGAATCTGTCTACGGTGGGGTAGGTGACTCCATAACCGCCAAAATTGCTAAAACAAGGGCAACAGGGTCACCGCAATTTTTTTTTAGAAAAATCAAGATAAAAAAGAAGGAAAGATCGAAGCGACTCTGCAACATTGGACTATTAGTCGTTGTGCCATGCGCAGTAGTACCATAGCTGAAGGTATGTATTGCTTATGCAGTGTGAGAGGTCATGATATAAAGCAGGTATGGAAGTATTTTTTTAGAACTACTGACTAAAAACGGAAATTAGTAAAAATTGCGGAATTTTCACCTTCCTATTTAACTTCCCTTCGTGGCCTCAGAATCATAACGGCTGAAAAACGACGTATTTTTCTTCCACCCTAGCTTCGATACACCATGGTTCCAGAGTTTTTCGTCTTTCTCTGCTGTGTTATGCTACATTGTTACTAAAAAAATCTGTTGAGAGCGATGTAATTAAATACCGTGAACTAAGCCACTCTCCTCACAAAAGAGAAATAATTAGTAATAAGCCCCCCTAATCTCAGACAGAAAATCCTCCTGAAAATAAACCCATGGGCTTATATTTAGTTATAGCTCTCAGAGAAGGAGTTAACTTTTCCGATTACAAACCGCCTAATGAAGTGCTTCTCCCGGGGGAGAGGGAAGGGTGCTTCTTTTGTATTTTACGTTGTTCGAGAATGCTCAGATACTTGTCTTGTTGGTTTAACGACTTGTTGTATGCACCAAAGCATTGTCAGACACAGTATTGCGTCCAGACATATAACAAACCCAAAGATTTTTGAAAACTAAGCCACTCTCCCCCAAAAAAGAAAAATAATAATAAGTTCCCGAAATCTCAGACGGAAGATCCTACTGAAAATATACCCATGTGCTTATATTTAGTTCTAGCTCTCAAAAAAAGAGTTGACTTTTCCGTGACCTACTTTAGTGCTTGTTTTGTATTTAATTACAATTTTAAAATTATTTTAATGTCCCCAATTAGCCTAACAGCTAGAGACTACGACACTTTAATAAAGTTCATTCATTAAATTTTATTCATTTACATTGTTCAAGAATGCTTAGATACCTGTAATGTTGGTTTAACGACTTGTTGTCTGCACCAAAACATTGTGCCCAAATATATATAACAAAACCAAGGATTATTAAAACGCAAATTTTCATCCGAAAAAAGGCCCCACCCTCCCCACCCCCCGTATATAACACCTCCAGGAAATAAGTTCATCCGAAAGGTGCGTTGAGAAAATGTAAGCCCAGAGTTTATTTTCGAATTTTACAGCGCATCAAAGTTAAAGTCATTGCCCGGAGCTGTCAACGTTTTTGTAATTTTAAGCGTCAGCCAAATTTTCCTGTAGCAAATATTTCTTTAGCCCAGGACTCGACTCAGATTTTCGTTTCTTCCGCAAGGGTCAGAATCTGTCAGTTGTAACATGCGTACCACAGCTGAAGGAAGTGCTAAAACGAAGGCACATATGAAGAGAGCTACTTTGATCTTTCTTCTTATTTTGTTTTGTTTTTATAGCAAAGCCCATTAAGTAGAGCAGGGTAGCTGAAACATTATTCTTGTAAAATGTCACGGAAGTATTGCTCAAGCAGTGTGAGAGGTCAGGCCTTATAGCAGACATGGAAGTTTTGCTCACATCTACGTATACTGACTTAAAATGGAAATTAATAACAATAGCGGAATTTTCCCGGTCCTATTTAACTTCTCTTTGTAGCCTCATAATCATTACGGATAAAAAAAAGTCCCATTTTCTTCCACCCTAGCTTCAGTACACCCTGGTTCCAGAGTTTTTCGTGTTTCCTTCCTCTACTGTAATGTCACACTGTTACTAAAGACTACGACACTTTAATAAAGTTCATTCATTAAATTTTATTCATTTACATTGTTCAAGAATGCTTAGATACCTGTAATGTTGGTTTAACGACTTGTTGTCTGCACCAAAGCATTGTGCCCAAATATATAACAAACCCAAAGATTATTAAAACGCGAACTTTCATCCGAAAAAAAGGCCCCACCCTCCCCACCCCCCGTATGTAAGACCACCAGAAAATAAGCCCATCCGAAAGGTGCGTTGAGAAAATGTAAGCCCAGAGTTTAGTTTCGAAAATAACAGTGCAATAAAGTTAAAGTCATTGGTGTCCACGTTTTTGTAATTTTAAGCTTCAGCCAAATTTTCCTGTCGCAAATATTTCTTTAGTCTCTTTTAGTCCAGGACTCAGATTTTCAGTTTCTTCCGCATGGGATCAGAATCTGTCAGTTGTTGTAACATAAATACTGTAGTTTTAGAGATGAATTTTACAAAAATATAGAGAATCAAATACCAAACATAACACAATTATCTCCTATGCAAGCCACCAAAAAATTAATGAATTCTTATAATTATTATTTAAATACTCAACTAATGACGTTCATTGTGAGATGCTTATCTTTACGAAATAATCTTCTATCGAATGAAAGTAATGTAACACATACATAATTTTTTTCATTCCTATTACATGATTATTATTGTTATAAGTTTCGCTTTAGTTTAGTTATACGCTTTTGCAATACTGTATTTACTTATAGTCATGCAAATAAAGCTTGTTGTTGTTGTTGTTGTTGTTGTTGTTGTTGTAACATGCGCAGTGGTACCATAGCTAAAGGAAGTGCTAAAACGAGGGCACATATATGACTCTGCTGTAGTAGGCTTTCCTACAAAAACAAACAAACAAAACAAAACAGGAAGAAAGATTGAAGTGGCTCTGCTGTTGGTAGCTGAAACATTATTCTGGTAAAATGTCACGGAAGTATTGCTCAAGCAGTGTGAGAGGTCAGGTTATACAACAGACATGGAATACTTAGAACTTAAGTGGCTTAAGAAGAAAACTCGCACCAAAAATGCAGAATTCTCCCCGTTCTATCTGTCTGCTCTTTGTTAGTTTGAAAGCATTACGGCTGAAGACCTCAATAAACCGTCCCGAGGTTTTCTTTCTTCTTTCTTTTGCTACTAGCAAAATCGTTTTTGAACATTTAAGGGTGAAATTATTTTTAGTATTCGTGCGCGTGTGTAATTTTTCAACATGCAAAAGTTATATCACATTTTACTGTTTCTTTAGTCCGGGTCTCAAATTCTTGGTTGTTTCGCGTGTGTTTTCAGTGATGGTAAAACAGGCCAATATACCCGTACTTGATCATGGTCTCCTTTCCATGCTTTTCCATTGATAAAGATCAAAACTTTTCAGGCCAGTAGAAGGGAAGCACCGAGTAAAAGTTAGAGAGAATAAGAAAGAAGAGAAAAACGAAAAGAAAAGGAGCAAGGAAAAAAAATCGGAACGGTTCAGCAATGCGCCAAAGTAAAATATTGTACATTTCTGCATGGAAATTTCATCAAAATCTTGCTGCAGTGTCAGAAAGTGCATTTCTAGCAAAGTTTAGAGGAATTTAGGACTGTAGCGCCAAAAAATCAAATAACGGTTAAAAAACGTGTTTTCGGATAAAAATGAACAAACACTGGGTTGTTGTGATTGGAGGAAGCTAGTGTAAAGGACGTGCTGAAGGAAGTGCTAAAGGAAGTGCTTACCGACTAGCTAAAGCGAGGGCAGCAAGTGGTGTTGAAATAAGAAAATAAGACGCTTTCATCCGTGATATCAAGTTAAAAATGAGGAAACGCTGAGCGGACTTCAGATGGTATAAAAATGCGTACGGTTCGCTCATATGAACCTATATCCATACTCAGTGGAAAAGTTTGAAGTCCTATTCATCTGCTATACAAGAAGCAAGAAGAACGAAGAACTTACAGTTTTCTTTTACGGGAGAAAGATGGTAAGTTTTAACATAGTGTAAGCTGTAAGGGTCTCTGGTTATATCAGTTTTTACTTGTAAATACTGAATAACTTAAACAATTTTCATTTTGTTGACGATATGTGCATGGGTAGCCCATTTTAACCAGTTTTTCACTCGCTATTATTACTGAGGAGTTATTAAAAAGTTAATTTATCTCATTTTTCTTCACCAGGGTTTCAAGTTGTTCATTTTGTGCCTTACTCTTTTGGCTGTCGCCGTTTCTGCCTCGACTATCTGCAAATGTGGCCAAGAAGAAAAGGTAACTGATAATTAAAATATCAGCGGTTTTTTTCTGAGTCACCAGCGTTTCAGTTTTTTAGTCCTGAGCAGTCGACAAAAACATCTCCGTATATACCCATCAAAAAATTGTCGAGCGATTAACAATTGTTTGTTAGTGTGAAGATAATTTTGAGAAAGGTTCCTTCCTTTGATTTGAAAAGTTCCGTTCCTTTGCTTTTACTAATCTTCAAAGAGGACTGGGTAATGCTACCCGCCCCCATCCCCTCAAAGCCGTCTAGTTAGAGAACTGAAATATACTTTTCCATTTTCAGCCTTTGCAGGATTCTGCTAGTGATTCAGTGGAAAAATATAAATTAAAGTTGAAGACTGAAGACGGGAAGGATTATGACGAAGAGGTTGAAATTGACACTAAAAAGGAAACGGAGACTTTCCATGTACCAAAGACCGCTACCGATGAAAAAGAGGCCGACATAGTCCTTGATTTTAAAAAGGTCAGTGAAGTGAGACAACTGCATGTTTACTCCAAAATTTGTTGTCGAAGGAGGGATAAGGAGGATGGGAAAGAGGAAGGGAAAGGGGAAGGGGAGATACTATACAGTCCGGTCCAGAGCACTTCTACTTTTGGAAATGTTTTGATCCGCACACAAAAAACTACTAAAACAAGCAATTATCTAAACAGTGCGCAAATTTGGTGTCACAAATATGGCGCAAGGCCTGTTTACATGAAATGTCATCGAATTTGTCGATCTTAAAAAACGGTCTATTTGTGTACCGTTGATGGCCGGAATGATCTGATTGCAGAAAGAGAAAATCCAGATTTCGTACAACTAGCATAACAATAGAATGTCCCAATATATTTTGAAGAGGGATTGTTATAGTAAAATGAAACTGATCAATCGATTTAGAAGATAATTTGGATAACCAAAAATTGACAAAAGTATCGAAAGTAAAACATCGCGACTGCACAAATTTCACCGCCATCATTTTCCACAATGTCACGCATAACGCTTCTTCGATGCTTTCTTTGTTGTTGCGTTACTAATAGGCAGGTAACACATCCCAGGAGAAGAAGACTTGGCCCTAATGTTATGTCGCCATGCTAAATTGTTTCGAGCATTTTCAGAAGTGGAAATGCTCTGGACTACTGTATGAAATGTTACTTCAGTGTGGAAGCTTTTGTAAAATAATGCAAACAATTATGTATTCGAACTTTTCTGCAGAGTTTGATGATGATCCGTATGCCAGAGGCCAAATCGTGTTATCTAAGTGAATTGACTGAAAATGTACCAAAGCCAGCCGACTTGGTGCGACTTCTGGTAAGTTAATATTCACGTTATTGGTTATGGTCAGTTGTTCTACATTGAAGAAATTCGAAGTAAATACATTCAACTTCTACACCGTCTTCAACTTACAATCAGTCGTTTTTTAGTCGTAATATATATTACGTTAGTAGAAACTCAGCTGTGTTCTATTGGAAATCCGCGAATCTGATTGGTTCTCCCACTGTTTTCTATTCGCCGATAGAAAACAGTCGCGCGCGCGAGTAGCTCTTTAAGCGGTAAATTTTCTTGATTTTCGTCTTCAAAGTGCACAATATTGTAGGTTTTGGACTGCAATCCTTTAGAGTTTCTACTAAAACAATTAGACTACTCGCCCTCGTATTCTATGAGCGCTAGTCAACTCGGCTGCGCCTCGTTGACTATTTGCTCATAGAAAACTCGGGCTCGTAGTCTAATTGTTGATTAGAAATTTCAGTTAAATAAGTTTAAAAGTTAAGAGTTCTGCCTTTTTAAATTATCTGCACACCAGGATTCAAGCAAATCTGGAGTTACAATGGCCAAAAGTCGAACTGAAGAGAAAGTCAAGGTTGCTGGGACTCTTGACGACCGTTCCAAACTGAATGACGAGATGGCGCAGCTGTGTGCCAAGCTACCCATTTACCTTGTTGTCAAGGTGGACAAGGCTCCGGACATGGACGAACCTATGGACAGTGCACCTGTACAACGTAAGTGAAACACTTGGGACATTGACTTACTTAGACAACGTCTTTGATTACAAACTCTCTCTTCTTTGGTGACTTATCTCAGGGTGGTAAAGTGGTTATGCGTGGCGTGTTATGCGTGATCTGCTGTTTCGAGGATCGCGATTCGTGATTACGGCATATAAATAAACTAAAATTGACAAACGATCCAATCATGAAGTCAAAGATTGATCTTGCATGGAGGACGCGTTCGTTCTCTCGGCTTGACCGGCTTGATATTTGATCTTGAGCCAAGCCCTCTTTTTCACCATGTCCTCAAAATATAATACACCACCGAAACTCCCCCAGTGCGGCTAAAGCACATGGTTTATAGTAAGATATAATAATTTGGCTACTGTATCTATATTAATAACAACGTTTCAAATATTTTTAACTAGAAATGTTACAAAGCTTTTATTTGTTGTTTTAGGTACTAAACGTTCGCGTGGCATTTGTTGGCGGGAATGTCGCACCGAGAGCGAAAGGTGTTGCTGGACAATTCTTTTTGTTACTTTCTGCCGCACTCATTATAAACAAGTGTGCACCACGAAATGTATATAAAAAAATCGCTTTTCCTGCCTTAATTAACCAAGTGGCACTCAACAGAATCGATGTAGAAAACTTAAAGGGTCTTAAAAATAAAACAACTTAAAATAAAATTAAAACCTCATGTTATTACAACTTATTACTAATTTGTTTTGGAAAAATTTAAGATTATATATTATATTTTAGTCATTAAGCACTAATATCCTAATTTGTTGCATTTCAACGGCCAGTGCATTCTAGTTAACTTGTTGTTCAGTATAGGAATAACAAGCAAGGTTAACCTGATGTGTGCCTTTATTACATGATTATTGTTTGTATGAGAGTTATAATTAAACAAAATTAATAAAGAAAGCCTACTGATGTGCCACATAATAAACAGCTTGTCTCCTTTGTTCATTATAGTTACCAAGATAAGATCAATTACAAATTCAAAGCTTTTTTGAGTTCTTTACATCGGTTTGAAAACATCAATTCTGTTTTAGAAAATCCACTCTAAAATTGCTAACCACGGGGACCTTTAAGAGAAAATAGATCTCTTGATTCGCTGTTAGAACCGTAGAATTCCGAACTGGTGCACCCCCCCCCCCCCCGGAAGTAGTAAAACCTTTCGCAACCTTATAACAATTTTGCCTAGTTAACTTCCGGTCTCTTTCGCTTCGGGCTCGTATCCTATTCCTACCGTGGGGTCCATGACAAGGTTGGAATGATGAATGTGAGAATACGCTTGCAGAGGATTGAGTACGAAGTTTCTATTAAAGGAGCTATGTCACGAGTATTTTAAGTAACTTTTTGATCTACAAAATTACTTTCAAATTAAAGAAAACCTCAAAACTAGTTTTCTAAGATATCAAAGATAGAAAAACACAAAGAAGAAATAATAAATAAAAAAGAAAAAAGGATGGTCAAGACTGAGCAAGATTAAGGCGGATCACGAAGGACAAACTTGAGAAAATTGCCCAATTTTTTAAGATGCTCCATTAGCTCCTTTAAGAAATAGAAAAGATTAATTTCGAGCCCCCACCGTCCGCAATAACCTCACCCCACTCCCGCTCAGGTGGGCTTCAAAGGCGCCCAAGCAAGGTCGCTGAAAGAGGGAAAAAATTAATCACCCGTAATTCATCATTTATTTTTCTTTTAATTAGACTTCGTACGCATTTCCAACTGAAATATCAATTCAGCATAATTTTCTTCTCCGCTTTCAAGCAGCTGCCTCGCTGGCGTAAAGTATGAACGGAAGTCTTTTTACTGTACTGTATCCTATTTCCGGTCTGCTGTCTCTCACTTTTGTACGAGCTGCAAACCGAGGAACTCTCTTTCCTGAAACATTAAATTGTGGAATTGAAAAGTTGTATCTTTCCTTGGCTGTTAAACCATTTTAATCTCCCAATTAATAGCCCAAATATATGAAAACAGAATGAGGGACATGATACTTCGTATCAAACGATACACTGTAAGTCCTAGCTAGTGAAAGAAAATTCAGTGGCTCAGTTGGAATTCGCACCCAAGATCTTTGGTTTACAGAGAGAGACACAATCATTGGGAACAGCACGTGAGTTAATCCCATGCTCGTCACGCAATGTTTCTCAGATTGCGCGACGAGCCAAAAGAACGTCTGCATAGGACTAGGAGGCTAACGAAAATGTGGAACGCACGTTACATGTAACATTACACCGAACATTTTAGCGCTCTTAACACATATTTGACCTATTATATCACGAAAATAAATCTGCATTAAAGCTTTATTATTTTCGGTGTTTTATGTTTGAGTCTAAGCGTCGTGTGGCAAGGTGATTTATCGAAGCGTCGTTGCTTGTTTTGAGTTTTGCAGACATAAGAGAGATTAAGACTATGTCACGGATTTTAACCAGATTTTTGTTCAGCCAAAATTTATATTTGTGTTGCAGGAAACCTAAAAATAATGGTCCATTTTCATTAAAAATAGCTATATTAGAGCACTGAAACAGTTAACGAGCATCTTTGGCTGCGGATGGATCGAATGGAAATGGATTAAAACTTGAAAAAGTAAGGCTATTTTTTTCAAGTTATTTCCGCGCGTCTTAAAAAAAAAATCGATATTTATAGTCGTGGCTTGATTTCTATTCGCAAATTAAGGTTACATCTTCCCTTTAGATAATCAAAGATAATATTTTTTATGGGTTAAGTTGCCTACCACTAGTTTCAGAACAGTTTAGACCAAAAATCTGCGAAATCCCCGGTACATAGCTCCTTTTCTAACTACACTTGTTCTGCTGCGAGCGGCAAAAATTCCGCTTTCAATTCACCGTCTACTACTGTCTACCAGTTATACGCGAAAGTGAGTACCGGTAATTGATGCGAACTAGTCAATTATTGTCTGCATTAAAACATTCTCAGACATAGTATTGCGTCCAAATATATACTATAAACCCAAAGATTTTTAAAACGCAAATTTCCATCCCAAAATACCCCCTTCCCCCACCATATACATGACCTCCCGAAAACGCAGCCCATGAGAAAATATAAGCCCAAGGCTTATTTTCGAATTTTACTGTATGTCTAAGGTAAACTCATAGCCAGGATCTGTGCATGTCTTGTTAATTTTAAAAGCCAGCCAAATTTTCCCGTCATAAATATTCTTTATCAAGGTCTCAAATTTTCAGTTCTCCTGCTTGGGTTAAAAATCTGTCTACGGTGGGGTGGACGAGTCCATACCTGCCAAAAAGTGCCAAAACAAGGGCAACAGGGTCACTGCGATTTTTTCTAGAAAAATCAAGATAAAAAACAAGGAAAAATCGAAGCGGCTCTGCAACATTGGACTATCACTTGTTTTGCCATGCGCAATAGTACCATAGCTGAAGGAAGTGCTCAAACGAGGGCATATATGCACCCTGCTAGGAAAAAGCGAACCTACTATAGTGGGGTAGCTGAACAATATTCCGGAGAAAACTCCGGAAGTATTGCTTATGCAGTGTGTGAGGTCATGTTATACAGCGGATATGGAAGTACAGATATTATTCAGAACTACCGACTAAAACGGAAATTAATAAAAATTGCGGATTTTTTCCGGTCCTATTTAACTTTTCTTTGTAGCCTCAGAGTCATTACGGCTTAAAGTTAATTTTTCTTCCCTCCTAGCTTCGATACACCATGGTCCCAGAGTTTTTCGTTTTTTCTTCCTCTGCTGTTATGTTACACTGTTACTAAAAAAATCTGTTGAGAGCGATGTAATTAAATACCGTAAACTAAGCCACTCTCCTCACAAAAGAGAAATAATTAGTAATAAGCCCCCAAATCTCAGACAGAAAATCCTTCTGAAAATAAACCCATGGGCTTATATTTAGTTATAGCTCTCAGAGATAGAGTTAACTTTTCCGATTACAAGCCGCCTACTGAAGTGCTTCTCCCGGGGGGGGGGGGGTAGGGATGCTTCTTTTGCATTTTACGTTGTTCGAAAATGCTCAGATACTTGTCTTGTTGGTACACTTGTTGGTTACACCAAAGCATTGTCAGATAACAAACCCGAAGATTTATGAAACGCAAATTTCCATACGAAAACAAGGCCCCTCTCCCCACCCCCTTATATAAGACCTCCAGAAAATAACCCCATCCGAAAGGCGCGTTGAGAAAATGTAAAGCCCAGAGTTTATTTTCGAATTTTACAGTTCATCAAAGTTTAAGTCATTGCCCGGAGCTGTCTACATCTTTGTAATTTTAAGTGTCAGCCAAATTTTCCTGTTATAAATATTTCTTTATTCCAGGACTCAGATTTGCAGTTTCTTCCGCATGGGATCAGAATCTGTCAGTTGTTGTAACATGCGCAATAGCACCATAGCTAAAGGAAGTGCTAAAACGGGGGCATGAAATATATGTAGAGATAAAACAATTCCAACAGCAGAGCCACCTTAACCTTTCTTCCTGTCACGGAAGTATTTCTCAAGCATTGTGAGAGGTCAGGTTAAACAACAGGAATGGAATACTAAGATCTATAGTGGCTTAATAAAAAAAAAACTCGCACCAAAAAGAGCAGAATTCTCCCCGTTCTAACTTTCTGCTCTTTGTTGGTTTAAAAACATTACGGCCGAAAACTTCAATGAGGTTTTCATTCTTCTGCTGTAATGTCACACTGCTACTGGAAAAATCTTCTTTGAACATTAAAAGGTTAAATTTATTTCTAAGATATGTTCGCGTCTGTGAGTTTTTCAACATGCAAAAGTGTATCTCAGTTTACTGTTTCTTTAGACCGGGACTCAAATTCTCGGTTGTTTCGCGTGTTTAGCATGACAAGAATCTGTATTGCGGTGGGCTGGGGGGTGCGGTCGGTGAGTCTATTCGCGAAGGAAGTGCTAAACCTAGCAAAAGCGAGGACAGCTACGTCACGTTGGAAAAAAATAACGCGCTTCAGACCGTGATTTCAATTTAAAAATGAGGAAACACTGGGTTGCTGTAAGTCTATCCCTGAAGGAAGTGCTAAAGGAAGTGCTGGCACAAGCTAAAGCGAGGGCAGCAAGTGGTGTTGAAATAAGAAAATAAGGCGCTTCGAATTCAATCCGTGATATCAAGTTAAAAATGAGGAAACGCTGGGCAGCCTTCAGGCTCATGGTATAAAAAGGCGTACGGAGAAGCCTGTGTCCATAGTCAGTGGAGACAACGGTTGAAGTCCTTTAAATATGCTACAAGAAAAACGAAGAACTGACATTTTTCGTTAATAGGAGAAAGATGGAAGTAAAGTTTTATTCGAAAATTTTTTTAGCACTGATTTACCATTACGCTTAAAGGGCTGTGAAATATTCACTTTAAAAAAAAATAAAAAAGAAAACTTATTAAAAGGTATCTTTTTCTTCATTATATAATCGGCTAATGTATACAATCAGTGTGCAAACTTTCCAGATGACCTCAGGTCTCTGTTATTGGGATTAAACACTATGGCGGAATTATTGATCGATTGATTAGCTTATATGGAGGAGATAGACCCGTTCGTTAAATGATTTAAACATTTACATTTCATTTTGTTGTCGATATGTAGTAGCCGTTTTGGGTAGTCCGTTTTTTTATATTTTCTTTTTTTTTATATTCACCAGGGTTTCAAGTTGTTCATTTTGTGCCTTGCTATTTTGGCTGTTGCCGTTTCTGCCTCGTCCATCTGCAAATGTGGCCAAGAAGAAAAGGTACTGAGATGAAGTAATTTACTGACAACAGGAATAACTGCCAGCACTTTCAAATCATAATACGCGTTGCAGTTACATTGGATCGTGTGAGCTCGACCGGTTGTAGGCAAGTTCTTTCCTTTGAAAAAGAGGACTGGGTAATTGCTTTTCCTCTGCCCCCCCCCCCCCCCCCAATTCCCTCACAGTCAAGTAAGAGCGCTGAAATTTAATTTTTAGTTTTTTTTTTAGCCTTTACAGGATTCTGCTAGTGATTCAGTGGAAAAATATAAATTAAAGTTGAAGACTGAAGACGGGAAGGATTATGACGAAGAGGTTGAAATTGACACTGAGAAGGAAACAGAGACTTTCCATGTACCAAAGACTTCTCCTGATCGAAAAGAGGCAGACGTAATCCTTGATTTTAAAAAGGTTAGTGACATGAGATTACCGCATGTCAGGCTTACTTTAAAATTTGCTGTCGAGCGAGTGATGAGGGGAATAGGGATAGATGGACTGAATGGGGAAGGGAAGGGAAGGGCACAAAACAACCTAAGCGTTCCTCTCAAGGGTCAGGACTGAACTTTTTCTTCGCTTTTATATTCCATTCTTTTCTTGAGTTGAATATTTCATGATCAATGTTCAAACGGCGACTTGATTCAAAACTGAAATGTCGATTTCATAATGTCTGGCTTCACGCGAAAGCTGAGGCACGTGAGAAATTAACAAACGTCCATAGAAAACAATCAACATTTGGCTCATCTTGGGTGTAGGAACTTGCGAAACACACCAGTGACGAAAAAAACCCCGAGAAACAGAGAACAACCAAGACAATTGCAATAGTCTGTTCCACCTCAAGCCCCTTGCCATTTTTTCCACTTGCTGTTTATTGCACTGTCCTGTTTCACAATGTCACGCACACTTCAGTGCTTTCTTTGTTGTGTGTCTTTGTGACACTACTTTTCTTCTAACTAAAAAGAAAAACATGCAATACAGATAGTCTTAATTTCTTGCCAGCCAACAACTTAAAAAGTTATCAGCTTGTGAAAGTACATTATATATATATTGTTGGTGTGTAAAAATACTGTCATTTTTTTTTTGTGATCATAAAAAGTATGAATGACGTGTAAACAACAAATATGCAAAATCTGCTAAGCTGGAACATAACATAACATGTTCTTGTCATAAAAGGTATCAAATGGCAATGGGATGTTGCATTTAAGCTGTCATCCTCATATGAAGGGAAAATCAAAGGAGTGGGGACTTGCATGGCATAGGAATGATCATTTTTAATATTTCATTCTTCTGCATTTACATGTACTGGAAGGGGTTGGTCATTGTTTGACGTCACTGTTACATGTACATTAGGACGTGCAATTGCTTCATTCTTAGCTGTTTGAGTTGCCACATTTTTGAGGGTTATGGGATCGAAACAGCACTGGGTTCCAACATCATACATCCATGGGCATGCACAACAGGGTTGTAAAATGTTGTCAACAATGATGGGTTCCTCGATACTAATTTCTTCAACTGGGGATGTGTTTTTATCGTTACTGGCAGCCAGTAATAGTTCTGCAACAGCCTAATAAACAAATGAAAATGTTGTTTTGAATGGGAACCAAGCAGAATTATTGAGCACATCCCATTTTCTTCGTTTCGTGACCTTTCGTGACTAACCCAAAAGTGGCAATAGTTACAAAACCGAGGAGTAAATAATTCCTCTCAAGTTCATTGGAAGGTAGTATCTTTAAACAGAAAGCAACAAGACATATGGCGTTTTTAGAAGATGATTGAATGATTGCCAAATCACATGAAATGGTTGAAGTTTATTTTGGAAAAATACGAGGTTTAAAATGAGTAACTGCTCGTTGTCACACTGATCCGTCAGAACGATTTGTCAAGATTTGTCACAAAAACAGTCAACAAATAAATTTCCCTGTTTCTGGAAAAAATTGCGGTGCCAAAAAACGTCTTTTTCTGTAGCGAGGATGAACATATGAACAGTACACAAAAAGAAATCACTAACTTCTTGTTGCCTCCGTCGTTCGAGGCGATTTTCGCTTGACAATCGAGGGTTTTTTGGCTTCGGACGGTATAGCGCCCTCCTTCAGATGGCAATTACTCTTCTGGCCCGTCATCTGCGATCGAAGATCCAACTCAAAACAGCTTGGCAAGAAGTGGTCGCTGCAAACATAGCTGTATTTTACTGGCGGCATATTCGAACGTCGTATCCTCTCTAGCCATGCTTTCCTTCGCAGTTTGTCCGATGGAATTTGGTGGTAGCTTACGTCTGCTGTCTTTGCTGAATAATTGGTACATCCAGGGACACAGCAGTTCACCATTTTCGTGGAAACACTTAGGAAAGCGAGCCAAATAAAACTATATGAAGACACGTTGCCGAAAATAAGAGCGAACCGAGCGAAACTATAGTATGGTTTGAAGATCCCGCGAAAAAGCTTTTGACGTTGTGACGTCACATCGTACTGCTGGCCGACATAACGCGGCTCATATTCTTCCAAGATGGCGGAACTCTAATCGCATTTTTCACTTGCCTTTCAGGTAAAATATATAGGTTAAAATGAACGATCTGAAGAAACCGTTTTCAAAAAAAGAAGTAGGAAATATAGGCCAAATATACCAAATAACTTCATTTTTACCCCGGAGTTCCCCTTTAATGTAACACACTCCGGGAAGACTTGGAAAAAAGGCTTTACGCTATTGTGTAGATCAGGGGTTTCAATAATAGCCGGGTAGCGGGTAGATCTACCCGCTTGTGATGGGCGGACTACCCGCTTGAAGCGTAATGCGAATATCTTATCAGACCAGATCATTTCACCGCAGCTACGAATTTCTACCAAGAAATTTCATAAAATTACTGTCAGGTTCTAGGGAAAGAAAAGGAAAGATAAAAAGAAAAGATATTCTGGTGTTTACCCTGTCCTTTGGACCATAAAAGGTGAAGCGAAGTCTTGTAATGACACGTAAAATCATCGTTTCAAAGCGCGAAAAAAATCTACCAGGCACTCTGAAATCGAGGGAGACTGGGACTAAGCGTGAATATTAATATGGCCGCTAAAAATAAAAGACAGACGCTGTTGGCATTTTACGCCCCGGAACCTAAAAAAAAAAGGTCAAACGAGGTCAATTCTTCGCAGGGTAAGTTGAATACATTAAAAGGTTAGGGTTTTGCCTAGAAACTTGAAAAGTTTGCACTGATTTATTGCGTAACGTTCGCGTATCATTTCGAATACGAAAAATTAAAATCACATGTTCAACTTACCTTTGTCTAGTGTCTTATTTCGGAAAATGGTGATCTATCTTTCAGAAAGTAGCTCATTAGATAGTGAGATCAGTCAGCCAAATATCTCAACCGAGGGAAATACAGTTCCATCCCCAAACAAACAACATACAACAAAGTAATCTTAAAAGTACCCAAAATGCAGGAAAATGCACCTACGAGAGTATAGAATTTCAAAATTTTCCGGGGGGGCATGCCCCCGGACCCCCCTAGAGGGGAAAGGTCCGTTGGGCCTTCCATTGATACCCGCCTGTTTTTATATTCTACCCACTTGTGCCAAAACTTATTGAAACCCCTGGTAGATCATTTCAAAACTAAAAGTGGAAATGCTCGGACTACCGGTATGAAGTGTTATTTAAGTGCAGACGCTTTTGTATGTATATGTTTATACAAACAATGTATGTAAACTTTTTGGCAGAATTTGATGATGGCACGTCTTCCAGAGGCCAAATCCTGCTTTCTGAGTAACTCTACTGAAAATTTTCCAAAGCCGGCCGACTTAAAGCGACTTCTGGTAAGTTTATATTCCTCTTATTCATAATGGTCAGTTAACTGTTTTACACTGAAGGAGTTCGAAAATAAGATATTGATTTAAGGGGAGAAAAAAATATGACTGGTCGTATGACGATAGACATTCCAGGTAAATAACTGCTTAAGTAGTAACGAGTTTTGCCTTTTTTTTAAATAACTACCCACCAGGATCGGGCAAGTAAAGCGGGTGTTTCGTTGGCCAAAGGTCAAACTGAAGAAGAATTCGAGGTTGCCGGGACCCTTGATGACCGTTCCAGTCTGAATGACGAGATGGCGCAGCTGTGTGCCAAGCTACCCATTTACCTTGTTGTCAAGGTAGACAGGGCTCCGACAGACATGGACACACCTATGGACAGAACACCTTCAAAACGTAAGTGAAACATTAAATGAATCTTGTATGTGACTACAAACTCTCTCTCTTTCTTCTGTATTGGGACACTAATCAGGGAAGTTAAATTTTGTATATATCAGAAGAGTAAAGCCCGCCTTCGGTCTCACTGCATGAAGTGACCAGGAGTGTTGTTCAGGCGCCTTAGCACGCCGGTCGATCCACCTTTCAGATCAATTGGTTTTGTTTTTGTTTTCTAAGTATTGAATATAGTAAGGTCTAAGGTCTAAGTGTATAAAGTGGTGGTGGCTACCACCCCACTGTCCAAAAACATTATTTCAAATATTCTGTAACTTGAAATTTTATAAAGCTTTTATTTGTTGTTTCAGGTACCAAACGCGGCTGTTCCTTTGGGTGTAAAGTTGAGACAGTCCGGACTTGCTACTTTTCAATTACAATTACAATTACTATCTGCTACAATAACAAAAGATTGACGTGCAAAGTGAGATGTACCGGTTAGTAAAAACAATGCACGTTTTCCCACTTTCACTAACCGAATGGCACTTATCGATTAAAAAAGATTTGTTAGGCTAAATATAAACCTCTTTGTTACAACAAATTCACGCTATTTTGTTTGAGGAAATATAAGATTTAGTTATAAAGCACCAGTATCTTCAAATTTTGAATTTTCAACGGGTAGTGAACTTGTTGTTCAGTTCACGGGTGACTAGCAAGTTTACCTGTATTTATTTGCGTCGCATTTCTGGTTACGCGTACAGGCTATGGTAACCGATTAATCAATGACGAAACGTGAAGAGCCAATTAGGCAATATTTTCCCCGGTATTATCGTTTTCTTTGTTCGTCCTTGATTAAAATTCTCAAAAAGAGACTTATTGTTTACTGAGCGATCGCGATTGTAATCTCTTGAAAAAAGAACCACATTTGTCCTGAAAACGTTTAGACAGTATTAGGGCTGTGCAATTTTTCTTCTTCCATGATCTTAGTCAAAAAAAGTGATCGTACAATGGTCTACAATATGAATGATGTGAATCTGAAGCAAATATGCCCTATAAGTAAACATTACCCAGAATAGGGTGACAATTTTAAACTACCGCAAAGCCAGTGCGACTAAACCAGGAATGCGATGCAAAAAATAAACAACTTTTTGTAATAAATTCACAGCATAGAGAACTACGTGTATACTCTCGCTGGGATTGACAATCACTTTAAAATTTCATATTCCTCCCAGAAATTTTTAAAAAATTTAACATTATGCTATCGTTGTTGTTTGTATCAGTTGTTGCTGTTTTTCAGGAAAATCCACTTTTCACAGAACACCTTTGTGTAACAATTGAAAATTTCCTGCTAGAAAGGCAAAATTTCTGAGAAGCTTGAAAGACAATGAAATTTTTTCAGCACTATCCCTTCTCATTACCCTTTCCTATTTCATTTCTGTTTTATCATAGTTATGTAAAATGTAAAAGTATCATGAATAATTTGGACCAACGCCATGACAGTTGATGCTATAAGCAGTCCCTTTTTTCAGCTCTTGAATCAGTGGTCATATCAGTTTTGCTACTTTCCTTTCACTTCGTGATAAAACTTGTTCTGTGGAATTTTTTTAAAACCAGTACAGGAAATTTTTCTCCAGCCGTGGCACAGGGTACGCGTAAGAAATGCGACAAGTGTACACGTATGTTGCAAATAGATACTCTGTTAATAACGTGATTATTGTTTCTATAAGAATTGAAATTAATTAAGGAAAGTATTAAAATAAATAAAGCCTCAAATGTGCCATACAAAAACGCCTGTCTCAATTGTTTGTTTTACATAGAGGTTACCAAGAGAAGCTCAGTCAAAAACTGGAAACTTTAGTTGAGTTCTTTCTGTCGGTTTGAAAACATCAATTCTGTTTGAGAAAATTCTCTCTAAAAAAATAGAAGAAGAAGAAGGTCTTTATTTATGGAGGGTAACACATTATTTATCCCATAATTCGCTGTCAGTACCGTAGAATCCCTATAAAGTGACCCTCTTGTAAGACCCTGTTTACAAAGAGGTAGGGTAACCCTATTGCTAGGGCTACCCTAGATTTTTCAGATTTTTATTACTTCGCACTATTTACAAAAATCATACAATACACACCAGCAAGAGAGTTGCCCTAGTGCTCGCTCAGTTTTTCTTTTCAACGACGTGTTTACAAGCCAGCTGGGTTGACTGGCGCCACGGTAACCCTAGCTGGCTTATAAACGCTCACCTAGGGACAACTCAACTAGCTGGGCAAACGTTTTTAATTACTGGTTTCGAGGCCCTTTGAATGTTGTTTCCGATGCTCGGTAACAAAGTACGGTTACCAAGCACATAAAACTGACCCGGGTTGTAGAGTGACGCTTCCTGTATATTCCCACTGTCGGTTCAATGACAACGCTGTTATACGAATGTGAGGTTGCGCGTGCAGAGGATTGAGTGTAAGCAGAAACCCATAAGGGTTGAAACGTGTAACGCGCGCGCACAGCGTTTGAATATTCATTTTGCTAAGTACCATATTTGGAAACACGAAGAATTTGTACGCGAATGCGTTACACACGCAACATAATTTTTGGTTTTAATAATAATAATAATAATAAAAGCTTTTATTTATACACGATAAATGTTTTGCAGCATAGCTGATGTGGTCGTGTTTACAAATTACTATTATGAAGCTAACTAAACTCTTAAATAACAAATAAAGACTACAAACTAAGCATTCCAAACAAACAAAAAATACACAGCCTCTAAATGCCTAATACTTTCAAAGCATCCTTAAAACTTGCCAACGATTCTTTAAGGCGGGCCTCGTTATTCAAAGAGTTCCATAATGTGGCCCCTTCATAAGTAATCGACTTTTTGAGAAAGTCAGTCTTTGGTCTTGGTACTGACAAGCAATTTTTCCTTCTAAGATTATAATTAGTCTTCTGCTCCGTCCACAAGTGTTGTAATTGGACCGGAGCACCTCCAGATACACATTTGAAGACAAAACAAAGTACCCTACGGATATACATTTGCCTCAATGGTGTCCACTTCGCTTGACGCAGTACGTCCTCTGAAGGGGTGAACCAGTCTAAGTCGAAAATTAACTTGGCGGCACGCACATGGATTTTTTCTAAGTCACTGAAAAGAGTTGAGCCACACGACCCCCAGACTATAATACCGTACATTACAGACGGTAAAATTACTTTAAAATAAAAGTCAACTCTCGCAGGAATTGGCAAAAAATACAATGATCTCAAAAGGTTCAGTTTCTGGGTGAAACGTTTACACAGTTCTTTGACATGAATGTTCCATTTGAGCGCACTGTCTATTTGGACACCTAGACACCTTGCTGAGGTGACTTGCCTGATGTTATTTTCCCCAAGCTTAATGCTTTGTAAAGGGCCAGTAAACGATCCTCGGTATAGCAGCATATATTCTGTTTTTCCCGGGTGTGGCGTCAGCAAATTTTGACAACACCAGCGATATAATTTCCGTAAGATGTAATTTAGCACGTTGGCTACCTTGTCCGGACATGTGGCCGCGACGTAGATGGTTGTATCATCAGCATACATGTGTAGTTCTCCTTCACTACCATCGGTTATATTTGGCAGATCATTGCAGAACAATGCAAAAAGTAGAGGACCAAGAACAGATCCTTGTGGTACGCCAAATTTCACTGTCTGTAGGCTGGATCGACTGCCGTTAATTACTGTGACCTGAGTTCTTTCTGAAAGGTAGTCCTTGATCCAAGACCAAAGGTCTCCTGAAATGCCAAGCCCTTGGAGTTTTTGTAGCAGCAGCGAGTGGGATATAGAATCAAAGGCTTTGCGGAAGTCCACAAACACTATTCCCACCACCAGGTTACTGTCCAGCGCTGTTCTCCAGTCTTCAGTCATCTTCACCAGCAGCAGTTCTGTCGAATAGCCCTTTCTGTATGCCCACTGATTCCTGCTACTTAAGTCGTGATTTGTTATATGCGTGGTGATGATGGAGCCCACACATGACTCCATCAGCTTCCCAGGAACGGACAAAAGGGATATCGGACGATAGTTATGCTTGTCTGTCTCGTCACCATTTTTATATAATGACGACACATTAGCTAATTTCCAAGTAGCAGGGACAGTATTGGATGCAGTACTCGCAGTGAAGACAGACATCAGTGACGGTATGATGACATTACCAGCATACTTTAGAAGTTTGGAGGAAACGTGGTCCGGGCCACTTGCTTTGTCTGGTTTCAACTTAAAAAGCGCCTTCTTGAGAATATCTGTTGTTAGATCAATTGTCATTACCGTGGGTGTGACACGGGATAGGTTTGCTAAGGGGTGCTGTCGCTCTGCTTGAGGAAGGCCGCTGGCTAGTTTCTCTCCTATTGTAGCGAAATGTTCGTTCAAAATGTTCGCAATAGCCAGATCTGATGTTTCGGTTTCTCCGCCAGGTCCTTTCATCGCCATAATTGGTGAGGAAGTTTTAAAGCAAGCAGATTCCTTTATCAGCCTCCAGTAGGACTTGCAATCTTTTACCTCAGCAAATAGTTCTGTGTAATATTTGCACTTTGCCTTTCTGACGTCTAACGTTACTTTGTTTCGCAGCTCGCGGTATATTTTCCAGAGTTCCTCATTGTTTGTTCTTCTGGCCATCAGTAGGATTTTAAACCTCTGGTTCATTGTATGGCGTATCTGCGGTGTTATCCACGGGAGAGACTGACTTCTGATCTTCACTTCCCTGTAAGGTGCGTGTCTGTTGCAGATGTCGTTAAAGATGTTTGACCACGCCCAGTAACAGTCATCAGGATCATCAAACGCAGAACACACACACCAGGGAGCGTCCTCCAAATCCCTGATGAATTCACACTGATTGAATTTCTTAAAGGTGCGGCCTTTGACTATTTTAGGAGGTGGTCTTCGGACTCTTGTTTGAACACAAGCATACACTAACATGTGATCCGAGATACCTAGCTCCAGATTACGTGTGTTGCTGATAAGCCCTGCTCTGCTTGCAATGACAAGGTCTATAAGTGTAGAGGTGTCTTGTGTCACTCTTGTAGGCTCGTTGTTAATAACGGTGTAGTCAAATTGAAGTAGTGATGTCTGTAATTTACTACCGGTGGTTGACAACACAATGTCACCATTTCGTTGCGCGTAATCGCAGTTGAAATCACCCACAATGACAACGTTCTTGTATTTCCTCCATACCTTCTCCAGAATCACGTGAAACCGTTCATAAAATGCGCCGTCCGATGGAGGTCTATAGATTGTTCCAACTATAAAAGCGTTAGAGTCGATTAACAGCTTCAGCCATATCCCCTCGACCTCTTGTGTTTCCAAGACTCTCAGGCGGTAGGAACATATGTAACTGGCCACGTATACCACGCAGCCCCCACCAGCCGTGCCTACGCCTCGGTCCCTTCTTACTATCTTATAGTCTTTGACTTCTAATTGACGGTCCGATATCTTGTTATCCAAATGGGTCTCAGTTATTGACAACACATCAAAGCGACACAAATGCAGTAGGAGTTTAACCTCATCCAGTTTGTTTCTCAGGCTACGGATGTTAATATGAGCAACGTTTAGGTTTCTTGATCGCGGATTAATCGCTTTTGCAAACTGTTCCAGGTAATCCTTACTGACTCTCACACAATCCTTACTCGGTCCAGGATTTGTGCTGATGTCGCCACTAAGTAGTAAGATTCGGCGTGCTGCGATTGAGTTAGCATAATACGCCACAGGTTTTGTGGATAACTTGGTGTGTTGACCTAAACTTTTCCGCCATCCGCATTTAGAACAATTAGTTTGTACTACAGCCGCATTATCTATCAACCGCGGGTCACTACTCTCACTTCCTGTCGCTGCCCACAGAATAAGAAGTACTACCAATGTGCTCCGGCATTCAAATATCCGTCTTGCAAGGTGAGCCATCACAATCACCACCGACCGTTGTTTTATGACTGTTTTTACTGTTTATCGCACCCACGCGCACGTACAGTTTGTATCACAAAAAGACGTTTTCACATGGTGCGCGCGCTGGTGCGAGTAATAGAGCTGATAGAGAGTTCTTCAAAGCGCGCTCTAAGTTCGTTATTATTTGCGCGCGCAGCGCCCGTTCCTCCACGCGTTGACAGTAGCGTCAGTCGTTAGCCTTCGCGTACAAAGCCGTTACAACTCGCGTAGATCAGATGTGGTTACGCGATCAACAGAAAACTGTTCCGTTATATCCAAGTTTTCCGACAAGTTCCGAAAACCTCTCAATTCGTCAAGAAACGTCGCTGAAAGCTCGTTAGTTCAGCCCACTGTGTTAAGTTTCACGTTACAATAGCTGCTCAAGAGATGGGCCAGCTCAATCAGGTCTCAGTATGGCACAAAAAGCAGAAATTTCCAGAGCCAAAACATGCGTGGCTGCACGCAATGAATGACGCAATGAAAACAGTAAGTTGCAGTAAGTTGCAGTAAGTTGCTTGAATTTCGACCTAAACACCGTAAATTTCTCACAGAAACTAAAGAAATACATTTAGTGTATCGAAGCGAAGTTCTCCAGACTATTTCAAGAAGATGAAACAGGAGAATTTAACCAAATTTAACTTTATTCAACCAAGCCTGTTCAAAAACAAGATTACGCCATCGAGCGCGAGCTAGCGCGCGCTGTGAATTTAATCCAAATATAGTCGTTTTGATTGGTTAAATGTTTCTCCTGATTTTCCAAATATGGTACTTACTGTAAACGAATGTGCAAACGCTTTGTACAATGCAAAACATAGGGAGTTACACGTTTCAACCCTTATGGGTTTCTGGTGTAAGCTATATCACAAGTATTTTCAGTCATTTTTTGATCTACAAAATTGGAACTAGCTTGCAATGGAGGCTAATGCGGAGAATCTTATCAAATGCAAATGACATGAAGCTCTTTTTAATGATATTCCCCCGCATTAGCCTCCATTGCAAGCTAGTTCCAGTCCAATACCGAGAATACGAATATGGCTTAAAATAATAGTTTTATAAAATAGAAAAACGCCCAAGAAGAAATTAAAAAAAGTGAAAAAAAGCAAGGATTGTCACGACTGAGCAAGATAAAGACGGATTTAATACAAAGGAAAAACAAAAAATTGGCCAATTTTTTTTATATACTTTATTATATAGAATCCAGCCCCTACCGTCCGCAATAACCTCACCCCACCCTCCGCTCGGGTAGGCTTTAAAGGCGCCCAAGCGAGGTCGCTGTAAGAGGGAAAAAATTAAATCCCCCGTAATTCATCATTTATTTTTCTTTTAATTAGACTTCGTATGCATTTCCAACTTAAATATCAATTCAGCATAATTTCCTTCTCCGCTTTCAAACAGCTGCCTCTCTCGTAAAGGATGAACGGAAATCTTTTTTACAATTGTTTGCGATAAAAAGCGTTGAAATTGAATTTTAACAGGGAGCTCTCACGGAAAAAGCTTTATTTGAAAGTTAATTTTGGGATTTTCTGCAGATAAGGCAACAGAACGGATGGTTTGCGAGATGAAAATCTGCCGTGCCGTGACGTCATGAGCCAGTCATTGGATCTCATATCATGATAAGTGTCACGGCGCAAATTTTTCGCGTTGTATACACAGAAGCGATAAAGCTCTGCCTTGCACCTTGAGGCTAGCAAAGCGTTGTTCCTTTAAGAAGAAAGCTTGTTGATAACTCGATCGGCTCAGATCATTGTATTACCATGTGAATAGCTTCTTTGAGATCTCTCGCGGATTTGAACAGTTCAACATGGACTCATGGTAGGTATTGTTTAAAAAATTGTTTATTAAGCATGCTGTGACGCTGAATTCGACTTGCTTTAATCATCATTCAATATCTAAGCAATAATTCAACCGCTGAATGAAATCGGCAGGCAAAAACAGCCGGCCGGCTTGTCGAAAACCAATCACTTATTAATGAGAAATTGATTCGACTGGATTTACCATTCAACTAGCAAAAATCTCTCGTGACATAAAATAGTACTGTACAACGAACGTTAATAACATCCATTACAGTTTTTCCTACCGATTAATTTAACTGATGTGTAATTGTAATTTTTCTTTGGCACAATTCTGAAGCGAATAGTTGATTCGCAGTTTCACAAACACATTTTCTTTTAATCAATTCAACCAAAAAACGCCTGAGGACTTAAAAAGCACCATCAATTTACCATAATGGGCGAAATGTGCGCTCAATTTCAAAGCAAATACGCCTCCGATTGTCGTTTTATCCAGGCGCGAAAGTAGGCTATGAGGTGAAAAGGTTATTGTCAAAAAGTACATATTGATTCCATAAAGAAAAAAAAATCATTCGATAAAACAACATTGAAATCAATTGCATTTTGCGTTATCTGTTAAATAAGGCAAAGTAACTTTTTGAAAATCAAGAAACTTTCAAGTGGGTTACATTTTTTGCGTTTCATTGCAATGTTAGTGCGAAATCGATCGTGTGGCCACGAGTATTAAATGGAACTTATCTTTTCAGAAAACAATAAAAGTGACGATTTAAAGCCGAAAAGTGGAAAACACTTCCATTTTCACAGCTTCAGTATGCAATTACTGTATGATAATTCTGCTTGGCGTACAGAAAACAATTAGCATAATAATTTAGTGTTAACTTTGTTTAAATCAATAATATCACCAATGGAAATCAGAGCAGCGAGCTTGCTGTACAGTAAACAAGCACAATGTGGAAAACTACAGGGATGTGGTCGGTGTAAGTCATACAAAGCAGGGGCAGATTCTTTGGAAATTTTACTTAGCGAAGTTTTCGTTCAAGGGATAACATAATACCTCTATTGCTGTCAATAAGACGGACGTTTTTGGACTAACACGTTTGACCCCTTCACATTCGTCTGTAGTCAAGATACAATTTGAAGGCGAGACAGCGGAGTGAGCTAAGAGGTTTGTTGTTTTAAGTTATTAATCGATCGGATGAGCTGTATTGTAACCTGTTTCTCTGTAAGCACACTTCTAACTCAAAACAAAGCAGTTTTGGTTTCTGTTTTCCTAAAATCAGGCGTTTTCTTTCGCTTTTCCCAAGTGATCGCCAAAGACTTCTAGAACATTTTCCTCATAGCATCGCTTTCAATGCGAATTCCAAAGACATTTTATGAGTGGAATTTTAATGGCAAATACTGAGCACTTAGCTGAAAGACTTTCAATATTCTGTGCTTGAGCTGATGAAATTGGTATATGTTCTCGATTTGATTTAAAAAAGGTGTGCAATGAGCTCGAAATAGCAGCATGTCTTTTTTGTCGTGTGGATCAAAATGTCAACAGATGCCACGAAAATAAACCAATGACGGTTATGCACGTGCATGGAAGCCATTTAAATGCCAAGCGTGCAAGTCAGTTAAATGGGTTCATAAGGGTCTCGAGATCTACTATATAGTATGAATGTAATTGCTGACAGAAATGCAAATATTTTTTCTAACGTGCATTCGAGAAACTTTGTTTAAAAGTATCAGATCAGATCGAGTTAACTAAGCTGATCGGTGTGATATGGACGGAACTGGCAATGAAATTTCTAGCGATAAAAATCTTCATTGTATAGAGCGGTTCTTTTGGTAACTCACTTGCGTCAATCGCTTCATTTAGCAGACTTTGCGGACGCGCCATTATAAAGGAAATCTCCATCTTCTAAAAGGCCCTCAGGCAGTTGATAAATCAAAAACCTACTGTAGACTAACGGAAGTAATGTTGTCAATTATTCATAAGTGCTTGGAAATTTTATTTTTTAAAATATATTCCGGTCGCCCAATTTTGCGAATGCTGTTTTGTTGTTTATGCGCACTTGCAACTTGCAGAGAACGGCCTTTAAAAGACGTTGAAAAGCTCGTGTTAGTCAGAGCTTTTTGTTTATATTAAAACTCTTGGAATTAATGCAATCCGTTAAAAACCAAATATTCTTAAGAAAAAAAATGCAAAAAAAAATCCGGAAATCCAAATTTTACAGTTGCCCACTCGCTCAAGTTCGTTCTGTTTGATATTTTATTAAACAAATTAGCAATGTAACCTTATTGTCTTCAGCAATGAACAGAATTGTTCGAGACACGAACTAAATAAACCTTAAACCATCAAATTTAATTTTTTATTACTAACAATACCGGAATCGAAAAAATCTGCTTTGTAAAGTGTTGAAGTACCTCCTTCTGATAACACACTCAAAGTCTCATGTGACTACTTGTGGGATTACTGAAAGGAATTTATACACACTGTTTTTGTCCGTGATTTTGGCCGTCTCCGCCGGTGATCGCTTGCCGCGCGCACTGTGGGGTCCCACACGAGAGCGCGCGCGAGACGGCAACACTCGCGCGTGGTTTAGCGGTGATGGGTGAAGGAGTTCTGTGGTATTGATATTGTATGACTCTTACATTCTTCTTTGATATTCCGGTTTCCTATTAATCTCTAGTATTTAGGCGTTATTGTTTTTTTAGTGGACAATGTGGTAAAACGCCATAATGATCACGTGGTCAAGTTCGTGTCATATGCATGGATGTGTCATTTTACCACGCGAGGAAATTAAAAATAGAGGGCTCGTTACTGGACAGCCAGGGTGGGGAGGAGGGGAGGGAAAACTCCCATACAGACGTGACCGCTCCCAGGATCCATTTCTGTGATCAACCTTAGGGATAACAATGTAGAATATTTTAGAGATAAGCGATCCGGGGGGGCCTCCCATATGAATGGGACGGGGATGCTCGCCATCTCGCTTAGGGGTGCAAATTACGGATTTCTGTCTCACTTAGGGCGTGCAGGAAAGAATTCCAATATTTTTAGCAATTGAGGTCTCGTTAAGGGTTGCACGTGTTAAGATAGAAAACACTGACATATTGTATTGGCGATCTAGGTCATCTAGAGCAAAACCACAAAACCATAGCAATTCCGGATTACTTTCGACACTCAATCAAAAATTGCTCTATTTGGGACATACTTTGAAAACGTACCTTAGGTACCCTTTTGGTACCTAAACCGATTTACCAAAAATACGATTTTCAACACCTACTGGCCACTTGCTTCAACACACTTCACTAAGAATTCTATATAAGGAGACCCTTCCTGTTAAACAATTTATGATGCGTTTCTATTCTTTATTTAGATGACTTCACAGCGAACCAAATCATCCTCTTCGTCAGAAAATGGAATGCCAGGCTCCCCAGTCTCCACGGTGGCATTTTTGCCAAACAAATCAGGAAAAGACAAACCTCGCTCAAGAACAGAATATCGCCTTGTTAAAATTGTGCTGGCCGCCATTCCAATAATACTTCTGTTAACGCTGGTCATTGTACTTGTAATTCTCTTGACTCGAAGCAAATCAGACGAACCGAAGACAAATGGTCTTGGTCGTTGTGACTTTTCGGACGAGGCGAAACGTGTCGGTTTAGACTCGTTTCTTAACGAACTTGTCCAGAAATACCACAAGTTAATGCCCGAAAAGTTAGGGTCAAAACCGGGGGTGACTCCGGAGGAGATTCGGAAACATTATCGGCCTTACGATCCTAGCCCGAGCGCTATTAAGAACTTCACCGATGAAGTCCGAAGATTGCACGACAGGCTCGAGGGGATCATCGGAAAGTCGAACGAATCACGAATGAAGCTACGCGAAAACAAAGCGCTGTATGTGGCACAGCATCTGTTAAGGCATTCATTTGACTGGGGACCTTACGAACGAGATTATTATGTAGGAGACTGGATGTTTGAACCGAATTTATACTGCTGGCAGCCAATCTGTAATGTGCTAACGGACTTAGAAAGCGTTATCTTCTACTTCAGGCCTAGTGATCTGAAGGGAATAGAACAGATTGAAGAACTGTTCAAGAAGCATAATGACAC
>NC_135767.1:3383113-3475613 GCF_052425735.1 Oculina patagonica | reverse complement strand
TATCCCTTCTACCTACCTACCCCCCTCCCCCTTCCATTTACTTTTGGTTAGTTTACCCAGGCTCCAACTCGCCATATCTACCGAACTTTGAATTCTAATGGCGCGCGCTGTCTTGTAGAACAGAGGTGATCTAGTTTTTCATTTTGCTGTCTAAAGGAAGTTTGCCGGAGGACATCATTAAGTCCTATGAAGGTGGAAGTCTAACGATTTGCAAGTTTTGCGTCGGCTGTTATTGTACCTTAGAACAAAGCTTTAACGGGTTGAACTCTTGACTCGGTACAGTTTTGCTAGGTACAAATAGCGTTGTGCTTGCTTTAGACGGCAAAGGTCTTCAGCCACATCAACTAGGACTCGAAACTAGACTTTAGGGCTGATTTGAAGGCGGTCATGGCGATATTCGGCTTGAACTCTTCCTTGGCTGGAGACTTAGAAAAATTCTGTTGTAATGTCCGGGGGTAGTGGTTCCCTTTATAACGATTTTTTTCCACATCCGGGGTATTACATTGTGAATAAGATGGAAAGGTTGCAAAGAGCGCAGCTGATGGTCGAAAGGAAATCACTTCAAACCCTTATGTGAGTAGAATTCTCTTCATTTGATGATTATTTTGCCGTTTGGCTAAGCTAGCAATCAGAGCGGCCTGTGATTCGATAGTCAGCAGCAATTCGATATGCGGGGTTTCCGGCCGTGAATTGACATGAACTATGACCGAATGGTCTCGCTGAGTCATGAATTATTTAGTTATTTTAATCCCGAATTCGTTGAAAATGAAGCGATCGTCGATGTAAAATGCTTTCTGATAGTTCATTTTAGACCATGCATGGATTTAGAAAGCTTCAGTCCATCTCTCGCTCCGGCGCTTTAAAAATTTGTTTTCATTTGATGTTATTTCATGTTGTAAACAAGTTAATTAAATTGGTAGAATTCATGATTTGAACAAAATGCCGTAAATGCAGTCTTTTTGGTTCATAAAGAGATTTATTAGAGTAATTTACGTTGAACATGAGTTATAACTAGTCGATTCATTCAAAGCTCCTTGCAAAAATATGTCTTTAGAACTAGAGCTGTGTCAAAATCTTTAGACACCTTTTATTAAATCAAGACAGATATAATTATACAAATTAAGTTATTAGGACACATTCTGACAGATGACTGACTGACTCATCCTGAAGAAACTTTTCACATTATTGAATGTCTCGTGTTAGTGAAGTCAGTGATGGTCTGTCTTTGCAATTAGAATCCTCCAGGGAAGAAGGATTTTTTTTGTTGTTAATAGCCCTGAGGGGGGAGGGGAGGGGCAAGATACTATTTACTACCGTGCTGCTATAGTAACAAGAACTGTCACGTTACTTTACAATACATTTCATTTCACGGTTTCTCCTTTCTTCCGTCGTAGGCAAAGGAAATTGCTAAACAGTACACTGGAATACAAAACGAAGACAGTGCCGTTCTCAAGTTCAAAGAAGTCCTCGAGTCACGTGACAGTTTCTTCAATGATAAATTTTTTCCCGCGAATGAGTCTGGGGAGGAGGCGTTCATGAAGTGCGCTGACACACAAGGAGCGCAGGCGTATTGCCCTGTGCGATGGAAAGCGTTACAGAAGTGGATCAACTCCACAAAACAAGTTAGTGACAGTTTTATATTAGCTCCTTCTCTGGGGGGTGGGGAGTTGAGGGGAGGGAAAGAAGGGTAGTTCACAGCGTTAAACAGTGCAACAATCAAAAGAAACTACATCTGCCTCAACAATTGATCACGTCCAAGATCTGGCTTAGGCTTTCCAGACGGGATTCCAGACTAATAGAAAGAACCCAAATTTGGCATCCTGCTGACATTGTTCTAGTACCTTTTGCTTGCTAGTATACAAAAAAAGATTTCTCACAGTGTACAGCACTGAAAGACTTCCATGAACTTTCAAGGACCATCGTCTTCTTCTCTTTGGACTTCAAGTCCAAATTTCACTGTACCACCTATTCAAGCTTATATATACTAGACCTAGACGGCTCTAAGTTTTCGCTGTCATTATTTTCTGATAATGGTTGCCTCGTTGCTGGCCACATCTTTCCTAGCCGTCCGTAGTCACACCACTTTTTAGCAATTTCCCTTACTAGAACAGCAAAGCAGGCCACTATTAGTGGAAATCCAATAAATAGGAACGCTTTTATTGGATTTTCAAGAAGCACAAAATCTTAGTGACACTGCCTCTTTAAATTTTGGGAACACGCGCAATAGTAACAAAAGAACTTACACTTTGCATTTGCGATATGTTTTGAGATTATTAATATTTTACTTGACCCAGGTTGCCAAGCTGTTAAAACCCAAGCTTAAATCTCTTTTCTACGACTCATCGCCAAAGAAAACGATGCCATCCTGTGGTATTTCTGTTAAAGGAGAGTACAACCCTGAGATCTGTTTCCATGGCTACGAAGTCAATTATGACTGCAAGGTGTCGGCGTATCAGACGTTGCCGTTCTTTATGGACAACTTTGGACCAAAATACACAGAATACACCACGACATCTCATGAACAGTTACCAGGCCACCACTTGGAGGTGAGTGAGGAGGACTGGTTCACATGTGTCCATGAAACGCATGCGCAAACGCAACCGCAACCGCAGACCAGTGTGAATTTACGTAGCGCAACCAATCTCGTACCTCGAGTCTTCGTTCCTTACTGCGCAAGCTTGACGAAACGAGCGGCTCTCGGATGTTTCGTTACAGGATCGATTTTGATTGGTTTTGAAAACAATAAAAATGACCGGAAGTAAATAAAACACCAAGAAGTTCGTTGAGTCACGTTTTTGAAAGCTAGGCATGCGCAATTCAACTGGAAGTCCGAAATTTTGGGACTTCCGATCAGAACTTTCCAGGGTCGCTCGTTTCCCGACCGCTGGTCAAGGGGAACGAAGAACCTGGGTGGGTTGGTAGTGCAACGCAAAGGCATGCGTAAGGAATTGCGATAGCTCGAACCTTCCAGGTAAAACGAAAAAGGGTCGATTTTTTGGGGGTTCTATTCATCGATGGTAAAATTAGTAAGACATTGACCTCGATAAGAATCGAAAGAGGTTCGAGTTCAAAAGGGGATGGACACTTTCTAATCCCCCTCCCCCTCCTGCAGACTCGAATTCCAAAAGGATTCAGGATGAAAAAGGGTTCATAAGAATTCTCACAACCTACAAAGCAATATTCTAAATTCAATCTGTTACAGGTGCAGGGTTTCACCGAGAACTTCAAAGATACTTGTGATGATGTTATCTCTTGGATCTCGCTTGCAAACTACCTTCCTTCGTTCACCGAGGGATGGGCAACGTATGTTGAATATCCTTTGATGGCGATGGATACGGATGCTTATGTCAATACACTCGACAAACACATTTTGTTACAGAAATATGGCATGTTAAAATATCAGGTAAGACGGAGAAATGCTACTTGCATTTCTTCCCCCCCACATTTTCTCGCCCTCTACACTAATAATTTTTACACAACCATAGAGGACTTATAAATAACAAACAGCTAATTAGTTATGGACCCAAACGCTGGTGATAAGTCCTTCGTCTTTAATGTGAGTCAATAATATATTGTTTGCTTTGGCCATCAATATTTTTTCAATATGTTTGAATTTGCTGCGCCAGTGTGGTGTTGTGGATGGTTTTGAAAAAAATCTGCTCCTTGTATTGTAGTCTTTGTTTGTATGCAAAAAATTTCCATTCCCAACTTCACCTCTAGAAATGACTAACGCTACAAGTTTTGAAATAGTTAGAGCCGATGACCTAGACCCATCGTGTTGTTGACAAATACACCCAGTTAACAGTACTTTATAGACCAGTTCCTACGCTTTCCCTGATAAAAGGGAGACTGGGCTCTATCGCGAGTAATGTCAATCTTGCCCACTATCTGGTACCAGACTCAGCGCGGCCTTTGAAACAAATAGAACGCCTCTATATAGAGATTGGGATGTGTGGTTTATATTTGTCACTTTTTTGTTTAGATTCTTGCAGCCTTACGGTCCGTTCTCGACACTGGTGTGAACTATTTCGGAATGACCCGCAAACAAGCCAAGAACCTTTATGAAGAGTACGCATGGGACAGTGGTGACCTGGCCACTAAGGACATCACGCGGTACCAAAGCTCACCAGCGACTGTCACGAGCTATATGATTGGTCAAGAGACATTCATCAAATTGAGGCAACTGGCCGAGAGAGAACTGGGAGCAAAGTTCTCAATGAAAGAGTTTCATTATCAAATCCTACGCCAAGGAGAGATTCCTCTGCAATACATGGAAAAACACATTTTGCGTTACATAAAATGCAAGAAAGATTCCTCTGGGTCGGGATGCCAAGAAACACTCTCATAAAAACCTTGTCACGCAACGAAGTTTGTTTTGTTTAGCCCTCTAGTCCTGAAAAGTGACCAACATTTATATTTTCTTTACGATACCAAATTGTCAGAACTAACATTAAAAGAAATGTATGGTAATAGAGTGGGGAGAGATAAAATGTTAATCTTGGGACAAGAAAGGTTTGACACAACACCACAGTTACAAATTAAAGAGACATTGATAACATTAAGCCTCATCATACAGAGGTCTTCTAACGATATAGGAACGGATTCTGTAACGGAATCACGCAGTTTTTAAAGGGACTATTCATTAATGTCAAGAACAAGAATCTATCATGTCAAAATGCTGCCTTATGCCGAACTGTTTGTCCAATTGAAGTGCATGTAGTAGTTGCATTTTTCAGAAATAGAAAGCAGAAAAGAAAAGCTTGAACAAAAAAAATTACCGCCAGAGGTCTTCGTGGCTGAATGTACTTGAGTAGAAAGCTGGATATTTAAGGCGCCAAAAACGTTGCTTTTTTTACTAGGGTTCGTCAAAACGAAGGAAACGCCAAGATGATGCCATACATAAGGATTTTGTAATTAAATAATATATAATTTATAATAATTTATCTTAGCCTTTAAAGCTACGAAGAGAAATTAGAAAGATGATCAACGACATTGTAAATTATACTTTAATGGATATAGCCTTCATTTATTTAGTGTAAATAAGTTAAAATTTCAATAACTAATAGATATATAGTAATAGAGAATAAAAGTCATTATTATTCATCTGTTTTCGTTTTTCAAAATTATCTTTTGAGAAAGTAAAAAAAATGCTTCCTCGATTGTATAACTAGTACATTTTGAAACACACAATAGAAGAATGATCACAACAGAAATACGTTTAAGGTGAAGACTGCTGTTGAGCCAAGTGGCTTATCAGGCCAGAGCTTATCCCAGTCTGTAGCATGAAGCAGCTAGAAGTATTTGTACTCCTTCCTGGATGAGATGCTAGTACATCGCAGGGTTACCCCCAGCATTAAATTCCTCAGTACCCGTTTATACACCTGGGTGGAGAGAGGCACAATGACAAAGGTATGAGAGCAAAGTGTCTTGAGAACACAGTGCAGTGCCCCAACCAGGGCTCGAACCCGGACCGCGCGATCCGGAGTCCAGCTACTGTAGCAGCGCACTAACTATTAGGCGGCATTGCGCCTTCAATTCTTAACTATAAATAGCCTGTGTACAGCCGTCCCGCTCCCCTCAAAGATTTTTTTTGAGGGGAGCGGGACGGCTGTACACAGGCTAAACTATAAAGACCTTTATCATATAAATAAATCTTACAAACTTTTACAGTTTGAGCTTTTGTAGCCTTTTCACCACTCTCGTAAGCGACTAGCTTTGTTTACAAATTACCGATTTGATCTGCCTTATCGGACTCCGTCACAGGCACTTACATGTATGAAGAACACAATCAGCAAGTATCTTAAGATGTGAACACTCGTATCTAATCAGTTTGATTAGCAGCTAGATAGCTTACTTGATCTCTCTTCAAAGAGAAACCAGCTTAATAAGATTCACTGCCATTACATGAATACGTAAATTCTACTGACCTAAATTGTACATGTTCACTGTTCCGTGGGAAATAAATAACAAAGAAGTGAATTAACTTGCCGTCAAGTAACTAACCAATCACTGCCAACCTTTTTCACATCAGTAATTTATTGCATAAATGACAATGATATATCTTGCTGCGTCTGTAAACGCGTAGCTCGTACAATTGTAGGTCATTTCAACTCTAAAGGTTTACGGGAAGAAATATCGACTTTCGTACTTGTAAAACGAAACGATATCCTGAGCTACTAAGCCTGTAAGAGGTGCTTCAAGTGTTGTCGAAACTCCTGTTTGTTGAATCTCTAGATAAAGAAGGTAAGTTTGTATGCATAGGATTAGCTTATGACTCCGAATAACAACATAACTGACAGTTTTCTTGTTGAGAGCCATTGTAAACATCGTTTTGTTAAAGGCAAGGAAAACAAACCATCACAGAGAACTATTTTGTCTCGTCTAAGGCTTTCAAATTCTTCTACTACTTCACTGGCTGATTAAAGCTGGCTAATTCTAAATCTCTGCGTTCGCACGGAATGATTATCGAAGCATAGCGAAGGCATAACATTCTTGAAGGGAAATCAGACCGTCTTTTAGCTTCTTTTGTTGCAAACTCATGCGAACTTAGAAAAACATCAATTTTTAGAGCTTGAGTGAAAACAACCTCTATTTCTGTCTGAGAAAACTAGCTGCGACCAAGATTAAGTTGCCATCAAATCTTATAAGGATTATGGTCAGCTTCTTTAGACAACATTTCGCCAGTGTTTTCATAAGTAGCATGGAAATTAACAGACTTCGTACGATTAATTAGCAGCAGCGACGTCACGAGATCAGCTAAGATCTTGCGATGGGCGCACAAAGTTTCTTATTAAAGCCTGGTTTTCACTAGCGACGCAAGAACTTGCTGTAAGCGCAAGCACAAGCCCAATTACGCAAAAAGGAAAATTTTTCATCCTTCTGCTTGTGCTTGCCGCAAGCACAAGCACAATCGAAGCCGTTTTCACGGTGAAATAAGCGCTGTTATTACGGTGTTACGGTGAAATAAGCGCTGTTATTCTTGAGCTTGTGCTTGCGCTTGTACTTGCGTCGCAAGTGAAAACCAGGCTTATTAATAAACTGTATCAACACATCCTGTCTCATAATGATATGAGCTATACTTAAATAAGTCACTGGTCAAATATTTTTAATCTACATTGTTTGTCTAGTTTAGAGTTTCTGCTTGTTTCACTCCAGTGAGTTCGCCGAACAAAGCTATAAAAACGCCGCTAGTCATAAGCTTGAGATTCCGTGCACGTAGCTGTTCATTGACCCAAGTTTGAAGTGTTTTAAAGACGGAATGCATCAGAAAATCGAGTAATATTAATTGTAGTTGGACAAAAATCGGGTATCAGAATAATTTAAATCCTTTTGCGTTAATTTCTACTCTTTCAGTTTAAAAAGCTAAAGTTGTAATTATCCGTGATAACACCAACAAGTCAACAGTTTCTTATCAGAGCCTGAGAAAATGAATTTCAAATTCACAAGAACCATGTAAACTATAGGTTATTAATCTCACGTGCAGCTTTTTAGTAGAATCATTTTTAAGCGACTCAGTGGAATTAAGTGAAAATTTTAAATTTGTTTTCGATGTTTGGTGTTGTTAGAAATGATTTCTTTTGATAAGATCTTTGAAAATGTAACACAGAAGTCTGCAATAAGATGTAAATAATTTTGGTGCATAATTTTGTCCAATTAGTCCTGGCGGAATCCGTTTTGCAGACTGCGACACATTTATATCAATGTTAGTTCTGAGTTTTGTTAATGTTAGCTATAAGAATTTGTTGATACTTTGCACAAGACATCTTAAATTTAAGCTGATCATTTTTTACATTCTCAAAACCCGTTTTCTGACAATGTCTTGGCGGTAATAAGATGTCAAGGCAATAGACCTTGTCAAGGGTTTTTAAAGAGAGATTGAAAGCCTTGTTGTCGGGTAGACAAGTGGTTGCTATTGAATTGTTTTTTTTTTGTTTCATGCGAAATCAATTGCAAAATAATTTTATTCAGTGAGAAAACAAATCAAGATACTGGAGCTACCATATGATATTTCGCATGCAAGCTTGAAAACGTTGCATCAAACTTTGAAACTTCTGCAATTTTTATCTTAAAATGAACTCCATTCATCAAATTTTCGGCATACCAGAATCGAAATTACCCTCATTTAGTGGCTGGCGTTTCTTATATTGGCCCGATAACTGTTAAACTGTTAAAAACTTCATTTAACAACGGTTTAAGTAATACTCTTATTCGTGGATTTTAAATTTTAAATAGCTGATTTCTCCTACGTTGATTTTAAAAATGTTTTCTTCATTAATCTACTATACTTAAACCTATCTGACTCACATCTTTTTTTTTGACCACAGATTTCTAAGCTCGGCGACCCTTTGTGTCTTAATAAAGCAAAGACTTCGGAACGTCCAGATCACGAAAAATGGATGGGAGCAACTATGGGGGGAGCAACTATGGGGGGAGCGCCTATGGGGGAAGCGCCTTTGGAGGGAGCGCCTATGGAGGGAGCGCAGCGACTATAGAGATAGTTCCTGATAACGGCCGACATCAATCGAGCAAGCTCGGAAAATCCCGACAGTGGCTCGTGAATCTTCTTATTATCGGAATCCCAATATTATTGTGCGTCTTTCTGGTCATAATTCTAATGTACGTTCCCGACATGACACAACCCGCGCCGCCGTACACCCGTTGCATTCCCTCGGAAGAGTCGGACAGTTCTAAATTGACGGCAACTCTGAAGAAAATCCAAACCGAGTTTTTTCGTCGCTTATACCCGGACAAGATTTACCTCAATCCCGGAGCCACACCCGAAGAGATCCGATCGATTTTCCGTCCATGGGATCCAAACCCGAGCGCAATCAAGTTTAAAACCGACGAGGCGGGAAAATTGCTAAAAGAATTGAAATCCCTCAAGATCGACTCGACGCTGTTAAAGATAAGAGAAAGGAAGGCTGTCCATGTTGCAAAAGCAATTTTATTGAATAACTTTGCTTGGGCGCCTTACGGACAAGACTATTATGCTGGAGATTGGATGTTCGGCCCTGATATGTTTTGCTGGCAGCAAATTTGTTTTGTATTCGTAGATCTGGGCGCTGTGATCTCACATTTTAAACCACGCAACGCGAGTGAGTTGCAGAAGTTAGATCAGCTCTTTGATGCTGTTAATCGTACGTTTGAGGGCTACATTGACAACTTAGACCTGGGTGTGCGCAGTGGATATGTACGGTCAAAAGAAACTTGTAAGGTTGGAATTCATAACCTGAAATACTCGGCTTACCGGAATATCGCCCTTGAAAATGAAACAGGTGAGAAATATTCTACAGGTTTTTGCCCCCGCAGGGTTTTGGCCCAGAGGCCAAAACCCGAGGAGGCATCATTATGGTCCGCGCGTATATAGAGTATATATGGTATTACCAGACAAAATCTCGACTTGGCCAAAGTGCGACCGCAAGTAGTATCGGTAGGTGTGATAAAATGCCCGCAAGTAGTATCGGTAGGTGTGATAAAATTGCCTGTACGGTGATTGGTCAGTGATGACGCAAGTAAACGATGATTGGATGATGATGACAACCCAAAGCGTGAGCACGTGCACAGATGACAACAAGTAAACAAACGAAGCTTGTAAAGGTTGATTGCAGTTGGGCAGAATTTTGAAAAAGATAATTTGAGGTTTTATTCGAGGCCTATTCATTTCACAATGTCTAAAAGCCGAAAGCAATGCAATTGTTGAAAAGACTTCGCGATAATTAACTAAGTAACTCGCAGAGAAGTAAGAAAATCCACATTTTTTACATCTGAGTGGCCGAAGAAGAAATATGTCTAGGAACACGTACGAACATATCAAGCCATATCTTCAAATTTGTCTGCGAATTACGATAAGCAAGCCTTAGTCCAAAACCGCGATTTGCCAAGCGCAAAATACTTGAACGGAGAAAAGCCTTGATCAGTCTATCTCCGGACGAGATTTACAAGAAATTTAAAAAAGAGATCTCGAGATAATTGTTTAAGACTCGCGGCAGGCGAAACCGGAAACCAGAAGCGAGCGACTTTTAGAAAGTCAAGCGTTTTCATTGTCAAAGGTGAGAAATTCTTTCGGTATCCTTTCCTTTTAAAAAGTTGATCGTTGTCATGAAGCGTGATTTGCGACAAGAAAGCCTTTGTCCAACTGACCGTGATTTACCAGGCTCAAACTACTTGAATAAAGAAAACTTCAAAAGTCTTGATCGGTCCACTTCCGGACGAAATTTTAATTTTACAAGATGATATGCGGCATCAAGAAAAGAAATTCAAAAGAGATCTCGAGATGCATTGTGATTATTTAAAACTCGCGGCAGGCGTTTGCTTTGACAGAGGTAAGAAATTCTTTCGACATCCTTTTCTTTCTAAAGATTGATCATTCTCATGTCATTCTTCATGCTCGGGCTCTCAGCCCATATATTTATAAAACAATTGGGCCGGCTCAAATGGTAATTTTAAAACGTTTTGCTGTTTCTAAAGTTTATCCTCGCTGAGATCAAGACTTTACCACAGTGAAGTGAGTTCGATTCGAGCCCGCAAAGCGGCCCATTCAAAGCGACGAAGTCGCGAAAACGAGCCACGCAAGTCGCGAAAGGTCGACTCCGTCCCGGCGTGTTAAATTAATAAAGACGACGGACTTTTTCTAAAGTCTAGCTCGAGTCTAGCTGAGATCCCCCTCCACAGCAAAACATGACAAAATGATGTCAAGATGCTGTTGCGTTCTTGTAATTAAATGATTTACCGTATCATAATTAATAATTATCCAAAATAGAAAATTAATTTCCAATCAAATGTCTGAATTGTAGAAAAGGATGAACAGCAAAGAAAAACCGATAAACATCGTCGAAACTTCGGGGGCAACCTAGTGTCAGCTATTTCTAGTTATAAGGAAGTGGTCATAACAAGTGTACTCGACAAGGACCTACCTTGCGTAGGGGTAGGGGGGCTATGCAAGATACCGCCTGTCTGATTAGCCAAATGGACAAAAAATTTTTGGCCTCAAAATTTGCGTTGAGCCTTTCATATTAGGTGTGCATAAAGCTTGAATTGTTGGAGAAATGGCACAAGGAGGTTTAAATCTTTTTCTTAGGTTTTACTCCTGATAGAGTGGGGGCTATGCAAACAAGACACCATCGTTTAAGGTGGGGAAGGAGGTACATGAAGAGACCACCTGTCTTTTGCAGAGTGGTGGGTCCTATTTGAGTAAAATAGTTTTGACCATTTTCTCTAACAGACATTTAATTTTCTTTTCCTTCACCCTGAAAATGGTGTTTTTTTCATGAAAAGGCACAAAAGGCATACTGCTGGAGTGACCATTCAGAAACGAGTTTTTTTTTTCTAAAAAAGTACGTTTTACGTATTTTAGGTAATGTTGTTTATTTTCGTTAAACATGAGCTATAAACTCCAATTTGCAACAGTCATATAGGCATAGCCATGGCCACCAATCAAACACGAATGATTTCTATTCATTATAAAGCTATTCATTTTCATACAAACTAAAATAAGCTTGAATAACGTCTGGCCGGCGTTTTTATCCGAATATACCCAAGGTTACAGAATTTTTACATCATTCCCACTTCATGGCTTTTCTTTGTTTCTTTAAAGTTCTTTTACACTTTTAAGTCGAGACTGTGATATTTCAAGTAATTCTATGATCCGCGGCTTAGTGCTGAAAGTGCCTAAAATTGAGTAACCTAGCCCCATTAAGCTAAAATTAAAGATGTTCTCGAACCTTACTTAATGCCACTATGATTCCTCACAGGTGTTTACAAAGAAGCGTTCTCCAGCATTGTTCTTTCTCCTGATTATTTTGACGAGCTATCTAAAAGTGATAAGAAAGAATGGGAAGACAAACACGGCGAAGACGTACTGGCTTACTTTAACCGTTCGCTCGTAACAAAGATTGGTCGACCGGCCGTAAAAATGCTAAGGTTTGTTTTTGCTTTTTTTTCCTTTCTTTCACGTTCTGGGACATATATTTTATATTTTCAGAAAAGCTCAGTAACCAAATGGCTAGCGCGCTGGACCCCGGATCGAACGGTGCGGGCTCGAGCCCTGGCTGGGGTCACTGTGTTGTGTTCTTGGGCAAGACACTACCGTCACAGTGCCCGATCTCTCCACCCAAGTGTATAAATGGGCAAGGGAAAATTTAATGCTGGGGTAGCTGCGATGGACCAACATCTCACCTAGGGGGAGGGGGGGGTAGAAATACTGCTAGTCGCTTCATGCTACTGAACCCAGGATAAGCAGTGGCCTGATGGGCCACTAGGCTCGTATGGAGAGTTAAACTTTTTTTCTGTTCTAAAATTATTTTACCAAACAACAATGCAACATCCGACAGTAAAATTAAAGGGAGATGTTAACAGCAGGCGGAAATGGAGAGGGTAGCAAGTGGGATTCGCAAGCTGGCAGGATTCGAGAGAAACAAGTAAAATTCACAGCTTTTCGTAATATTTTGCGAGAGAAATTGCGCAAATAGATGGAAACCCGCTAAGTAAGGGTAAGGACCAGGGTAAGTAGATCAAATTACAAACACGCATAGCGAACCTATTTTTATGTGATTAGCATAAATAAGTGATAGCTAAGTGCATGACCACTATAAACAACATTTGCATTACATTACATAGCATCTCACGACTCGCGTGTACCCACAGCAGACCTTTTTGTATGTTTTTCAGGCTTGCCTAACTAATTGCATGTCTTAGACAGGACTTGATTCTAAGAGATCACCTTAACCCTATAAAACATTGTATGGTTCTGGACTAAAACGAGTATTCTACAATCAGAAATCCGCTGGGAGACTAGAACCAATTTCTGCATATTGTTCTACCCTTACTAAGAAATGAAAGCTAACCGCAAGCAAACCCTTAGTGGAACTAACTGCAAACAAACCGGAGGGGAAATAACCGCAAGCACGCTGGAGTGCTTGCGGTTCCAGTCCCCCATCGGATTTCTGATTTTGACTATCCATTGCAGTCCCATATTTGTATGACCACTTCATTAGGTATATTGAGGGAGAGCACTTGGATCGATGTGCCCCAGAAACAGTAGCCAGCGGACTTGAAAAATTGCCTCTTACTTATGGCTACAACAAGGATGGAGCCGCTAACACAAGCATTGTAGCAACGAAGGAGCTTCCAACCGGAGAAAAGCTTGTAGGAACGAACACATACAAGTCACTTATGAGGTATTACACAACATTCGATATCACACCGGAGCAACTGAGAGAAAAGTCTGAACAACGCTTGGAGAAACTTCTTAAGCAGGTAATTAATATTTCATTTTTTAGGGTACACAGGAGAATTTTGGACCCAGTGATCTGACTGAGTATTAAAAAACAGAATTTGGCGTACAAGCTCGTACAGTTACTTTCAAGAACGAGCTTCTATAGCTGTCGTGAAGCTGAAAACAAATTAATCACATCTGACTAATCACAGCAAGCAGAGGTAACGGAAGAAACCAATCAGACCCCGAAGTAAAAACATGCAACCGGCGCAAAGCGCGGGATGCATGCACGCGCGAAAGCCCAGTCAAGTTTCAGTTTGTCTTCTGATTGGTTGAAGGAAGCAGCATGTTAACTCCGATTGGCCCGAAAGAAGTTTACAACCGTTTTCTTCAGCGAAATTACTTGGCATGACGCAGTTATTTCAATTAAATTCCCATTTTTTTCTGTTTTTTGATTTTGTGTTTTTAACCTTTTTTTTATTATTCTGTAGAAACATAACTTTGAGGTTTTTATGTACCTGTATTGTGGAGGGCCTAAGCGCTGACCTGGCATGGGTCACTGCATTGTGTTCTTGGTCAAGACACTGTACTCTCACAATGCCTCTCCCCACCCAGGAGTATAAATGGGTATTTGCGAATTGGTAAAAAACACCTGACAAAACCTGTGCAGGGAGGGGGTAAACCTGCCACGGACTAGAATCCCCCCAAGGGGATTAACAAGTCGCTTCAAGCTACAGAAGAGCTCCGACAGTTTTGAGCAGCCTGGTCTTTAGAACGTTTTTCACTTGAGTGTCGAAAGTAGTTCGCGTTTCCCTTGGTTTTGCATTACAACGCTTTGTGATTGGTTTAAAAACTTCGCGCCATTTTCTCAGCCAATCAGAAGTAAAACCAAAACCAACCATGACGCGCTCGCGTGTTTTCCCGCGCTTCGTGTAGGCTACATGTATTTGCTTCGAGTTTTGATTGGTTTACTGGATTGTCTGTGTTCTTTGTGATTGGCTAGAGTGATTACTTTGGTTTTGGTTTTACGACACTCAATTGAAAACTTCTCTATAGCAGACTTACTTATTCAAAGTTTTTTTCACACATGCCAGGCTGTGGAACTTGCCAAAGAGTACACCGGTATCAAAAATAATAACACAGCTATTGAGAGATTCATACAAGAGGTCCAAGGTGAAGACATGTATTTTAATGACAAACCTTTCCCGGCCAAAGAGAGTGGTAACGAAGCGTTCATTAACTGTTATGACAAGAAAAGTGCTGAGGCTAGTTGTCCTGAACGATTCAAAGCTATGAACGCGTGGATAGCGAACACCGAAAAGGCAAGTAACTGAGAAAATATGTTATATTCAGACTCATTAAGAAGACAGTTTTGACCAGTACTAATGGGATATATCGAGAGGAGCGGTGGCCTAATGGTTAGCGCAGCGGACTCCGGAGCGAACGTTCCGGGCTGTGTTGTGTTCTTGGTCAAGACACTTTACTCTCATCGTGTCTTTCTCCACCCAGGTGTATAAATGGGTACCAGCGAAATAATACTGGGGGGTACCCTGAGATGGACTAGCATCCCATCCAGGGGGAGTAGAAAAACTCCTAGCTGCTTAATGCTAAGGAAACCAAGATAAGCTGCGGCAGTATGCGCCACTTTGGCTCGAAGCTACCCTTCCAATTGGATATATCAGACAAGGGCAACGCACTTTACTTTTAATATTGCCTTTTTCTGCCCAGATGAATAACTGGATACCGGCGAACTAATTTTGGGGATGACACTGTGATAGACTAGCATCCCATCCCGGGGGAGTAGAAACGCTCCTAGTCGCTTCATCTTGCAAAAACCGGAGCTAAGCATTGCATTATTGGACTGCAATTCTTTAGAGTTTCTACTTAAACAATTAGACTACTCGCCCATTTTCTATGAGCGAACACGGCTGCGCCTCGTTGACGTTTTGCTCGTAGACTGACTCGGGCTCGTAGTCTATTAAGAACGCCTTCGCGATAATATCAACTACACTTGGAAATAGCCCAAAATGAAATTCCTTCAGACTCGGCTTGAATAAAGCCCTAGGGGCATTAGTTACAAAAATATAAGTTTAAGATCAATCGGTTAATTTTTGATTTTTTAACAATTTTTTTTCTTCTCAAAGCCCGAAACCGGACAAAATCGAACACAAAAGTAGGGTCAATTCGGAGGCTTCTACAATCGAAAATAAAGTTTGTCATTGAAAACAAACTTCATATCGTCTTTGTACCTCCATTCTACTATCTTTTGAGATAATTAGATCGCAATTTGATAAGAAGGCAAATATTTTACAAAATTTTGAAAGTCGCTACCTCAAGACAGCTAAAAATAGGCCAAAATTTACCATATTTTCAACTGCTTTAAAAGCCTCCTGGTACATCGCTTTGCCCAAAACTGCTTAATCAGCCTGAAAGAGCATGTTTTTTACTACAAATCTGTGAAATAAAATTTTTGGGTAATTAAAATCGCGAGCGCTGAGGCAGCGAAGTAAATGCAGCTATCTTCCTAAAAATCCGACCTTTGACCTTGCCGCAACGAAACCGCTTATAACGAGTTGTGACAATCTTTTCCTTATTTTGCGTAGGTTTCTTGTTTTATCGGTTGAAAACACGTATTACGTGATGAATGCAATCTTACTTGATGCATGAAACGCCCAAAAGTCACATATAGACTTCTGTTTGGACAAAATAAAGCACTTCGTTTATAAATACGCTTGCCGAAATTTAAACTTGAACGAATTCAATATTGAATTTGGTCTATGCGTTAAACTGGTTAAATCACGACAATACCCACCTGAATATTCTTATTCACAGCGGTTCCATATCCCTGGAATAACGTTGAAAGGGAGCTGAATCAAAACTTTGCAATGTTTGCGACTGATACGAATCGAATTAACGTTAAAATTGTCACGCGCCGATTGTTCGTGAGAGGTAAACGAATGTATTGTTTCCACGGGCAACCCCAAAATAGGCACTTCCGTAACATGAGTGATAAAGTTTTTTTTTTCATTAAAGGCTGTCTTTAATATAGGATAAACAATATAAACCCACACTTACAAATCATTTCCTTTTCAATGGACTCTTTTTTATCTTTTGTAAATTAATTTGAAGTTGGTTTACGCTGGAATTTACACAGAATTATTGACAGGTGTCACCAGTTTTCCGATAAATGTTCATTTCAGTATCGAAACTTGCGAGAAAAAGAAATCTTCTTTTAGTTTTCTCATTGAACTGTGATTGCATTTGTTGACAGAAGAGAAAAAAAGGCGGAAAGTTTAAAGTAAGTTAGTACGTTTACTCGAAAAATGTCTTGTGTGCGCTCGTTGAGCGTTTAATATTATGGCTTGCTGTGGATACGCAAAACATGTTGGCGGTGATTGTGGTTCGAGTACAGAACGACAAGCGAACGATCATGATCAGTGTGTACGACTTGCTGAATGCTGTAAAGATATCAAAGGCCACCTAAAAACTTGCTGTGTTTCTGATTCGTCATTAAATTCAGAGGCAACACTTTTGCTGGCTAGGGCAGGTAAGTGAAACTCAAGTTAATGCAGTTTTTGCATTGTTTACGTAATCAATTATATTTTATTTTGTCTCTGGACATTTTGTTTTTATCTTTCCCTGTTATAGGTATATTTGATGAAGACGAGTCGAATTTAAATCTAACAATTTGCCCAAGACACCGTGACGCATTTGGGCTAAGGTGGCGAAAAAACAGAAAAACCTGCTCAATTCCGACTTCATGGGCAGCGCATAGAAAACCTAATGTAAAGGGAGAGCGAGGGATAACACTTGGGCAGTCCCGTCGCCTTTACAAAGTCACCACAGTCATAATCCCTGTTGGTTCAAGTAAGTTGTTAGAACTTCTTGTGAGAAATGTTTCGACCTTCACTTTAGCCTCACTCGTTGTTTGATTGAACGCAAATATCTTTTGGTCTCGTCACGCCTTCCTTCCCACATTGGGGGGAAAGATTGCGTGACGAACCTAAGGATTCAACGAAGGGACTTTCATTTATTAGTGCTTTGAAGCCATTCTGCAAAATTATTCATAGTGTCTTACAAATATCACCCACCTACCAATCCCTTTGATTGGTGACAAAAATGTCACGTCCCCCATTTTATTTATTGTTTTTATGTAGCATTTTCCCAATAGTGTGCTGTCATCCCCCCCCCCCCCTCCCCGGGTTAAGCTTTCCAAAATAACATAAACCCACATATACACACACACACACACTTTCGCTACTCTCCTCTGTGTACCATTAGAGGGAAGCGTTTTGTTTTTAAATGCTTGAAAAGGTTCTCCAATGTGGGTGGGGCGGGGCGCGGTGGATGGAGTGTAATTTTTGTATCGACTCGATTAAGGAAAGTCTATTTTACACTGTACGAAACGTGTGAAATCGGTGGAATTGTAAGCAGTGATCAATCAAAGCAATGACCTACCCAGCGGTTTTTTTACCCTCTTTAATCATTCTCTCACCTTCATTTATCTGGCCACGTTCTGTTATATACCATTGGTAGGACGCTTTGTTTGTTAATAGCTCAATTGAAATAATGATAATTATTTCACAGCGATATGTTCACAATGCCGAAAAAAACTTGACGAGACCCATGACGTCCAAGATTCTCCAGCGGCAGAAGCAGCTATGTCCACATGCCAGCCGGAAAGTACTGACGTATGTCAGCATTCGGAAGTCGATGTAGTAAGGATTAGAGTCGGCCAAGATATTGAGACATGCAGGCCGGAAGGCGCAGACGAATGCCATTCTGGAGTTGAAGAGGTAAGGAATTGCAAGACTAAACAAAATACCGACACATTTATCTGAAACTAACATGCATACTAAACGACATCCACTAGAACAAACAACCGTCTGTCTACCCACAGCATTTCTTAAGCTGAAATATTTCTAAGGGCTATTTGTTATCATACTGAATTCCTCAATGAAACCGAACAGTGTTATCGGTTATTCTACTGTTTCAGATTTTTCACAGCAGTTTTAAAAGCAAGAGCACGCACGCAGCAGGAGTGGGTAAAGCGAAACGAACCCCCCTTTCCCCTTACACAGCCCGTCGCGCCTCCTGTTTTGCACTTGCGTCCAATTTACTAGCCATGCTTTCCCTGGAGTTAACGAACGAAAAAATCGTGAGGGCTGTGAACAGTTTGAACTGTCTAACTATTACTGATTATTTCCCATTAACGTCTACACTTAAATGTAATTAACGCAAGTTCTAAAACTTATACTGTTTAATATTCATATTTTAGGAAGTGGCATCAGATGATGGTAACGATTTGTCGGTAATACATACAGGAATGATGGAGCTGACATTGGACGGTAGTCTATTTGTGCCAGATGAAGACAGTGAAAGCGATGAGGATTCATCAAATGATGCGACTAAAGAGCCTGGCGAACAGGACATGCGAAGAAATATCCTCAATAGATTTCTTGAAAGTTGTAATATCGAAAAATTAACGCGACCAAGGAAGAAATGGGAAGATGCGGGTGAACGGACGCAGAGAAACAACGTGAAAAAGGCCACAGACGTTATTGTTGCGGTTTTGGAAGTGAATACTCCTGGTGATGCGGCACAGTTATGGGATGCACTTCAGTCCTCAATGATGGTTGACAAAGAGCTTGAGTCCGGAGAGAATGCCGATCGCAAATACCTTGAAGCCTTGGCTGAAACATACAGAAATGCCTCATCTTGGGACACAAGAAGGCAAGTCCTGTCTATAATGGCGGATCTAGTTCCCTTTAAACGCCTTCAGAGATACCTGCCTGGTATCACTGAGTACTGAGTGAAAATTGCCCGCCAGCACAAAAACGTTTTTGGTCGGGGCGTTCCACTTCCAACAATTTATAGTCCCCGTATGCGAGTCGAGCCAAACCAGCTAGATCATTTTTTGACTTTTATTACTGGTCCGCACATAATACAAGATCTACCATTTGGGCAGAAATACTTGAAGCTCTCCAATGGTGAAGTACTGGAGACTCCAAATGTTATTCGTTGTATGATTCCAGAGAGAATTGTAATCCAGTACACTAAATATTGTGAGGAAGTTGGTTTCCAGCCGTTCGGACTCACAACGATGTTAGCCATTCTTGCAAACTGTAGCGCCACCGTCAGGAAGTCGTTGCAAGGTATCGACTACATTGCGGCGGAAGGAAGTAAAGCTTTTGACGACCTCTGTCAAGTGGTAAATCGACTAGAAGAATGTGGGGAATTGAGAAGAGATGATGCTGAGCAATGCAAAAGCTGCCTAAAGAATGGGAAACAATATCTCAAATCGGATTATAAGGTATTTTTGAATAAGTTTCATTATCATTCGATACATTTTTCCTTCATTTTCATTGGCCGAGAATAATGGTTTACTCTTGCTTTGTAGTGTCTGACAGTTATTTTGCTCCAAATAATATTCTGCGCATGCGTAGTTGTGTCCACCTACGACAAAAATAGCAGATCATTTTCCAGAGTTTTTGGAGAGCGGTTTATTTGTCTACTAGACCCGAAAAAAAAGCAAAAATGCAAAAAAAGGCAACGAAAATTTCCGTTAATTTATGTATTTCCACAACTAAAAGGAAGAAAATTAGATGAAGACAAGGTCCTATCATCGAAAGCGAAGTTCTCCTTGCGTCTGAATATCTTTAGCAAGGAAGCGCAAAGTTTCTGTTTCCCGAAGGTTGTAGTAGATCTCGCAGATCAATTTGCCGAAGCCAAAGGCTGTTCTGCCTGCTTGCCACTGACAAATCACGATATTTTGCCTAACCTCGTCCAATAATTGATAATTGTTCTCACCGAGCATGTTCCTCGAGCATGTTCCTCGGTTAGTAGGCCTCTTTCTTTGTATATGATGTACACTTGACTGATTTCATATTTTACTCATTTCTTATTTCTTGGTTTTGATTAAATTTCGCTGTAACATCTGTTTTCAAAAATGTTGTAAAAAAAAGACAGAAAATAGCAGGGCGGAACACAATGAAACAAACTGGGCCTTTAACACATTTCTCGGCGTCGGATACACGAGTAACCGTAAAGATTTATACTTTATCTACGTTATTATTTTTTCTTCAGGTACACACAGACATCTCTTCTCCTGTTGCCGACCATTGTGCAACACACGCTTTGAGTGATGAAAAGGAGACCTTGTTTAGCAACCCATGTGATCACAATCATGATACCACCTGCTCCCAATGCGAAGAACTGAAAAGAACAATATCTGGCATTCAAAGATGTTTAGAACGAGTTGATTTGGGGATACTTGAAGAAGAGTTGGAAGATTTGCGCTATATGGCTGATCAAGCAGCTCAAAATGTTCTGTCCTGGAAAGCCCATCAACTAAGAAGCAAAATTCAGGACCTGGCCAGAATAGAGGTGCTTGACGAACTAGACGCATCATCCGTAATGATCACCCAGGACTGGGCCATGAAATTTTTGCCCCAGAAATATCGTGAGTCTCAGACCGACTGGTTTGCAAAAAGGGGCATTTCGTGGCACATTACTGTTGTTGCAAGAAAACACCAGGGGAATCTCCAAAGTCAATCTTTCGTACACATTGTCGAAAACTGTGATCAAGACAGTGCAGTGGTTATCCGCATCATGGAACACGTTTTGCGCACTCTTAAGACGGAAAAACCTGAACTAACATCAGCATTTTACAGGAACGATAACGCTGGATGCTATCTTAATTCCGCGTTGCTAGCATCATGCCGTTCGATGGGAGCCACCACTGGAATCGCTGTTTCAAGAGTTGACTTTAGCGACCCTCAAGGGGGGAAGGGTCCATGCGACCGCAAGGCGGCGTCCATCAAAGCGCACGTTCGCAGATTTGTAAACGAGGGTCACGATGTCGAAACAGCACAGGACTTGGAAATTGCAATGCTGTCTGCTGGAGGACTCCCTGGGGTGAGAGTGACACGTGTTGATGCATTTGGGATCAAAGAGAAGGCCATCAAATGGGATGGGATCAGTCTGATCAACAATCTCCAGTACGCAGGCACAACCAAAATAACAATATGGCGAGCCTACGACGTCGGCAAAGGGAAGATTATCGAAGAACAACTACCCACAGGTACTTTCGTATATATGTCTATCAGGACGATATTTATGCGGTTACACTTAAACCTTGTTGTTTGAGTTTTTAACTAAATGCATATGTGCGCGATTACAAATTAAAAGAAAAATGCAAATGATAGTCTTGTCTGTTCTGAGGGATAAACAAAAGTAAATATTATACGAGGTCGTATAGTGTGATCGTCCGGGTGAGTATAGTTCTGAAAAAGAACTGTTGTTGACGACTGACGTTTCACAATCAGAGTGAAAGCAATCTTTAGAGTCAGAGTCAGATTCAGGACATGATTTCCCCTCAGGTTGTCGAACCGTCAGTCACCACCAACACTGAAAACTGTTCTTCTCACGACAGAACTATACTGTCACCCGGACGATCACACGATACGACCTTTCTGATACTCCTGGGTTCAAACCATTTACTAAATCCTTGTATAACATATGGTTCAAGGTCGAATGAATGAGTTTTTATTTTGACAAGACATGTACGACATGCATTCATTGTTTTATTCGCGTTCACGATCTTGCATATTACGTATGCTGAATATAATTCCACACGCACGTAGCTTACAAATATCTCTTCGCAAGAATACGAAAGTCGCGAAAGTATGAAAATGTCAGTTGTCCTAGGTTTCAGAAAAAAAATATTATTTTAAGTGGATAAATAACTATCTCTTGTTTAATTTCAGCCGCAACAAGTTTCAATAACACGTTTCAACGAAATTTTTCGCCGGGCGAGTTTCAAGATGTCAGCAAAGAAGGTCGCAAGACGAATCCTCAGACGTCTTCCGATGAACAGACTCTTCCTGAGGTGTCAGAAACGACAGATGCAGAAGAAGGCGCAGGGGTTTTCCACTGTCCAAATGAGGGGTGTATTAAGGTTTACCAAAGGCACTGGGCCCTTGAAAAACACATGTCGTACGGAAAGTGTGAATTGCGCCCAGAAAGAGCCACACTACTTGACAAAGCGAAACAAATGTACCATGTAAAGTTAACAGAGGGAACGAGCGGAGGAGTAACAAGCCGTGATGAAGAGGCCGCTGCCCGGGGAATAGTCGAAATTTCCAATCAGCCTGCAAGAGGGTGGGCGTTGAAGCAAACAAAAAAAGCTGGGCGATTCAGTGAAGCGCAGAGGAAGTACCTTGACGATAAGTTTAACATCGGCCAGCAAACGGGTCACAAAATGGATCCAGGGTCAGTAGCTCGTGACATGCGCTATGCCAAAACCTCAGAGGGTACCAGGCTTTTTACCAGAGATCAATTCCTAACTGCACAACAAGTACAATCTTACTTTTCACGCCACGCAGCCAAGCTACGTCATCAGCACACAGAAGACGACGGTGTGAGTGATCACGAGGCTGCTCTCGAGCAACAGCAATACTGGGACACTCGTGAACAAGTTCTTCGAGAGGTCCAGCTTCAGCATCCTGTCATTTATGACAACTTTGATCTTTACGCCATGTATCATGCAAACAGACTGAAAAAGCTCAGTGTTGACATGTTAAAGTATATTTGTGAATACTTTGACGTAAACAAGGAACAACTTGCAGTTCGAAGGAAGGCGCCATATATTGCGCTTATAGGCAAGCTAATAGAGTCATGTTCCTGCCATGAGCAGCAGTAGCAGTTTTGCAGGGCAATGAAAGCATCTGAGAGTCCCATGCTACTACATTAATTTTTACCATCCATACTCCTTCTGACCTAACAGACTGTAAAGAGTTCATTTATTTTGAGTAATTGTAGTTTTTTTCCCGCTCAGATTGAATTGGAGCAGTGTCGCTAGTTTATGTAAAGTGAGCTTTATATAAACAAACATTCTGTGTAAATTCCAGCGTAAACCAATTTCAAATTAATTTACTTTAGATAAAAAAAAAACGGTCCCTTAGAAAGGAAATAATTTGTAAGTGTGGTTTTATATTGTTTATCCTATAAGACAGCCTATAATGAAAAAAAAAATTATCGCTCATGTTACGGAAGTGCCTATTTTGGAGTTGCCCGTGGAAACAATACATTCGTTTTCCTCTGATGAACAATCGGCGCGTGACAATTTTAACGTTAATTCGATTCGTATCAGTCGCAAACATTGCAAAGTTTTGATTCAGCTACCTTTCAACGTTATTCCAGGGATATGGCACCGCTGTGAATAGGAATATTCAGGTGGGTATTGTCGTGATTTAACCAGTTTAACGCATAGACCAAATTCAATATTGAATTCGTTCAAGTTTAAATTTCGGCAAGCGTATTTATAAACGAAGTGCTTTATTTTGTCCAAACAGAAGTCTATATGTGACTTTTGGGCGTTTCATGCATCAAGTAAGATTGCATTCATCACGTAATACGTGTTTTCAACCGATAAAACAAGAAACCTACGCAAAATAAGGAAAAGATTGTCACAACTCGTTATAAGCGGTTTCGTTGCGGCAAGGTCAAAGGTCGGGTTTTTAGGAAGATAGCTGCATTTACTTCGCTGCCTCAGCGCTCGCGATTTTAATTACCCAAAAATTTTATTTCACAGATTTGTAGTAAAAACCTTGCTCTTTCAGGCTGATTAAGCCGTTTTGGGCAAAGCGATGTACCAGGAGGCTTTTAAAGCAGTTGAAAATATGGTACATTTTGGCCTATTTTTAGCTGTCTTGAGGTAGCGACTTTCAAAATTTTGTAAAATATTTGCCTTCTTATCAAATTGCGATCTAATTATCTCAAAAGATAGTAGAATGGAGGTACAAAGACGATATGAAATTCGTTTTCAATGACAAAGTTTATTTTCGATTGTAGAAGCCTCCGAATTTACCCTACTTTTGTGTTCGATTTTGTCCGGTTTCGGGCTTTGAGAAGAAAAAAAATGTTAAAAAATCAAAAATTAACCGATTGATCTTAAACTTATATTTTTGTAACTAGTGCCCCTAGGGCTTTATTCAGGCCGAGTTTGAAGGAATTTCATTTTCGGCTATTTCCAAGTGTAGTTGACATTATCGCGAAGGCGTTCTTAAATAGGTAAATTTAGTATAAAACAGTCGCTATCCACTAAAACAGTGGATAGCGCTTTTGGCGCGCGCTGATTGGCTACTCAAACTTGGAATATCCTTTGCTGTTCACCTCCGAGCAACGCGCGCGAGAAAATTGTAATCTTTGAAGGGGAAAACTAGTCAAAAATCAATCTTTCGGGCTATATTATCTCACTGTTTTAGTATAAACTAAAAATTCGCCACCTCAACTTCGCTTATATTTGTCTTTTTTGATGTATTGTTTAAATTTTTTCCAACAGAATAAAAAATTAATCGAGTCCAAGTACCTTGACGATTTGTTCTACGACAAAGGCCCAAAGAACTGCATTCCCAAATGCCCGGCAGAAATCGTTCCTTGGTTTCACCCACATGGTGTATTTCACCTTTATAACATTGGCTCAAAAGACTGCTCGGTATTAGCACAACAAGCACTTCCATTCTTCACTGAAAATTACGGACCGAAATGGACTGAATATACAACAGTGGTACATGAGATTGCAGGACATCACGTTGAGGTAGGTTTGCTTGGTGTTAGTACTTATATATTATTTTTATTAAAAACTACAATAAATGACAAAAGTGTTGACACATTATCATTTTAGGCCCTATTTTAATGTAATTTGGTCTAATTTCACTTTTTCGCCCCACTTTTTTTTAACCCCCTTTCCCTTATCAACGTTGTAGTTTGTTTGTAGTTTATTTTCTTTTTGAAGGCCTTCTGCTACAATCATACATGCAGCATTGGATGGGGGAGGGGGTAGTTTAGCAGAGTATGAAATTTAAAAACTAGTGGTTAACTTGCAAAGCGAAGTCAATGTGTGAACTACTTTTTTCTAAGATTTTAGACATGGTATATTATTCCTTAGGCAACGGTATATTAGCTTAAATAGCAAGGACCACAAATATGGTAGGTGTGCGCGACAGTTATAACAGCCGTGGAGCTGTAATATTGCAATTCTTTGGGTGTTATTAATAAAACAATTACAGTCAACTCTCGCCTTGCGGACCCCTCGCTATTACGGACACCCCGTTATTAGGAACAGGAGTTGTATTACGGACACTGAATGGTAGTCCCGAAGGTGTTCGTTATGGAGGGAGTCGACTGTATTCCACTCAGCTCGCGCTTGTTCAATATGAGATAGTTATAGCAACTCGGCGCTACGCCTCGTTGGCTATCTACCATCTCATATCCAACACGCGCTCATGGAATAATTGTGAAATATTCCTCATCTCAAACAGTTGGTAATCGAGCCTATACAAGCATTTATTAATACGCAATAACTGAGACAACTCTCGCTCGCTCATTGCTTGAAACTATATCAATGATATACTATCACAATGAGACATAATGAAATCTGTAAAGCAACTACGTAAGGAAAATTTTGAAAAACTTGAGAAATTGTCGCGCGACTTTCCGACTTTTCCGTCGTGGGGCCCAGGTAGAATGGTAGGGGCCCGGTAAAAAGGTGGGGGCCGGAATTGAAGGGTGGTAGCTTGGAATGAAAATGTGTGGGGCTTGATTGAAACTCACGCCACTTGCCAATACAAATAGAGCGAAATGTAGCTCCCATGCCAGCCAGTACAAGATTTAAACGGTCGAAGGTCAGAAAACTGCAGGAATGAAACATACAGGGACCGCGCAGAGGGAGGGGCTAGGGGGGCTTTAGCCCCCCCCACTTTTGTGCAAAAAAAAATTAAACAAAAAAATAATAATAAAAAAAAAAGCAAAAGAATTGCAAAAATCGGTAATTCGTTAGTAATGATAGATAGATAGATAGATAGATAGATAGATAGATAGATAGATAGATAGATAGATAGATAGATAGATGAAGATTTTGAAAATGAAGGAAGTCAATATTATTTCGTGTGGATATGTTAGCATTGAGTAACGAGAGAGAGAAAGAATCAAACATTCCTTTCAAAGATCGAGTCGAGACAGTCAGTTCCTCAGGGACCGCGCAGAGGGAGGGGGCTAGGGGGGCTTTAGCCCCCCCACTTTTGTGCAAAAAAAATTAAACAAAAAAATAATAATAAAAAAAAGCAAAAGAATTGCAAAAATCGGTAATTCGTTAGGGACAAAAGTTACTGGCAAAGTAAACGCGTAGATGAATTTACAACAGACGTTGTAATAATGAATTACCGGGGGTAGATATGAGTGGCGATAATTATCAGATTATTTTCCAATTTTAACCTTGTGCTTGTACAGGTTTATGTATTTTATGCCGCCATTACGTCCTGGCTTTTCATCTCAGTATGCAAACTCGTACTGGTAAATCCGGCAACTGGTGCAGCTGGTAAAAGATCGTTTTCGACTGGCCGGAGTCTAAAAACAAAAAAAACATGGCTTCCTCCAACAATAACCCAAGAGCTATCATAGCAACCTGACGAATTTAAACAGTCACAAAGAAAGAACAGACAGACTTTCTCTTCTTGACATTGCAAACGAATTTACAGATCGCAACCGTAACAGAAAATGAAATGTTGGTACCTTTAAAGTATCTGGTCCCAGTTGTTCAAAGGGTGGATAACGTTATCCACCGGATAAATCTCTATCCAGTGGACAACTGTTAATACCTTTCTATACACTGGATATTGATTTATCCGGTGGATAGCGTTATATCTACAATTTGAACAACTGGGGCCCGATGTACAGTAAATATCAGCCACTGTCTAAATACTTCACCGTTTTTTTTTTTTACCTTTTTACACCGTTGAGTTCACGGCCGGTCAGGCACAATTGTTTGATCTGGATTATTTATAGTAATTAAAAGTTGATATGAGTAGTACAGCAGTTTAATATTTCAATCTAGTGATAGTGAATTTAAAGATCCGACAGCAAAACAGCAACAGCACTGAACTTCTGGAAACTAAAATTTAGTTTGCTTTATATGAATGCATTTCCCGTCATTTTAGATGTATTAAAATCGAACTTTTGAAGCCTTCCCCCCCCCCCCCAATTTTGCTCACGCGTTCGTCTTTAGCCCCCCCACTCAAAAACTTGCTGCGCGGTCCCTGAACATAGTGTGTAATCAAAAATGATGTTGTCTGTTGTGTAGGTCCAGAGCTTTACAGAGTATTTTCAAAGCAACTGTACAGATCCCATTGCCTGGTTGAACGGGCCAAACTTCTTCCCGGCCATAACAGAGGGCTGGGCAGCTTACGCTGAAGACGAGTTGTTTCCAAATGATACCGCACTTTACACCCTCAAGTCAGGTGACAAGGACAGTCAAGAAAACAGAGAGATTTTGCGCCAGAAGTATGGCATGTTATACTACCAGGTTAGTCGACACATATTTAACTTTACTCCAGTTAACCTTTCTCGCGATCGTAGCGTTTGTGTTTGTGGCGAGGGGTGAGGGGGGGCACAGAGAGAACTCGTGTAAAAGTCACATAAATGCTTGTCCGGAAGAGAACTTTTGTAGGGCCCAAAGATCATCAGTTATCGCCGTGGCTATTTTGTTTTTGATCCGTATAATGCATGTAACGGTTATGAAAAGTCACATGCAGCACCACATGAAAGGAATGACAGCTGAACCCGCAAAACGCGATTAGGCTAGTGCTGGGTTATCATGAATTTTTCTGTAACGTTTTTTGTTTATGCTATTTGCATGTTTCTAGTTTTGACGTCGACTGATCCTAAACTCCACAGGAATGATTAACACTAATATTGACCACTTCGATCAAATTTACCTTATGGGTTACTGTACATTGTCTTTGGATGCACAGCACAAAAAACCTCACCATATGAAAGTACTGCTCAATGGCTTTCATTTGAATGGTTACACACTAGGGTTTCATCCGAGACCTTAAAAGTTAGAACCACCTTGTACAGTATAATTAACCGCACCACATGAAAGTACTGCTAGGGTTTCAGCCAAGGACTTAAAAGTTACAACCACCTTGTACAGCATAATAAACAGTACCACATGAAAGTACTGCTCAATAGCTTTCTTTAGCGTGGTCATACACTAAGGTCTCCAGCACTAAAAGTGTTTGATAAACAGGAAGTACATGATAGAAAGATACGCCTAATTGCAATAACGTTGTCATAGAAAAAATAAAAAAAGGTAAATAGGAATTAATTAGCGTAGTTTTATAACTGATATCATTTACAGAATACTCACGAGTTTTTATCTGCACACTTTGAGTTCACTTTTATGATGTATCAAGATAAATTGATTTATTCGCATTTTGAGACATTTTAAGGCCATTTGTAGGAAGAAATTTCATGCATGCTATGTCGATTATTCGTGTTTTGTAGATACTACACGCCCTTAGACCAATGGCGGAAATTGATTTACACTACTATGGCAAGCCAAAGGTCGATATTCTGGAGATGTACCGTAAGTATACCTGGGAAGACAACAACCATCAAGTCAACAAAGACATACTCCGAATACAAAGCACGCCGGGATTTGTAACGAGCTATATGGTTGGTCAGATGGAAATTTCCCGTGTCAGGAAAATGGCGGAGACAGAGCTGGGTGATAACTTCTCGCTGAAAGATTTTCATTACGAGATTCTGCGTGAAGGGGAGTTTCCGCTGGACTATCTTGAAGAACACATTACATTGTACATCGCTTGTAAGAAAGATCCCAACAAAGTGGGCTGTGAGGAATTCGTGTAGCCGTGAGTGAACAAAAGCTATAACAGTGAAGCCCATATATATAGAATTGAGTAAGGTTTTTGTTGTCCCGGGGTTCTGTTCCATACATTTACTGCTAGTAACTTTGGCTGGGCTGTAGAATATCGTTGTTACCGGGTATTCGTTATAAGGGGGTCAGTTTTATCAGGGTTCCACTGAAACGGGGGGCTCGTTACACCGGGGGTCTGTGCCATACATTTTTCTGTAATATAAGTAGTTTTGGCCGTTCTGAAGAATATCGTTCGTTATACCGGGGACTTTATTATAAAGGGGTCCTTTACTTTATACAGTCAAAGGGTTCCGTTATATAGTCGAACCTCTTTAATACAGACACCAAAGGGACAGAGAAATTGTCCGTTTTGTGGACAATGTGTTCGTATTACAGAGGTAGAGTTTATATGAATTTTGGTCTCTTTCGGATCGACTTCACTGGTTGTGCTGTGTCGATGGCATGCGAATCGAAACAGTTAAAGTATAAATTTTTTACTAATGGTAGTGAAGTAGTGAAGTTGGAAAGCCTTTTGGCGGAGCAAACAGCAGGAAGGGTAGCGCTAGGAATAGCCAAGGGCATGACGGCAGCTTTCCAATTCGTTAAAGCGGTTAATGTACCTCTAAATGTAGTTTCTTTTTAGTTGGACTATCCCTGAGGATGACATCCTTATTTACGGGAGGAAATAGGTTTTATTTGAAAAAGGATCAGTTAACAGAACAAAGTCAGACTCTTAGAGACTGACTGCTCAAAAGAGCAAGAGTACCCACGCTGTATAATCGAAGACTGCAAGGCATTGCTATAATTATGTACGATGTAATAAATAAACAAACACGCCCTACCAATGTAGCAGAAATATTTAGTTGAAACAGTTCATCAAGCTATTAACTTTAATTTTATTTTCAGTACTGTAAACTACTGCAATCGTTCAACGCGTTTCTTTGGAGGAATTAACAACACGGTAGAGCAATTTCCCAGCCTTTAGTCTTTCAAAAACGCCTGAGAAAATTAGACATTTCAAGTATTCTAGATACTCTAGACTGTTGTTACTTTTATAATTTTAGATTTTTGTTCAACATCTTTATTATTATTTTAGTTTAGTTGTTGGTTAGATTTAGTGTCCCGAATCAGCTGTTATATCTAGCTGATCTGTACAGCAGTTCATCAGACACTCAAATAAAGTTCATGTGTTACATTTCACTTCAGTTTTTCGAACATTGTTATGTACCCAGGGGGGGGGGGGTACTCGGGATCTCAAATGACGGGGATGATCGAATGGGGGCAAAAATCAATTACCAAAAAAATCCCCAAGGCTTCCAACATAACCCAAAAAAATCCCTAGATCAAAAATTGAACCCTCAAAAATCAACAGCAAAACACGTTTGTTTGTCAGTTTGTACTTTATTCGCTGAACTACGCAGCCAAGGCACTACTACGAACGGCTTCAGATATTTTGTAATACCCCAAAACATCCCTACTTAAATCACAAAAATACTTGCCAAATTCTCCTACCCAAAAAAATCCCGGAATGGAAAATTTAAAAACCCAAAAAATCCTTCGATCATCCCCGTCACTTAATATCCCGAGTACCCCCCCCCCCCCCTTGGGGTTAAGTGCGACGCTTATTCGAGGGCGGCGCTTGGACGCCACAAAGAATCTTTTCTTTTACAGTAATTGAAAATAGCGTCTTTTGTTTGTCATATTCGTCTCTTGCTTAACAGAGAAGTGGCGCTAGCTGTCCTGGCAAAGTTCGAGGCCCTCACAACATTTACAGAACTAAGAAAGTTGGATAGAAAGACTAATGGGCGAGCGGAAAAACGGTCACTTTGAACAGCAAAAACATCGCTTTTGATAGGAAGAAGTGTCCAAGTTTGTTTTAGAGTTGCCATATGTAGTGCTGTTTTTCGTATTTAAACTTTTCGGTCCCAAATGCGCCGCTTATATGGGGGCGGCGCTTATTCGGGGGCGACGTTTGTTCGAGTAAATACGGTATACGTTTTAACATAACGAAGTGAAGCACTAAGCAAATACAGTCAACTCGAACCCTCGCTAACTCGAACCTCGCGTTAACTCGAACCAAAATCGAAGGAACGAAGCTGGTCTACAAGCAGTTACAAAATTAAAGTAAGTATTTTTAACAAGTTAAAATTTGATATCTCATCGATACGTTGTCTTTCACATTAATTTTTGTAAATTTTATGAATCCCTCTATAAATATGTTTATGTTCGTAATATCGAAGTACACTTTTTTTTTTGCTTCTGGAGAGGCTACCCTTTATTTTTTTAAATGGTGCAACAATGGCGGATATGACGGGGGGCACAGTAAGTGTCTTGAAAAAAACAAACAATTTCATGTTGCGCTAACGATACTTTCGGCACTGAAATTGGGAGGGGGGGGGGGGGGAGCGGAGCCCCGGCCCCCAATTTTTGTTTGGAAGGCCACAGCCACAGCCTATCCGGCTGTTGTAAATCATTAGGTAACCCAGGATGGCCACTCCCGGGGAAATTTTGGTTGGGGCGCGATAACCAGAGATGCAAACGTATTTAACAATCCACACACAATGCTTATTTTAGTAGTCACCTTGTTTCCTTTAATCTACTGTTGAGTATATCTTTCTGCATGGACACCTTTTATGTTGACACCTTATGTTGGTTAAACAACTCTATATCATTTCTTAGAAACCTCTAAATCATGATCTTATGTCCTCTATCGTGGGCTACTGTTTCTATTTATCAGTTGATAAATGATTTTCAGTAAGTATACAACATTAATAATGGAAAAATTTCATTAACACTGGAAATGGTCTTGGCTTTTTCAATGTCACTCCGGAGGAAAAATTGGTTCGTGGATATTTTTTTTGAATATGATAACATCCATAATGGAGATATTGCTATAGTTAACGTGTGTATTACTTTCTTGTTACACCTTTTGTTCATTCATACCAGATTGGGTAGTAGCTCTTGCAAGGCCTCACCACGTGGGGTGTGGGGGGGGCTTACATAAATGGCTCCCTATCCTTCTAGAGAAAAATAGAACAAACAACAGGAACAATGCCCCTAGCTGCAAAAACAATAGCAACTGCTACACTAGAGGACAAGCAGAATTGATAATTACGAGAGCTGATACACTTCATTTCATACCACCCTTTGCAATGTGCTTATTGTTTATCAATATATATGTTATGTCTTGCAAAATTAAAGGGCCTCAGGCAAACGATGAGATCAAAATGATACATTGTGAATGGCACTTTTCCCTTCACATTACCCTTCTTAAAAACCCCACTAAATAGCACTTTTAAACTGGCTAAACAAAAATCCCTTCACGTCATCTTCGCTTTCATCAGCGACACTGTCGCTCGTAGCTTTCACGCGCTTGCCAACTATCGCCCACTGTGGAATATTAAAACCGTGGGATAATTTATCTTTCCCAGGGGGATCATAATACAGATCTGCTAATGTCCCTACGCGCTCCATAAAGCAAGTCATCCCAGGGGTACGCATACGTGCCTGAAAAACCAGTTTCTCCCCGATATACCTGATCTCAATTGTCGTCTGAGGTTGGAAAGGGGGTTGGGGAAGCTGAACGCGCAAAATATTTTGATAGTTTTTAACAGTAACACTGTAAGTGCTTTTCGTTCCGAATATGGGATTGGTTTGCTGGACTTGGAATTTTCCCGTGAAAGGTGTTGATGGCTCGATTGGGAAGTGGGAATCACGCTGAAGTTCGAAGAGAGTTTCGTTTAGTCTTGGAACCAGGAGATTGTACAGCAAAGTTGAGCCTTTAGATGCATCAGGTTGTAAGTAATACACTGTACTCGTCAGAATATTTGCTCCAAGAGCTAGCTCAGGGATAACTGTGAACTTTGCGTCGTAAGTGTCAATGTTGCCACCTTTGGTTCGGACAAGAACGTGTTCTTTGAAGACCATTTCAAACGGGGAACCCCAAACAGTGACACCATCGGGGGTAATGTCTTTTGGCGTCATCATTTCACGGAGAGTTGCAGGCTTGAAAAGTTTCTGCTTCTCAGGCTGTGCAAACATCATTCCTAGTTTAGCTAGATCTTCAATTGTTGAGTACATCTGACCCGCTGGGGCCATCCATCCGATGTTCATAAACTCCATTCTCTTTCCTTTGGGTAGGTACGGGAATGCCATGTTCTTTTGGACCTCGTCTGTTATTTCAAACCCCGTGTTAACCATTCCCAGGGGTTTGAGAATGTTCTCATGTGTCCAGCTCTCGAATGTTTGCTTCAGTAAGTTCTCGGTCAGGAGTCGACCCAACAGTCCGTAACCAAGGTTACTATAAGATGGCTCGACCCATGGCGGAAGTATTAGCGTACGGTCCTTCAACAGCGCGAGCTGCTCAGCTGAGGTTGTATTACAAGTGTACAAACATGGCGCCTCGCGCGGTAACCCTGACATTTGACTCGCGATCTCTCGCAGTGTAATGTTTTCGTTGGTATACGGGTTTTTAATAGCAAAATCAGGAGCATACTTACTCAGAGGATCGTCAATAGAAGAGATTTTGCCTTCTTCGTATAATTTGTACACCAAAAGTACAGCAAAGATCTTTGTGACGCTTCCAATTCGGTACACGGTGCTGTCGTTCGGTTTAGTGTCAGGATGTTGATACACCTTGCTTCCAAAATGGCCGCTCCACAGAATTTTATCTTGGTAAAACACATTCATGGAAATGGCGGGCAGCGATGAATTCTTGTCGACTAAAGCACTTAGGGCTGATTCAAGTTTCTCGAAGACCTCAGTTATCCTTTTTGGCGTCGGTTTAGGTAGAGGAAACAGCGTAGGTAGTTGGGGGCATGGCAAGTCTTTCTGGATATTTGAGCCTGCGTGTTCTCCCGATTCGTTGCTTTTGGATTCTTCTGCCTTGTGAGATAGAACGTACCAAATAAACACGGCTGTGATAGTTAAAGCAACCAGAGTCGACACTAAAGTCAGTATCTTCCACACTCTCAGGTAACTAGAAGGTTTTTTCTCGCCAGTGAACGAAGCGTACGGAGTCTCCGCCATCTTGGAAAGAGAACCGAGAATGCGTGACACAATTGGTTGCGAAATATTTTAATAACTAAAGGATTATTATATTGATCACTTCAGGCACGAAGGACTCCTTTCTTTTGTTTATCTTTTGGATTGTTATCAGAAGTGACTCTGACATGCTTGCATTGACACTTCTAAGGATATTATTAAATTCTATTTTGTTTTCTTTTTGATAGATAGGTTATTTGTTTCGTCTTGCCACACACAGTCACACCATCACTTACAGCGTCTCCCACGAAGGACCCTTGTCACCAGTTGCGTCACGCATTCTCATTTCTCTCCCAAAATGGCGGAGACTCCGTATGCATCGTTCGCAGGCGAGAAAAATCCTTCCAGTTCCCTGAGAGTGTGGAAAATACTGACTTTAGTGTCAAGTCTGGTAGCTTTAACTATCACAGCCGTGTTTATTTGGTACGTTCTCTCTCATAAGGCAGAATCCGAAAGCAAGAAATCGGGAGAACGCGCAGGCATAAATATCCAGAAAGTCTTGCCATGCCCCCAACTACCTACATTGTTTCCTCTGCCTAAACCGACGCCTAAAAGAATCACACAGGTCTTCGAGAAACTAGAATCAGCCCTAAGTGCTTTAGTCGACAAGAATTCATCGCTGCCCGCCATCTCCATGAATGTCTTTTACCTAGATAAAATTCTGTGGAGCGGCCATTTTGGAAGCAAGGTGTATAAACATCCCGAGCTTAAACCGAACGACAGCACCGTGTACCGAATTGGAAGCGTCACGAAGATCTTTGCTGTACTCTTGGTGTACAAATTATACGAAGAAGGCAAATTCTCTTCGATTGACGATCCTCTGAGTAAGTATGCTCCTGATTTTGCTATTAAAAACCCTTATACCAACGAAAACATTACACTGCGAGAGATCTCGAGTCAAATGTCAGGGCTACCGCGCGAGGCGCCATGTTTGTTCACTTGTAATACAACCTCTGCTGAGCAGCTTGCGCTGTTGAAAAACCGTACGCTTATACTTCCGCCATGGGTCGAACCATCATACAGTAACCTTGGTTACGGACTGTTGGGTCGACTCCTGACCGAGAACCTACTGAATCAAACATTCGAGAGCTGGACACATGAAAACATTCTGAAACCCCTGGGAATGGTTAACACGGGGTTTGAAATCACAGACGAGGTGCAGAAGAACATGGCATTCCCGTACCTACCCAAAGGAAAGAGAATGGAGTTTATGAACATCGGATGGATGGCCCCAGCGGGTCAGATGTACTCAACAATTGAAGATCTAGCTAAGCTAGGAATGATGTTTGCACAGCCCGAGAAGCAAAAACTTTTCAAGCCTTCAACTCTCCGTGAAATGATGACGCCAAAAGACATAACCCCCGATGGTGTCTCTGTCTGGGGTTCCCCGTTTGAAATGGTCTTCAAAGAACACGTTCTTGTCCGAACCAAAGGTGGCAATATTGACAGTTATGACGCGGAGTTTACAGTTATCCCTGAGCTAGCTCTTGGAGCAAATATTCTTACAAGTACAAAGTACTACTTGCAACCTGATGCGTTTAAAGGTGTAACTTTGCTGTACAATCTCCTGGTTCCAAGACTAAACGAAACTCTTTTCGAACTTCAGCGTGATTCCCACTTCCCAATCGAGCCGTCAACACCTTTCACGGGAAAATTCCAAGTCAAGCAAACCAATCCCATATTCGGAACAATAAGCACTTACTATGTCACAGTTAAAAACTATCAAAATATCTTGCGCGTTCAGCTTCCCCAACCCCCGGGCCAACCTCCGACGACAATCGAGATCAGGTATATCGGGGAGAAACTGGTTTTTCAAGCACGCATGCGTACCCCTGGGATGACTTGCTTTATGGAGCGCTCTGGAACATTAGCAGATCTGTATTATGATCCCCCTGGGAAGGATAAATTATCCCACGGTTTTAATATTCCACAGTGGGCGATAGTTGCCAAGCGCGTAAAAGCTACGAGCGACAGTATCGCTGATGAAAGCGAAGATGACGTGAAGGGATTTTTCTTTAGCCAGTTTAAAAGTGCAATTTAGTGAAGAAGGTTAGTATAAAGAGGCGAATACAAAATATTGTATCTATCCTGTTTCCACAATTTAGGTACCCAGTGGAATGGACCTGAAATATGCTCGGCCTCACTCTGCTTCCCCCTGTGGATCCAACCTAGCCCGGGGGAGGGGGGGGGGGGTGGGTTGGTGGAATGCCTTGCCATCCCCGATCCCAGCAAAGCTCTCACAGGGTTGCAGCCAGCTGAACTTAGCCACCAATGTATATTCCAATCATCACAATAATACCATGGCAATTTTGTGAGTAAAAGTTTCTGTTGAAATTGGCCAAACGCCTCTAGAAAGCCAAAAATTTAGGGCCTGACCCAAATCCAAGGGTAAAGAGAATTGATTTATGTAAGTGATGTAGGGCTCCCTGGAGCCATTTGGTCATTGCTGGGCTACCCCACCCCCCCCCCCCCCCATCCCTTTGAAGGCCTTCAAGCACGATCCCGGAAGGCTCCTTTTGCCAAATCAGCCTAGATTTTCATTAAACAATAAGCACATTGCAAATGGTGCTCAAGTGTAGCACTTGCCATTGTTTTTGAAGCTAGGGGCCCTTTTTTTAGCTGTTTTTTGTTCTATTCTCCACCTGGAGTCGCAAGCCAGTCATGTGACACCTGGCATGAGAAAATGAATGAATACAAGATGCAAAAAGTGAGTAAAATAAGCGCTAATTATAGGAATGCCGTTTACTTATGGAAAATCATTTATTAACTGATAAATAGAGAACATTAGGTCGTGACTTTGAGATTTCTCGTCACGGTCGATCACAGGGAAAAACGCGTGACAAGCCCAAAGAAGGCTGTCAAAATAGCCTGAAAAGCAATAGGATCTAATATGTAAGTGTCTAGCGTGTCAGAGTCCCTTCTGATTACAATCCAAAAGATAACCTAACAAAGGCGTTCCGTGAAGTGATCAATATAATAATCCTCTAGTTATCAAAATATTTCGCAGCCTATTTTCGGTAGGGTTTTGTCCGAGGTTTTTGTGCAATCACTTGTTGCATGAATAGGCTCACGTTTGTCAAGTGCTAAAAAATTTCAGAAAAAAGTATAGCAAAGGGCTTTCCTCGAAAACCTGAAACGAAACTAAGAAACAACAAAGTAAGCGAAGTTTTGAAACTAGTCGCGCCCCGCGCGGGGGGCCGCCGGGGTTCGCTAGTTTGGTAAAGTCAGTCCCGAGTTTTGCTAGTGTGTCATACTATATATTTTTTAACGAGGACCCCCGTCCCTGTCACATGGGAGTACACTACCGGCGTTTACAACCAGATCGGAAAAAAAAAACAAGGAAAATATAGTTTCCCTCGCAGCCATTTTAAGGCAGACTAAGGAAAATTATTACCAACTACAATAACACCGATTTGTTTGCCAGTAACAACATATGAACTTTCCTTTCAGGTCTTTATACCTTTTTAATTGTATCAGTTTGTAGAGTTTGATTATAGATCGATCAACTCCTTGTGTTTTATGATCTGAACGCTTCACTTCGCATTAATTATTCTTATTCTGAGAAGAAGTTAGCTTTTGATCAGTGTTAATTGACGTTGAAGCGGATAAAAAATATAGGTGTCGATTTGAACCAAGCCACGAAAAGATTGTTCACACGTGAAAAATGCCTATAAGAGACATCCTGTATTGATGTTCAGACTAAAAAGATAATAACAAGACCGTTTAACACTACCATGGGTCGAGTTTGTCAGTTTGAATTTTCAGATCCCCCGAGGCGTTAAAAACGGAATTTTAATATTTCGCGTGATGATACAGGCATTGTCGTTTCCAATTAACCGTGAAGCATGACCAACTGACCAAGCTATAAAACAATATCAGCCACGACTGGAATGCAATACGTGCTGAATATTGTTTCTTCAATACACGGACGCCATGTTTAATTCTGTTTAAGACCTGGTTGTCATCTTTACTCAGAAACTTCTAAAGAAAAGGAAAGTTGAGTCTTGAAAGGTAAGAGCAAGTTTGCTAGTTGTTTTTGCATGGTTTAGCATGGGATAAATATTATTGTAGCACACCTACAATGCTTTTAACTGGCTTCTACAAGCTTTCACGTTCCAAACTGAAGCCAGTTATAATACGGTACGCTATCATGATAGAAAGATGGAGTCTTTTAACTTTCGCTAGTTTTTAAAGATCCGAACTCTTTTCATTTTTCGAGTCTTCGAAGTTTTTGGCGGTGTAGCATCAATGGATTAGTATGTTAATACAATACTTGGTTAGTTTATATGTTTGCGGTATACCTTAGAACTGTTCGAATTAACTTTGTATGTATTTTCCTGTTGTTATGTTGGCTTTCCTTTAAAGATAAGAATGCCAAGTAAGATATAAAGAAACTAGTCGAGAAAGGGCAGTTGTCTTTGATAGTTTTACGTAATAAGCAAATCTTTGCTTTGTCACCAAACAAGCAGACGCGAAGCGAGAATATTAATATAATGTTAATAAACTAAAATTACTTCTAAAAACTGCGGATTGAGTATGCTCCCAGTAGCTAACTTGTACCTAAGTTTTAATCAAACTCAATTGAGAAGTTTATAGTGCATAATGCTAAAATGTAGAATGCCCTTGACGTTACATTGCTGATACACTTCGATACACTGAAGTTAGACGCCACTAAATGTAAACGAACTTGTGTGTTGTCGATCAAATGTTGTCAAAGTGTCATTATGCAAATTTTCACCTAAAGCCCTAATTGTCCAATTTTCAAATTCTTTAAGAAAGTTCAGAGTACAAGACATTTTTAATAAAGTTTGTCAAAGAATTCATTTGGTTCAGTACAATAACCGGTACCCTGCAGGCAGAGTACCCTTCTGTAATGAAATCAGTCTTCGTAAGTTTTATTCAAAAGTACAATATTAATAGATGCAGATCTCGGCTCTTGCTTAAAATACCTCTGACGAAGTGTGTTAGTCATGCGTACGCTTCATCGTTAATGGTTATTCGAAGACAGTTCAAGATGTTTCATTGTAGACTGTTTTTATCACGAGGCAATTTTGACAGCTCGGTGTTTAAGTTTATTAATTGTTACAGTCCCGTAGCCAACGTGCCATGGACTTGAAAGCTGTCAAACCGCTTTTTTGTAATGAAAAACTTTATTCAAGCATGGTAGCTTTTATTTGTTCCTCAGTGTGCGCGCCGCTTTTTTTAAGAAAAAAAAATTTTTTTAATTAAAAAAAAAAACTCCCACTTTAAAAAAAAAAAAAAAAGTGTGATTTCAATTTTTACATCACTATAATAAATGTTTATATGCCTACGAGCCCAGGTGTCTTGCAGAAAAGTTGTCTCTCGAATCAGATGTTCAGGGTTATAGAACAAGATACTGTAAGAACTTAAAAACTCGGTTTTGTCGCACGTCTTCTGGCCAACTGGCTAAATTAAGGATGAAATAACCCCCATCCCTTTCTCATAATATAAGAACATCTACACGTAAATGTTAGATTATGGCAATTTTTGTTGAATGTGTTAAAGAGATAATGGGAGTTAAATTGAATAAAACTCTAGCAATATAATAAAGCCGTTGTATGAAAGTTTTACCCCGGACCAATCAACTCCTGTCACTCCTGTCACTCGGCCTTTTTTTTAAGAACAACAGGTTACAGCCCTTTTCCTCCCCCACAACCACCCTCTCCACCTTATCGGAAGTGTGATTTCGCAGCCGTATTACAGTTGTAATGTTTCAAACTGTGTTTTATTTTCTCATACAGACGATTCACCATGGACAATGGCCGTTTTAAGCATATGAACACTTCTGCGGTGGCTATAACCCCCAGCTACGTCTCAAAGGAACCGAAGAAACCTCGAGAATGGCTCGTAAATCTGCTGATAATTGGAATCCCAATCTTGCTGTGCTTCATCCTGATAATGGTCTTCATGTTTGCTGTAGACATGCCGCCTAAAAAGCCTTACACATCAATATGCCTCGCTTCTTCTGAGTCCAACAGCTCCGACCTTGCAGACGTACTGAGAAGGGTGCAGCGGTTGTACTTCTATCAGCTACATCCGGAGATGATTTACCAGCTGCGAGGAGTGACGCCCGAAGATATCCGAAAATATTTTCGGCCTTACGATCCAAGCCCGAATGCCACCAAGAACAGAACCGACCAAGCCATAAAGTTGCGCGAAGAGTTAAACGCGTTGAAATTTAATACAACTTTGTTGAAGCTAAGAGAGCGCAAGGCAGTTCACGTAGCTAACGCCATATTAATGAACAACTTCGGATGGGCGCCGTACGCGCAAGATTACTACAACGGAGACTGGTTGCTAGGACCAGATCTTTTCTGCTGGCAGCCTGTTTGCAGTGTGTTTCAACACCTAAATGCAGTCTTCTCTTATTTTAAACCACGTAATATGACTGAATTAGAGAAGCTGAGAGATCTTTTCGAGGAGTACAATCGAACGTTTGACAGGTACATCGAGAACTGGAGACTTGGAGCGCGCACTGGGTATGTCAGAACCCACGAAGCCTGTAAAGCAGGTTTACATAGCATCAAGTACCAGAAGTACAGAGGAATGACGCTTAAAAACGAATCAGGTAAGTGTCAATAAGTCCCAGCCAGCTTTTCTTTCTTTCCGCTTCGTTCATTTTGGTGTTAGTGGCAGTGATTGTGCTGAGTGTCATTTCCCATTTTCTCAGGTGCGGTTTTTTTCCCTCCGACCAGTGCTTGCATGTGCGACGTCCCTACGCTATTTCCCGTGCTTGTCTCCACTTAGTTCGTCGATGCAGTATGTTCGCTGCTGTGTTCCCCGTCGTTCTGTCGTTTGACTGCGGTCGACAATTATAGTCCCACAGTTCCTGTTTCACAGTAAATTACCAAAAGCCGATTAACTTAGCTTGATAACACGTGATCAAAGCCTCGTCTCCAAGCGTCCCTCATTGGTTGGGGCACGGTGCGCGTGGAGTTGTGGGATTGTTACACTCGCGCGCAAAGTCCATCAAGCCCTGCGCTCCCTGTTTCCCACCTTTAAACGACAAAATGCGATGGGACCTGAATAACTGCTTCAGGGTAGGAATGCTTGTAAGATGAAGGATTTAAAAAATTCAGGTCTGACATGGGGTTGCGACTTTAGAGCTGTAGGTCTACAACAGGATAATGGAAAATAAAAAACTTTGGCATGAAGTACGACAAGGTGAAGAATGGCGTGGAACACCCCCTCCCTCCCCTTCCCCTCAAAAAATAAAACAATTCCGAGAAACATCCATGGTATTGGGAGGTTTAGTGGCCTAATGAATAGTGCGCTAGATCGCCGTGTCGAATGATCCGGCCTTGAGACCTAACTGGGGTTGTTACATTGTGTTCTTGGGCAAGACACCTAACTCCCGCAGTGCCTCTCTCTACACCCATGTGTATAAATGGGTTCCCGGCGAATTTGGTACTAGGAGGTAACCCTGTGATAGTCTCTGCGATGGGCTAGCATCCGATGTAAAGGAGAAATATATAGAAGTTCTCCTAGGCCCTTTATGTTACGAACACGAAAACTGAAAATAATTATAAGAGCCGCTCTGATGGCCATTAAGTTTGAACGGAAAACTTTGATTAGAATCTTTGTAGATATTTGTATTTTCCGAGTTTGATACGTCCTCTTTCATTTTTGTCTTATGAATTTATTTGTTAGATGTAGGAATTCATAGCCTTTCATTTTTTTCTGTTTTAGGAATTTATGATGAACCGTTTGCTAAGGTCCTCCTCGTCAATTCAACCTTCTTTGAAGATCTCCCGAAGTCGGTGAATGATACCTGGAAGGAAAATACCCAACGAAATGTGACGACCTACTTTAAAGAGTCCCTTATAGAGAATATCGCAAACGCATCTATAAGGATGCTGAAGTAAGAATCCAGCGCGTATAAATTGAGTTGATAGGGAGTAAAAGTACGAAATTAAAATGAATCCTGGACAAAATTCATTCACAAGACTTTTTCGATGGGTTCAGGTATTAATTTGTTAGAGAAGGGGTGGGAGTAGTAAAATTAATTTTTTCGGTTAAGAAATGAATATGTTTCATAAGAATACCACATGGTAAGCTTCTATAATCAAAGTAATATCAAATGCAAAACGCAAAACTAGCTCTTCAGTAGCCAAATAAACTTCGAAAGTTTCTAAACACACTGCAACTGACGACTTAAAATACAACCTAGACAAGCTATAACTAAGCTATGAAGCCACACATTTGGAGCAGACCATTTTTTCATGACTAAGAATAACCGACTGGCTGACTATTGGCAAGCGCACCCTATCTGATTGGCCCTAAAGAGCCGTGTCTAAAAATGATCGTTCATTAAGAAATAAAAACGCTCTCGGTAACATTGCGGTTTTTCGTAAAATATCCGCGTGCCCAACAAAAAAAAACCCAAAGGGGAAAGAGATAAGTGAATAAAAAAAACACGTTCTTATATAATATCAAATCGAATACGATCTTGTTTGCAGAGCCCGCGACGGGACGCAGGCTCTGGGATCGTCTTTTTAAGTTCCTACTTTTAAAAATAACCCTCTGCCCGAAGGGAGACCTCGCCCACGTATGGACAAAAAATTGATTGTATTGTATTATTGTATTATCTTGATGCTGGGGGAGCTTTGTAGTACCGGGAGTTCAGGGTAAACGCGTAAACGAGATTGCGGAGCAAATTCCGAAAAAGGACAAAAAGACTTCGCGATTCCCGACCGATGGTCAAGGGCCGGAGCGGGTTTACAATTCAAACTGGAAACGAGATTGGCGCGCCTTCAGCTTGATTTGTATACGACCAACATGGCACTGGTTCGCGGCATCAAGCTCTGCGGCGTTAACAAGCAAAAAAGAGGCAGGTGATGCGTTAAATTTTCCATCTTGGGACCTGCCAACCGCGCGGCCTCGACTCAAATTTTCGTTTTTATTGAGGTTCTCGCGCGCGCGCGTGCTAGAGACCACTTAAAAAATTCTTGTGGCACAATACAAGTGCCACGCAGCGAACGAAATTTTTTTTCATTCGAACATAATTATACTTTGGAATAATTTCTTTACTTTATACTTTTCTTTGTAGGTTCCTTGAACACGAATACCTTTCAAACTGTCCTACGGATGAAAACATTGTAAGCGGTCTTGGCAAACTTCCGCTCAATTTTAGATATTATGACGACATACCGGACATCGGGCACCCGGCCTTTCAAAAACTCCCCTACGGAGAGGAATTGAGAGGTGCCAAGACATACCAGACTTTGATGAGGTTCTTTACAACGCTTGATATCACGCCGGCTGAGCTGAGGAAGAGAGCTGTTACGAGGCGGGACGCGCTCTATAGACAGGTAAAAAACGTGCAACATTACAATAGCTGTGATATTTGGCTTTACCATTTTTTTTCATTGACTTAAACTTAACGCTGCAAAGAAGACCAGAAAACAAAACGTTGCTAGAAAGGAAAAGATTTGTTCCAAATATGAAAACCTGCCGAGTATTTTTGGGACAGTCTCACCCCCCCCCCCCCCCCTCCCCACGTTCCAAAACGCCCCGCCGCCTCTGTATGGTTTATGACACTTATTTAATTGAAAAAATAAAAATAAATAAAAAAACTGCGGTGAAATATAATACACTTTTTTTCTTTTCTACTACGAAAGGCTGTGACAGTGGCTAAGCAGTACACAGGAGAAGAGAATGAAGTACTCGCTGTGAGTCAATTCCAAACAGCGCTACGGCAACCTGATATGCCCTTCAACAGCAAGCCGTTTCCTAGCAACGAGAGTGGTGACGTTGCCTTTAGAAAGTGTATTGACCCAAAAAGTGCGCAGGCTTATTGCCCTCAACGATGGAAAGCTATGCAAGCGTGGATAAATAATACCTTTCAAGTGAGTATACTGTATTGCTTACACATTGTTACTGTGACACTTCCTCAGAAAATTGGCGCTGCGAAGGTCGCTCCACTTAGTCCCTTGGCATTCTCGGCTCGGTCAAACCTGGACCCTACTGTAAGACGTGACGTCACCGTAAACCCGCGGACAACGGGACAGAGAAAACGCACACGATCGCTTCTTGTTCAATCAGATACTGCTATAGTTGAGTCAGTGGCGTTACTTCTCAAAATAATTTTGATTGGTTGATTTGCAAAAAGGGTATCTTAATCTTTCTCTTGAATATTCGATACTAAAAATGGGGGGCCCCCCCCCAAAACAAAAAAATTTACGGTGCGAGCTTGTTTTCTGAGATATAATCACTTTAACTACTATTACAACTAGAATTAAGGGTAATTTTTGATAGGCTATACTATTGCTATTGTAAACTGTCATTACAACAAAATGATCACAACATGTTTAACAATTATCGAGACTTTCGTTTGATACGATTATTCGAGCCATCAACTGATTGAGAAAGAGTGGTATGAGAAAGTAATCCATCAAGATATAAGTGCTGGGAGCCATTACCACTCAGTCACCTTACAATCCACTGGGTCTTTTGCTTACTGTCGAAAAAGAGATGGCTGCAATTCAAGAGCTACGTCACGGAAATTTCACAAATTTTTTAGTTTAAACTGTTCTGAAATTAGTGGTAGACCCCATGAAAAACATTATCTTTGAACATCTAATGGAAGATACAACCTAAATTTGTAGAAGATAATCAAACTTCGGCCATAAAATATCGATTTTTTATGACACGCGGAAACAACTGTGAAAAGTTTAGCCTTAATTTTTCAGTTACAATCCATTTCTATCCTAACCATTCGCAGCCAAAAATGCTTGTCAACAGTTTCATTGCTTTAATATTAATAGCATTTTTTAATAAAAATGGACCATTACTTTTACATTTCCTAGCAAAACCTATAAAGTGGAACAAAAATAATATCAGAAATTCGACTCGTTCAGTTTGCTCATTAGAAACGGTATTACTGTAAGGAGAAAACTACCTCTTTGGTACCCATACACTTACGCAGAGAAGTAATACTTTATAGCGGATTGTTTTTGATAAGTTTGGTATTCTAAAGGCGCTGACTTACTTTGTTATATGTCGATACCAAGTTTTGCAGTATTATTCACTAAAAAAAAATCACTTTTTGTGCGTGTCCGTTGGCGGTTTCAAAGTGTCCGTTGTCCGTCTTAGAGAGGTGTCCGTCTTACAGAGAGTTTTGTTATTGTAAAATGACTGAAAAACGGCAGGGACCATCACCAGGTGTCCGTCTTATAGAGGTGTCCGTTAAGAGAGAGTTGACTGTATATATTTTGGCAGTTCAAAAATCTGTTAAAATCCGCGACAGAGCTCCTTTAAGCGGGAATTCCCACCAGCCCCGTGCTTCTCATTCTGACTCTCTGTTTCATAACTTCACAGACCGCCAAAAATAATATTGAACCAGTCATCAAGCCGCTATTTTACTACAGTGGGGCTAAGAAAACCGTTCCAGATTGTGGAATTGACTGCATTGCATGGTTCCATCCGTATGCAAGCTACCACCTCTACAGTCCGGGGAATAAGAACTGTACGATTAAAGCTTCTCAAGGATTGCCCTTTTTTGTGGACACATTTGGCCCAAAATGGACGGAATTCACTACCACTGCTCATGAACAACTGCCTGGACATCATCTAGAGGTTAGTAAGGCACAGGGGGAGTTGGGGACTTTGGGGGGGGGGTGTGGATGGGTAGTTCTTTCTCAGTATATCAACCACTGAAATCTACCAATGAATTTGTTGGTCTTTGGGTGTTGGATTAGTGGGTCTTTGGTTTTCTGGATTTCTGGTTCCTTAGATCTTTGGATTTCTAGGCCCTCAGGTCTTTGGGTCTCTGGTTTTCTTTGTCTTTGGGTCTCTGGGTCATTGGTTCTTTGGGTCTTGGTCTCTAGATCTCTGGATCTTTGGGCCTCTGGGTCTTTGGGTCCTGGTCTCTGGTCATGGGTTCGTGGGTCTTTGGGTCCCTGGGTTCGTTGGTTTCTGGGTCTTTCGGCCGTACGGGGGGGGGGGGGGCGGTGGGTGGGTGGGTGTACAGAAGAAAAAAAAAGGCTCAAAAAGGGCCAACCACACCCCTACCCCAAAACCCGGTCCTTATCTATTTAGAGCAAGAAAGGGCTCACATTTCCTTCTTGGTATAAAATGAATTTTGAACTCAGGACATGCAGCAGGTTTAGGCGTGTCTCAAACTTCTGTAAGAGTAGTATTTCATCCAAAAATCTATAGTGTACGAACTTCATTATTCTTATAATCGTTTGCTTGATAATTAGACTTGCACCAAGTCGCCCTCTATAGGCGATCGTAGCGAGCCGAAAAGCGTCCCGAAGCGACGACCGCGAGTAACGAAGTCGCGAGAGGGGGAAATGTTGGAAAAATCCTTCGTACGTAACTACCTAACCGCGCGTCGAGGACTTGAGAAAGTCTTCTTGATAATGTATTAATATTGGAAAGAAAAGTCCGTTGTTGATCAATCTTGCAAACTTTATGTTTTCTCTATGTTCAGGTTCAAAGTTTTATCGAGTATTTTGAAGATGAATGCACTGATGCCATTCACTGGATGAGCGTCCCCAACCTTTTCGCCGCCTTCACCGAAGGCTGGGCTACTTATGTTGAGTACAAGCTTTTGCCGGAAGACACCAAACTGTACTCAAACACATTAGACAAAGGGCTATTGCTGCAAAAGTACGGCATGATTTACTATCAGGTAAGGGGAAAATAGAGTCTGTTGCTAATAGCCGATAATGTGCATGTGTGTCAAACCAAAGGATCGTCGTGGTCTTAAAAATCTGGGGGTTATGCTTGAAGCGTGTTTTGATCGCTCTGGCGCGTGACGCGTCCGCTCCTGGCCGGTGTCCGTCTAGTTTGACGCGTGATCTGCTTTTTTAGGATGTATTCCTTTTTTCGGCTGCAGGCGTTCGAAATCCAAACATACGTCTCCCCATAAATCAATTCACGTCGGAACCAAAATTCATAGAAAAGACCTGAATTGTGAATGAAATTTAACTGCCAAATGAGAGTTATTGTAGTAGCTAAACGGTCAAAGGAGGTCGCAAGGGTCAGGGTTCAGATGGATGAATCCGAAATTTAAAGCAAGTGTAGTTTTAGCCGTCATCAATACCAGATAATCAATTAAGGGCTCTCGGTACATGGTCTAAAATGGCAGCCTATTTGTTGCACGGGACAACTGGCAACAGCGATTTGTTGCGCGAAAAATACTTTCAAATGAACACCATGCGAATAACATGATATTGGGGACGATTATTTCCCGGAACTTTTTGAGTTTCCCTCTACCATGCCTACACATTGCGAAGTTTTGAACCCAAGTCAAAAAGGCTCGCAAAGTGTTGCGCACGAAAGTATGTTTGTTGAAAATGCTAGCGGTAGCTTTATACCATCCACTGAACGGACCCTTTGATCAGTGAAGTTGGAGACTAACTACCATGGGTCATTACTAAAGGTTTTCATTTTAATTCATTTCTTACAGCTGTTAGCCGCTGTCCGTGCTATTGTGGACATCGATCTCAACTTTGATGCTAACAAGCCAAAATCGCAAGCCTTGAGCATGTACAGGCAATACCTCTGGCCGGACGACAACACTGATTTGGCCAACAAAGACATTCTCAGATCGCAAAGTCTGCCGGGATATGTGACCAGCTACATGATTGGTGAAATGGAGATTTCCCGCGTCAGAGACATAGCCGAGCGGGAGCTGGGTCAAGATTTCGTTCTGGAGGAATTCCATTACGAGGTGCTACGTCAAGGGGAGTTTCCCCTGGGATACCTTGAAGAGCACATACGGGCTTATATCGCTTGCAAGAAAGACCCACTTCAAGAGGGATGTAAGGAGTTTTAGGTTAAGATTTTGGAAATTTAAAATCACTGACTTGCGACTTTCCTACTGTGCCAAAGCATGCCCGGACAAAGTATTGTACTCTTCTTCCGCAAAATTGCACGCAACTTACGGCAATGATATTCACGTGTGCCAACTGTATTCAGCTTAATTTCGCCAAATGGCCGTTTCGTGACGCATCTATCAGCTAGTTCTCAATTCCTTCCCACTTTCCAATCTTTAATTAAAACCTGGCCATTTTGCAGGAAATGACAAGACTGGCTGAAAATCGTGCGCGCAGTGTTACGGTATGTGTCCGAACTATTCTATCCTGATTTTCAACCGCGTCCCCTGTATGGTCACTATACCTTCCAAATGAAGCAGATTGAAATCCAGTCGGTTATTTAGACTAATATTATCAATGGTAAATGGATTTTGCTGATAAGAAACAAGATAAGTAGGATAATGACTAGAAGCAAACAATTTTAAATTTTAATTGCGTTCTACAACTTTTGCCGAATCGCTTTTGTTTAATCGGGGACATACCCAAACTCAGTCAAGCAAGCTCAAATTTAGCGAATAACCTGGTGCAAAGAACCGCTTGGAAATTGCCAGTGTTTTTGCAAAAGTTATGAGATACGTTTTAATAATAGACTAAAAATTAATGTAATTACGGATTAAAGTACCCGTCTATAAATTGTATACAGTGAATGCCGATTCCCTCTGGCGCGCGCTGCGGGTCTGGTGTGTTTCTCCCTGCGCGGGTCCCGCGGCTGCGTGTCACTCCGTGTTCCCTGCGGCGCGCCCTGGGTCGGCCATTGTTAATGTTGTTGCAGATTTTTACACCCATTGCGTGCCTATATTTCGGATCGATCCGAGTCGGCTGTCTTTTGATTGTCGTATGAGCCCGCGGTTTTCGAACAGTGTCGTTGCTAGGCAGCACAACGTATTGCCATAACGATAAGTTGACGATAAGTTGACATTGAATTTTGAGTGTTTGCCATATTTCCGATGAGAAAATAAGAATAATAATAATAATAATAATAATAGGAAACGTTTCTTGTTGCATTGGAGCTAGAAGAACGTCTTTCCTGGTAACATCAGGGCGGATACTTTAATTTTGCGTGGGGTAAATATGGCTTATTTTTAGATTTTACAAAGTTAATAAATAACAAATAATCAATTTATGTAAATAATGAATGTATCTCAGTCTATATACTTTTTATACCGTTGAAGGATATTATTTGAAGTCCATGTGTTATTTTTTTTTAACATTTTATCCATTATAGCTACGTATGGCGTACGTAAACGGTAAACAGAATAATTTGGAGGAAATATGTATATACTCAGTATGTAGGAAGGCATATTTTGAGGAAATAAATAAACGGTATCAACATTCAATGGCTTGATTTTCTACAAAAAGAGGTATGAAAAATCTCCTCTGGGTAGCAGTTAACTCCCCTCCTCCCTTTCTTTATTATCCTTTTCAATGCAGCTGGTCCATAAAAAGGCGTTCCAAATTTTAAAGAGAAAAAAGACATTTTTAGAAAGACAAGGCAACTTATCCTTGGACAAAAATTCCGTACTTTTTTGTATAAAATGATTACTTTGAAATGCGTTTCCGCCTATTTTTCAGTCTCAAACCGATGGAAGGCACTATCAAAAGGGGAAAACAATGAGCGGAACCGACCATAAGTGTCGGGCCAGTGTATAAATCTGACGCACACGCAGTATACCATTTTTGAAAGGCTCTTAATTTAAATACCTTAAGAAAATTGTAGGTTTTGGACTATAATCCTTAAAATGTCTACCATCAAGCAAATAGGGGGGTCCTTAAGGGGGGCAGGGGGGATATAAATCCCACCACAGTCCAAATTTTGCCCAATCCCCTTTCCCCCCCTTTTTTTTTCCCCAATTTCCCCAGATCCCACTCCCAGTTTCAGTTTTTTATGTTTGCGATTCCCAGTCCCGGGCCCATTGACCCAAATCCCATTTTCCCAGTGGAAATTGGCCCAAATGACTACTCGCATAATGTCTTGCCACCTTGTTTTTGCGCCTTGTGCCTTGTTGACTATCAAAGCCGATCGCCAGTATGAACATGAAGCTAACAATGAAAAATTTTGAATTGTCATTCAAGGTAATCAGAAACTGTCGAATTATCTGCTCTTTAATAGAAAACGGTTTGTCTAATTGATTAAAACATAATTACGCCATCACTTTCAGAAGCGCAAAAAAAAAAAAAAAAAAACTGAACTCACTTTGAATGCGAAAGGCTGAAATATCAGCGCCGCGTGTAACGTCAATTCAGACAAACTTTACATCTAGTTGAAAACAATGCCAGTACACAATTAAGATTAATTTGAAACAACTATGCCTTTCGCTTCATCTACTGTCTATTAATTTAATTACGTTCTAGTGCGTCCTCCGTCTTAAAACATGTCTGCCGATAGAAATATAATACCAGACTCTTTTTATTTAAGACCCTGTTCCTTGTATTTCTACCTACCTTTAATTTATCTTGACCGGTCGCTCCTAGTATTTTGCTTTGAACCCAAGCTACCTTTATCCAATTCTCTGCAGAACGAGATTTGCTTCACTTCTCTCTTTTTTAGACTTTTTCTTGCGGTGCAGGGAAGAATATGGTCCAACTTCAAGTCGAGGAAATTTCATCTCCGTCTTCAGAAGAAAAGAAAGGTTTATACTAAAGGTCACTAAACGCTTCATCTTCGCTCGGAAGCCATTTTGAAGATCGATTGAAGAGGCTCTAGAAAAACTTTCAAATTTCCCGCCTTTTTTTGCGCCGACTTGGCAGCCGCGTCGGAAGTCATCAGCTGTCCTCGCCGGTCCCTCCCCTCCCTAGGCTCGATTTCCAACAGTGTGAGCACAATCTCCCATGATCATCTCATGTTCTTTCTTTTCCCCTCTCTCTTTTTTTGGCGGCTTCTGTTTTCTATCCTAGCACTAGACGTGCTATAGAGTTACTGGCAATCGGCAATAACTTGAAAGCTGTATTTTTTGGACTGAAGGACCCTTTCTCAAGTAAAAAGTCTACCTCGGGAGTGGTAGCTCGGACTTTTTTTGGCCTCTAATGATGCGCGAAAAATAAGCCAATCAAAAGCTAGTCCTATCTGGCGCCAATCTTAAAAGTCACATGACACAAATACATTGCGCGCATCCAAAATGGACGACGACGAGATACAAGTGTTGGAAGTTACGGTAAGGATTTTATACATATTTTTACCCATTTATTGGCGTAATCTTTGCTACAAACACTAAAAACTTAGTCACACCAAACCCCCAATATAATTCTACCGTTTAATTCAAACTTTTCTAAGCGCGGTAATGGAAATTTCTTGGCAATTATTGGAAGTAATTTTCCTCTATCGACGTGAAGGTTCATGTTGTCGATGTCTGTGGTGGATTTCGCGTGGGCGCATTTTTCAATAGTTGTTTGTTATGCATTTACTAGTGACAATATCATTTAAAAGTTTAGGTTTACAAAAAGAAAGTTTCATTCTTAAGTTTATAATAAAGCTACTTTTATGGGAAAACAGTTCAGCTCTTGTTTATATAAGGCGCGAAATTTACACGGCGTGTGTTTAGTGCGCGCGAGATCAATTTCATGTGCATTTCGTGTGTCTGTTCCCTTTATCCGTAATAAAACAACATAAATAGAACAAGTGTTAACTCTTTAATATAATGTAGATATCCAAGTGATTCGTAGACGTTATATATAGGTTGTGTTTACAGCATTTAGAGTGTTATTTATGCTAATGCACAAGGTTTCATAATATTTGACATTTGACACCGGAAGGGCGAAAATGACAGTGGAAATGAGAGCATTGCTTCATTTTGCCTGCAGTGCACGTGCTGTTGTCAATTTTTAAAACAGCAGAATTTCTTTACTTGTGCAAGATTCTTAAATTCTAAACAAAGCAAAAAGGGTGGCCACTGGTATTTTCAATCGTTTCTTTCTTATCATTTATCACAATATTGTAAACAAAGATAAACAATTGAAAATTAATAATTTTGTGAAAAACAGATGAAATAAATAATGGCTCAGTGGAAAAGGGCGTTAGTGATTTTGGCTAAAAGAACATTGCAAAACAACTCCAATTTTTTCGCGGTGGGTGGTAGGATCCTGTTTTTATTTTTGCGGTTTGTGCTTCATTTCTTTTTTTTACTTATGTAAACAAACCGGCACACAAAATTGAGTTGTTTTGGCAATGTTCATTTTTGCCATCACTTCCCTTTTTCCACCGAGCCCTTCAAATATGTACTTAACCTCATACAGAGCATAAATGTTAGAGTCTTAATAACCATTTTTTAGGTGCGCAGTAGTAGAAGTACTGCCTCACCAAAGAGAAAGCGCAAAAGGGAAGCGTCACCACCCAAAACTGCCGCAGAGACTCCATCTAGTGATGGGAATATTCTCCAAAAAGCAGCTCAGCTTAAAAGAAGGGTATGTCTTCTGATTGTTTGCTAAAACCTTTTTAACAAATTGTGATAATTACTGATAGTAGAGGAAAAATATTGCAGAAAACATTATTTTGCTTGACACATGTCAGGGTCGCGGTGAATGTTGGGTTCTGCCGCTACTTGGTTATTTTTCACCAGTCTCTGTCATGCATCAGCTCGCCATGCTGGCATTGTCGCCACCTACTCTTCCATCTGTGCCTACTAGAACATTTGAAACCCTGCATGTACATGTAAGTCTGTTTTATTATAAAGACTGGAGGAGCAAGATGGCTCAGTGGTACCAATGCTTAATTCTGGGGTCTGTAGGATAAAGTGAATAGGGTCCCGATCTTGCTGCTTTTCCTAGATGAAAAGCTAGTACATTGCAGGCTACCCCTAAGCAATTTGTCAGGTAGCCCTACAAGACAGTTACTATTAGGCAACATCTCATGCACGTGGCAGGCTTTCAATAAGATTTGATGTAGGTGGCTCACAGCCCTTATGGAGCAGTAGTCAGAGAGCAATAAATGTATAAGAAGCTGAAAACATCTCCCGTTATAGAAAGCTGCATGAATCTTAGCTGGAAATGTATAAAAAAGTAACCATCAGATCTCCTACAGGTGCTGTGTCTTATTGAAAGCCCTGCTGACAAATTGTACATGTGCATGTGCACAGATAATGTTTTGTGACACCCCTTTCTATCATTTTTTGCAGCTTGAATTTTGTGAAAAAGAAAGAGAAGAACTAACAAAGAGATTTAAAGAAATCAAGGAACAGCTAACAGAAAAGCAATGTTGTGAACTGGACGTCAAGATTGAAACATCTGAAAAACATTCTCCTCTTATTTGCATTGGTGACGATGATGAGGATGACGATGTGGTGTTTATTTTACCCGAGGACTATTCTCCAAGAAAGAGGCAGAAAATTGACAATGAAAAGAAAGCTCAAAAATTTGATAAAACAGGCAATCAGCCTAAGAAAGATGTAGCAATTACATACTACAAGCCAGCGACAAATTTGCCACATGCCAGGGAACACTGCACAGCTTATAAGTTTGTTCAGAGCAATGTAACTACGGCAACAGTATCGTGTAACGAGAGCTATTGCGAGCAATGCTATTGCTATGTCCATGATGCACCTGTGAAAGAGGTGAGGTGTTGCATTTAAAATAACAATTTCGTTTTGCTTTACATATAATTCTAAAGCCTTTTAGTTATTGCGGTTTTCAGTGAAATGCAAACTCTGAAATTCAATCATCAACCAACGGCTTGCGCTTTTTGCTACCGTCAATCATCTTAGCGGACCTCTCAGGAAACAGATCTAGAAGTTCACTTCAACCGGGCCAAAAGGTCACGTCTGTCAGTTGTGATTGGTAGATTTCGATCCATTTTGTTTGTTTCTGTTTTTCACGGCTCGTTGGCTGTTGGCATAATTATGATTGACGGCAGCGAAAAACGCAATCGTTAGTTGGATTTTGAATTTCAGAGTTTGCATGTCACTGAAAACCGCAATAAAGATTTTCAACGTTCAATGATGTGTGAGTTGTTGGAAGTCCCAAGAGTAAACACATGTGATCATCTCATTTACATGTAGTGTCAAGATGCTAATTGAACTTTAAATACTGCATTGAGAGTGCTTACCGTATTTACTCGAATAAGCGCCGCCCCCGAATAAGCGCCGCCCTCGAAAAAGCGCCGCATTTGAGACAAAAAAGTTAATAAGCGCCGCCCCCGAATAAGCGCCGCAGTCCTGATGCGGCGCTTATTTGATGAACTTCATTGAACTAAAAATTGTCAGTACAAAGCAACTCTAAAACAAGCTTGAACACTTCTTTTCATCAAGAGCGATGTTTTGCAGTTCAAAGTGATTTTTTACCGCTTGCCCATTAGTTTTTCAATTCAACATTCTTACAATACATAGTTCTGTAAATGTTTTGAACGCCGCAAACTTTGCCACGACAGCTAGCGCCACTTCTGTTGACTAATACTGACAATCAAAAGACGCTCTTTACAATTACTGTAAAAGAAAAGATTTTTGTGCTGTCCAAATTTTAAATAAGCGCCGCCCTCAAATAAGCGCCGCCCTCGAATAAGCGCCGCACTTGAGGCGCGAAAAATTTAATAAGCGCCGCGGCGCTTATTCGAGTAAATACGGTATTGAAGACAAGTTGCTTATTTTTAACTGCAAGGTGCAGCATTGCCCCCAAAAAATGCCTCAAAACGTGAACTTAAATGTACATGTATTTGCATTTCACTGCCTTACAATACCGTAGAATTCCGGTTATAAGCCCTGGGCTTATACAACTTCAAAAGGGGTTTTGGGTGGGCTTATAAACGGAGGGGCTTATATCCGGGAGGGCTTATAAGCGGAATGAAAAAAACGTTTCGAAACGAGCCACGGGAGTGTTGATCGAAATACGTTTTTAAGTTAAAAACGCGTAATAAAGCAACATTTAGCCCTGTTAAGTACTGTCATCCGGTAGAGGGGGGCTTATATCCGGGGGGGCTTATAATCGGATGTATTTTTTTGTTTCCAAGTAGATGGGCCTATAACCGGGGGGGCTTATAAACGGGGGGGCTTATAACCGGAATTCTACGGTACTTTGTCTTGTGTCTTGTTCCCCTGTCTTTACACAAACACCCCACAATTTGGACAGTATTATAATTATTATTTCTGAATCAGTGCAGTTAATGGAAGCAATTTATTATTATTTTATATTTTAGTGTGACTCCTGGAAAACAGGCACCAATCCCCACTGCAATGCTTATGCCAAGAATGCATTTTGGGAAAAACTTCGAAAGATTGCAAAGAGGAAAACGGTACTTTGAATTCTATGTTTTTTTTGTGCAGAAATTTACAGTATGTATTCAAAATAAATTAAAGTGTTCATGTTTTGCTGATTCACCCTTACCATACATGTACATGTACCTTGTGGGAGGTGTGCGGTGGCCTAATGGTTAGTGTGCCAGACTCCGGATCGAGCGGTCCGGGTTCTAGCCCTGGCTGGGGACAATGTGTTGTGTTCTTGGGCAAGACACTTTACTCTCATAGTGCCTCTCTCCACCCGAGCGTATAAATGGGTACCGGCGACATAATGCTGGGGGGTTACCCTGCGATGGACTAGCATCCCATTCAGGGGGGAGTAGAAATATTCCTAGCCGCTTAATGCTAAGGAAACTGCAATAAGCTCCGGCAGTATGGGCCGCATGGCTCGAGGCTTCCTCTTATACCTTATTTTTTTGCAGAGCTCTGTTCAAGACTCCTTACTTAAGTGCCTGCCTGCTAATGAGCAATCTGAGTCAATGTTGGCAGCAGGTATGTACATATACATCTTCACTGTATTCTCAAATGGCTGAACATACAGATAATTTTTAGTGTCAACACAAGTGGTGTAATTTAATTTGTCATAGCAACAGCAGTAATCAGGTAAAGTGCTGTACATGTAATACGGTACTCTGCTGTTCCTCCCTCCCTCCCTTCCAGGGATGTACCTAAGAAAACACTAAGCTGGCTCATCAACAACCCCAGCTGGCTTTTCTGGCCTGGGCATCTCTAAAAGTTCACCTTAATCTTTGTTTTCATGTGAAATTTCAGCTGGACTAAAGATTTACATGTATTTCAGCTGGTTAAATAAGCCGGCAGCCAGTCTTTAGTGACATCCCTGCCCTTCCCTCCTTTACTTTGCATTCACTCCTTCCTCCCTCCCTCCCTCCTTGTACTGGGACACTTTATGACCATTACATAGTGTAGCATTAGTTGCGTAATCGGCCAAAACCAGTCATCAGAGAGAGCACATAAAGTTTATGTAGTTTCCCATGTTGTTATTCCTCGTATGTTGAATAAAGGCCTTGTGTTTACTGTGAGCAACGACTCTTCTGTCTTCATCCCTCCCTTCCTTGAATTCTGAATACTTTCTCAATACTGGGATTTAAGTGTAATTTCTGTGCTTCCATCTCAGCTACAAAGGCCGCAGAGCTTTTGGAATCTCTGAAAGATAAACTCAACAACTCATCTGGCAACTTCAACTCTCGGCCATCCAGTCCTGACTGTGATTGTGATTGCCATTACGACAGTTGTGGGAGCAGCTATGGTCGTGATGGATGTGACGGATGTTATGATTATCACGAAGATTCCTATGGTTATGGTGGTGACTGGTTGTTTGGTGGTTTTGTAAGGTATGTAAGCTTATATGCCCTGCAAAATAGCTGTGGTATGTGCAAACTACCGGTAGGTGTTGGGGTGGTACGTGGACATCAATTGGCCATTCTGAGGTTACGCAGGGAACTGGGACAAGTTTCAGCCTTTAACCAATCGATAAACTGACACCACCACATGAAAGATAACGTCGAGATTGGTCATTTGACCAAGTTTGATGCCTTGAAGTTAAACAGAGACCAAGTTCTGGAACTTAAAACATGGTTCAAAATCCACACAAACATCTCAAATTTTGAGACAGCTCCCCCCAAACCATATAAACTCTTAAATTTTAGAATCAATTCTGTGACAACTTTAAAATCCTGCCATGGACGTACTGTTTTGAAGAAGCCAAGATGAAAATCACCATGTTTGCTCATTTTACATGTAAGTGTATCAGAAATCATGTAAAAAAAGTTAAGATGGTTTATGGTTTTGGGGGACGCAGTATCAAATAAAATACGTTTGTATGGATTTTGAACCATGTTTCAAGGCCCATAACTTGTTCTGTGTTAATCTTAAAAGCACCAAACCTCGAAGTGCTCTTTCATGTTGTGGTGTCCGTTTATTGATTGGTTTAAAGTTAAAACTTGACCCAGTTCCCTGCGCAACCTCGGAACGGCCAATACATGACTGTACAGTTTCTCTTGAAAGTGCTTATTGGTTGCCCTCAGCTTGTCATGCTGGGCTTTGCTTGTAGATTCTGTGTGAGTTTCCTGCAAAATTTCATGGTCATTCTGATACTATTTTAACAGGTATGGTGGGTATGGCTTTGATCTAAGCAACAATGTTTCCAGTACAGTAAGTAAAGCCAAAGAGTATCTAACTGAGAATCAGCCAGGCCCAGCAGCTCTTGTACTTGATGCCTTGACAGTGGTGCTTTTGCCAGCTGACAATGAAAGGTACTTTACATGTAATAAGGATTTACCGTTAGTACTAGTGTGTTATCCTTGTCTCAATGTACTTAGTACTGCTCAACTGACTTGATCTTGGAAGATTGATTCTAGCATCTCGAAGTTTAAGTGACTCCAATTGATTCAAGATGTGGAAATCAAGGATCAAGAGCCTAGTACTGAGAAAAAGAGTTTCTTAAAATTGCAAACTTGTAAATGATTTTAAGAAAACAATTATTTTCTTTAAGAAAGAGCAATAGATTCACATCTGATCTGCACTACCATTAATTTTTCATTTCCATCTTACAACTGTCTAGTTTATTTTGCTCTCAAATTGACACTCAAATTAAGTTAATACTAACTGCAACACTATTTTGTAGTATATTTTGCCCTATCCCCCATCCAGGGGCAAGGAACTAAGCTTACTGTGCACAAATATGGTTATTATCCTCTCAAACAGGTTGCCCTCTCATCAAGTTACTTCAGCAATGAAAAGGTACAGTGCAATATACAATGTAGATTTTTGATCACTTTGTTTTTTTTCTCCACAAACAAATACATGCATAACGAAAACAGAGTCACATGCGCAATATATAATTATTATCAAAAACTATGTATGTGCATTTGTATTCTCCCTATAAGTCAGTGATACCTTTTAGTTGTGCACAATACTGCTCTCACACTATATACATGTATGCACCTTTCTGTTTAATGGATAGCTTGCGGAAGGCATGGATTGAAGTGCTCATGCATCCTGATCTACCCAAGAATGTAGAGGACAAAGTTAGAGAGCGATTAAAGAATGCTATTAATGGAGCTTTGATTTGTTCACCGGAGAGTTCTGGCTTGAAAGAGTAAGTCATGGTATAGTGTATCAATTTACAGAAATGCTACATGTACATGAAGCTGGGTTTTTGTGTAGCTATCTATCTCTGCACAACATTGTAAGGCAATGCACATGTGTTGCGAAGATAGAAAGGCATCTTGCGACGATGGAAATAAACACAACTTTTAATCGGTCAAAAACATATACAACATGGCTCCGAAACTCTGACCTCGTGAAAACTAGTCAAAACCGCCCGAACCTTCTCTTGACATCTGTCACTCATTTACAATGTAAAACGACATTAAACAAAACGTCACGATAAAGTCACGTAAGTGTCACGCTCTTCTTAACACACATGTATTGTAAGGCAATGCACATGTCCTCGACTACAGTGTACATATTAGAGGAAATCACGACAATAGACAAAACTTCTGATTGGCTACACGAAGCTGCACATTTTGGTTAATAATGTTAATACCCAAATATTGCTTGTGTTCATTATAGACAGAACTTAAAACTATTACGATAATTATTGTTTTATTGTTTACAGTAGAACCCCGGTAACTTAAACTCGGAGAACTAGAACAACTCCGCTAACTCGAACTAACTTCCATTTCCCTTGGACCCACTTTCAGTCATTTGTACTTGGTTAACTCGAAAACCCCGCTAACTCGAACTGTTTTTTGGAACAACCCCGCTATCTCGAACTAACTTCCATTTCCCTTGGACCCACTTTCAGTCATTTGTACTTGGTTAACTTGAAAACCCTGCTAACTCGAACTGTTTTTCATTTCCCTTCAGTGTTCGAGTTACCGGGGTTCTACTGTATTTGACACTTTGATGTCGAGTTTGCTTTTTGTTACTGTTTTAGGATTCTTGAAATGAAGAATTGGAATGACGATTTGCTTGTCAAAAGTTTAGCGGGTAAATTAGGAAGTGATTTTATCAAAGAGGACGAGGATGTTGTGGAAGCTCGACTTGCTTTCTTGGAAAAGAACAAAAGGTACATGTACACTATTGTGTGGTCATTAATTACTGAGACAGAGAAGCACTCCTTTCGTGTCACAATTCTAATATGATCTTTATTCATCATAACCATTCTTTATATCTGGTACAATTCTACATGTACTTTCACACAGGACTAGTATTATTTTTTTAAATCATGCAGTAGTTTAACAACACGATGTTTCAGAGAGTAGAGTAATAGGTGATCACAACATTGTTGCTAAGGTAATCAATACACTACATGCAAAATATACAAATTAATAACAAAAATAAAATGTTACTTCACGTCTTTCCGCCTGCCCTGGAAGAAACTGTTATTCTGTCACTCTATCTTCCATTCTGTCACTGATGTCCATTTATTTTTCTGTCAGTCATGTTGTGTCATGTTTTTGTTTAACTTTCTCTCAGCCTGCTTGCGTGCCTGCCTGTCTGTCTGTCTGTCTGTCTGTCTATCTGTTTGTCTGTCTGCCTGTCTGTCTGTCTATCTATCTGTTTGTCTGTCTCTGCCTGTCTGTTTGTCTGTCTGTCTGTCTGTCCATCTGTCTGTCTGTCTGCCTGCCTATCTGTCTGTCTGTTTACAGGTCTGGGTGTGTGTCTATTTAACTAATTATGTACATGTACAGTGTAGTTTACCATTTCATCATTCTGTTAACTGGTCTCTGAAAATAATCTGCTATTAGTAATTCTCCCTTCTATCCATTTCATAGATTCTCAGATGCTCTATCCTACATGTTGAGTTGTAAAGTAACCCAAAAGAACAGGAACTTTAACTACTATTATGGCGGGGTATCTGTAACTTCAAATGAGCAGCAATTAACAAATATTGGTAACTACAGAAGGAAATTTGTACTGTTGCTGGCCAAAGCAGGAAAGATTTATCAAGCCCTAAATGTTTTGACATTGCCAATTTCAACTGACATACCGAAAGATGTCATGACCAAGACAGTTTTTAAAGGTGAGTTATGCATTGTTATCACATACAACAGTTTTTAGACCATAGTTGGGCTTACTACAGTCGAAGCTCTATTAACGGACACTCTCGTAAGCGGACAGCCTTACTTACGACCGCCTTGTTTGAAACCCCGTTTTAACTCCTATACGAACTCTGTATTTTTACATCCTCGTAAGCGGACCTTCCCATAAGCGGCCGCGGACACTTTCAGAGATTACTTAGACTTTTTCTTTGTTTTTAAGCTCCCGTTAGCGGACACCCCAAAGAAAATCCTTTTAACAACCTCTGTTTCTTGTTTTTTTCAATCAAACTTCACGTCGCCCTTTGTCACAATGATTTTTACAGGACCTAACAGTAATTACAGTACCATATTTCAGTGCTTGTTTTGTCGTCATCCCTATCCGTCCGGTTATTGTTACATAGCTGGGCAAGCTCCCGTAAGCGGCCGATCCTACACCTCTAGTGGCCACTTACGAGAACCATTCTTGTAAGCGGCCAGCTCCAGTTACGGACACTTTTTTCACGTCCCGAGGGTGTCCGCATACAAGAGCTTCTACTGTAATTACCAGCTGTTGTTTGGGATTAAATGAGCCTGCACTCAGCATCTTTGACTTTGTTATCTCCTTCAGATGCGAGAGGCAATACACCTTTCTCACAGTGCACTCTTGGGTACATGGATTATACAAGCGCTAAGGAGCTTCTCACTGCCTTTGTAAATAACAGTAGTTCTACCGAGACAGACAAGATTCCTTCACCATCAGACATTCCTGAAGAGACAATTAAAAAGGTGTTGGCATTTGTACTGACTGGCGCACAAGTCAATTCTAGTCTGCGCATTGAACAAGCCATTGAGTGGTACATAAACACATTCTGTGAGACTTCCCTGTCTAATGACTGCCTTAAGGAAAAACGACAGGTCAGTATAGTAATTATGTATCAACGGTTGATTATTGATTTGCATCAAAACCTCTTTGTAGAGAAAAATAAAGAATTTGTTACAAGTCAATCAACACCACCACTCAAATGCGATTCATACATGTACATGCACAATAATTAAGAAGTTATTTTTTAGTTTTTATTATTTTTAGAAAAACCTGTTTCTTCCATAATACTAAGCTGTCACAGAAAGGGTATACGTTATTTAAGGTGGCTTCATATAGTTTTATTACCGTGCGCTGCTAGTGCAAGCTTGTCGAAATCTGCGTGCGCAAGCTGATGCAAGCTCAGGCAAAAATGATCAATCATGGATTTATGTTAAACGTTTCAAACGAAAACCTTACCCTTAACAGATTTTAAAGAATAGATTATACTGTTTAACTTCTAAAGATTATGAGTTTGTAAATTTTATCAATGGAATTGCTTCCAATGCCGCATAAACAAGTCGAAGAAAAGTCAGCGACCTGTGAGCATGCGCAACACCGTAACTTGAAGAATTTCTATTTTGCTGACGTCACAAAAACTAAGCGTTTTGGAGTGATCTGAAAACACATTTTTTTATTTGTGACCCTATTTGCAACAACGACCCTTAATGGAAATCGCATTGAAATGATTTTAACGCATTTTTTAATGCGTTGCCAATGGAGTTTCAATGCATTGATAATGATTCTTAATGCATTTTCAACGGAATCTCAATGTTTTTCAAACGTTGCAAAATGTTTTTCAATGCTATCATACTACGATTTCCAGTTGAGTGCGACGCGAACAAAGTTTGGTGATGAGGTTTCAACATAACAACGGCATTGTTGTCAAGGGCAAACTTCTCTGTTTCCATTGGTAACTGTCGTAAACAGGTACTGACCGCCATTGTTCTTTTATACAAGGAGGACCTCTCGGGAAACAGAGCAATTTTTTGATTGGCTAATTTCGATCCAAGATGGCGTCAGTTTTAATTGAGCAATTTTGTGATTGGCTAATTTTTTTGAAATTTCGATCCGAAATGGTGTTAACTTTTGTCAGCTTTACGAAGCGCCAAATGTTCCTCATTTCAGTGCGCGAATTATTCATTTTGCACTTGAGAAAGATATATTATTTAAAGCTGAAGGAATTCTTAAAGCTGCTAGAAAATCCCTGGAGGTGGACAACGATTTAATTTCAGTTGAACAGTAACTCTAACGATGAAGGTAAAGTGACGAACGTTGAACATAACGTCAACTCTCAACACAGATCTGTTACCGTCGATATAAAACAGCTAAGGCATAATATATTTCGTTATTTGTTTCTTTTATCGTTGTCTCTGTGTATATATTTTTTATTTGAAAGCGTAATAAAGTGTTGCTGATGATATTTGTAGTGTTTGTATTTATTTAAGCATCGAGATTGTCGAGCAAGACAGTTACAAAAACAAATTTGTTACCAATGGTAACAGAGAAGTTTGCCCTTGACAACAATGCCGTTGTTATGTTGAAACCTCGTCACCAAACTTTGTTCGCGTCGCACTCAACTGGAAATCGTAGTAATGTTTTGCAACGCATTGGCAACGTTTCATTAAGTAGAGACAAAAATGTTTGATTATCATCACTCCACGCAATCAAATAACTCATCAATAAAATGAATAACAATGAATGAAATAACTCATTCGTGCGAAGGTTTTGTTTTGTTTACTTACCGTTAATCATACTTTTCACACAAAACTTGGAAGAAATAAGATGAACACACTTTTTCATTAGGGTGGCATTACTTCAGAAATTCAGTTAACTACATGTACCAATGCGGATTTGAAATAAATGCAACAACATAACCAAATTTCCGTGCATCAGGTTTTAGCCGTGTTGTTAAAAGTTTCCAGTTGAATGCACATAACAAACAAGCCGCAGACCCGAAGGTGATCGACGATTTCTTGTACTTTTCTTGCACATACCGTTAAATAATAACAAAATGATCTATAAGAATGAGCTTGTATGTCTTTTGTATAAGGTAGCCATGCTTTTCGTATAACGTGTAGTTTAGAGCTTGGCTGTATGGCACAACGGTTATCAGTTGTTACAGAAATTTCCGTGCATGGTTTTAGCTGTGTTGTTAAAAGTTTCCAGTTGAATGCACATAACAAACACACCGCAGACCAGAAGGCGATCGGCGATTTCTTGTACTTTTCTTGCACATACCGTTGAATTATCACACAAAAAAAAAAATGAATGCCTTTAAAGAAAAATAAGTGGGAAAAACGTACATGCCGGAAAATCTTCGAGAGCTATTCAAGCATCTAGCTTGATGACCTTTGTGAACCTTCAGACTTCTGTACGTGTCAGTTTACTTTGAGCTCTTCATTTCAAGATCACATTGCTCAATGCTGTGGTATGGAAGGGTACTCATAAGAATGTAAAAATGTAGCGACTAAAAATATTACGAGCTTGTCAAAACGAAAACTTGGAAACTAAATGATTGTGCAGACCACATTTTTTAGCCAATCAGTAGCTTGTAGGTGACAAAATTAACGGCAGCGCCGGGCGTTCGAAAGCCGCCTTTTGATGTTTTCACTATACGCAATATCGGACAACCTAGGCAGGTTTCAGAGCGCTCAGAATAGTTTCAACATTGTTAAAGAAATTTTACTAATAAAGAACCATTCGAAAAATAATTGAAACCGTTTTTGACAATGCATGCGATGTTCGGAAAGTCAAAATTTGGTGATAAGATCTCAAAACGCATCAAATCTGTTCCATTCAACGATTTGATTAGAAATGGTTCTCAATGGTTTTCGGATTCGTTGACATGTGTTGCCAATGTTTCAAAACGCATTCCAAATGTTTTGCAAACTTTTTTGAAATGGTTTTCAACGGAATTTTCATTTCGTTGAAATGCGTTGTCGACGTTCCAAAACACGTTGACAATGTTTTCATAATGCATTCTCAATGTTTGAAAATGCATTGAAACGTCAAAATGGTTAAATGGTCCTTTCCGTTAAGGGTCGTTTTCGCAAATAGGGTCACATTTACAGTTTTATTTGTTCTTTGTCTCAAATTGATGTAATACCAAACTTGCTTTAAAGGTCTAAACCAAAAATAAATCTAAACTGTAACATTATGATCATGCAACTGAATTTATTTTTATTTCTATTTACAGGTGGTAGCGAAAGAGGCAGAGCTGCTTGTTACCAAAGCAAAGCAACAATTTCTTTCCTCAACTGAGATCAAACCTCCAAAAGATGTCCCATTCAAGGTATAATTATTATTATTTATGAAAGTTAGTAGCAACGGTACCATCATACCATCATTAAATGTCAGTGTAAAAGGGCTACAGCTGCACCACCCTCTGCAGCCGTTGTGTTCCTATGATGATAGCTAGTTGTTAAATATTCTTCAAAAGCAGGAGCCTCTAGGGAAGTCTGGGGCATGCTTACCCTGGAAAATGTTGATATTTTGACTCCCTAAAATGCCATTTCCAGGTAGGTATTTTAAGTCATTCCGACAAGATGTTGACCAGTTCCACTTTCCTTGGATGAAGAATTCCCTGCATCTCACAAACCCATTTTTACTGCATTGTATTTTATTTTTTGATTGAATTAATGTTGCATTTTTGATATTAAAACTTGGAAGTTTTCTTTAACTTTTAAAATCTATATTTATTTTTAAAAATCTGACTGATTTCTGATAATGGTTAAACCAGTCTGGTTGCCTGCATTCAGGAAGGAGTAGCAATACTTCCAGTTGCCTTATGCAGGGCTGCAAATAATTTTTTTCACGTGAAAGGACATATGTCCGACTAAGACATCAGGTCTGACAAAACAAAATTATGGCTGTTCTCCAATCCCTCAGATTGGAACTGATTTTACTTTTTTAAATACATTACTTTTTTCTTCCTTTCACAGGTGTTTGTGGTGGAGTTGTTTGCAGCGCTTACTGCCAACCTCTATGTCAGCAACAACTGTTACCCATACTTTCCAATAACAACCACACTGGAGACCTTCAAAAGAAAGGTTCTGTTTATAACATGTACATGTACATGAAGTAATGAATTCATAAAATAGAAAAGAAAAAAAGGCGTTAAACAGTGTAGGATTACATAAAGATGTTGTGGATTTATTTCGTTTTTGGTTGCGTAGGGTAGTTCAGGAAATTAAGGGAAGCCTCGTGCCAAAGTGGCCCATAATTGCCGGAGCTTATCCCGGTTTCTGTAGCATTAAGCGGCTAGTCCATCGCAGGGTTCCCCCCCCCCCCCCAGTATTATGTCGCCGGTATCCATTTATACACCTGGGTGGAGAGAGGCACTATGAGAGTAAAGTGTCTTGCCGAAAAGCACAACACAATGACCCTGGCCAGGCCTTGAACTGGACCGCTCGATCTGGAATTCGGCACACTAACCATTAGGCCATCGCACCTCCCATAGTGTAGGTAATGGTAGTCTGAAAAAGAAGAAGAATGTCTGCCTACATGTACAACTGTGAAGAAAAGTGAAATATTAATAAGAGACTTGTTAATGACTTTGTGACTGGAAAAATACTGTTGAAACAGTCCAATTCCAATTCCATGCCAATTCTTAGAATTCTTATAGGCCCAATCAGTTATGTTAGTTGTATTTTATAATGAGAACTGGAAAAGTGGTATCATGATTACTTTTAGATGATTAATATACATGTAATAAATATTGGAAACACTTGATGGTTCTCATCCTTGCTCTGTGGGTTTTTTCTCGGTTCTCTGGTTTTCCTCCCTCTACAAAAACCAACACTTCCAAATTCGAATGCGATCAAGAATACATGCATGGCCCCACAAGCTTATAGTTTTAATCCTCACCGTGTCTAAATAAAGGCAATTTATGTATTTTTTACTAATCAATGTTATTATTGCAATCAACAGAATTTGTTGTGGGCGTGTGTTTCTGTGGTGCTCTCGCCAGTACTTAGCAGCAAAATTAACCATCAAATACTTAATTTTGTGCTGGTTAATGTCATGAAACCACTTGGAAGTAGATGTATTCCCTTTCACGTCTACACAAGGTTTGTGGTCACTGTTTAGTAATGTGTACTATCCCTGAAGGGCTGCAACACTGTAGAACTTTCTCGTTAATCATACCACTTTACGAGAATGAACAAATGAATGAGTGAATGAACAAAGGAATGGATAAACAAATAAGTGAACAAACAAGCGAGTGCTTGAATAAATGAAGGAACAAGCAAATGAACAAACGAAGAAAAGAATTAACAAATTAATGAATGGATAAATAAATGAGCATGAGAACAAGCAAAAGATTGAATGAACAAAGGAACAAGCAAATGGACTAACTAAAAAACGCAGCCACCCATGAGCTAATAAAATGAGCAAATGAACAAGTGAAAAAATGAAGGAATGAAAGAACAAACAAATGAATGCTACATTGAATGCAACCATTTGTGTTACCGAAATTTCTTAAAAGTATGAACGAAATTAAACATTCTATAAAAATAAGAACACTAAAGTCTTTTAAGTTTCAAAGACAAGTTTCGAATACTCTGTACCATCATCAGTTTGAAGATGTTTACAATTTGAAAGTATGTATTTTTTTCGGCTCAAATCTCTTTAATCTCTCAAGCACAGTCATTGTAGTCATAGAAAATAAGACATTCAGTATTTTGAGGCTGTAGAGTACACGGTGTCTATTCCTAAATGATATTGATGAGAACTATTTTTTCGTTTCAGCTGGGTAACTAAGCTGAATGACATTAATGGCATTGAGAAGAATTATGAGATTGCACTTTGTATTCTCAAGGAAGGGAAGCACAAGTCAGGTATATCTTCTGTTCATAAGGTGTAGTTTGGTCAGTTCAGTGTACATGTGCATTAAATCAGTGTGCAAAAGGACTGGTCAAGTCTGTCAGGCCAGAGTGGAAGAGGCTCAGCATATACATGTACATGTCGGTGGGGGATTTGGCCCATTTTTATATGAGGTGCAGTGGCCTTATGGTTAGTGTGACAGATTTTGAAAACCTCTCAACTCTGGCGAGTGAAAGAAAATGGTGGGAAGATCATAGCCTTCAGGGGGTAACCGTGTGATGGACTAGCGTCTCTTCTGGTGGGGTTAAGAAGAAGAAATACTCCTAGCCGCTTAATGCTACAAAAACCAGGATGGGCTTTGGCTGATGAGCCACTTGGCTAGACAGCAGGCTTTTTTGGGGCAAATAAAAGGTGAAATTTGCCCTTATAAAGTGGGGACTTTTGACCATTTTTTAGTTACACTGCAAGCAGTCCCTTTTCTCATTCCATCTGTTGAGCATGGAGGAAAAAAAAGAGAACAAGTGTCAAAAATCACTGTTTATTAACTATGTAATTATACTTTTTACAAACTTCTTACTTGCCAATTACATCACAGTGATACTGACCAATCAGTTTCATTGACTGACAAACAACTTTTCAGTTGACTCTGAAGATGACTTCTGCTAAGGTTGTCGACAGTACTTTTCACAACTACTCTCACCTGGATGATCACACCAGATGAGCCAAAGTCAGTCAAACGGTTTACTGATAATGTTAGATGCTAAAATATATGAATTTATTTCAAGGTCCAGATGGCGTGTCTTTACGCAAGGATGCTGTGATGCTGGTTAAGAACCTCACGGATGCAGTTGATGGCCTGCTAGGCAAGACTGGCAACTGGGGGCCTAAGGATAGACTTAGTGCAGTACTCAAGAAGATAAAGAAAGATGTAAGTGATGTTGTCTAGTGTTGGCCAAAGCCTTTGTACCTATATGGGCAATTTCTTCTGCTAGTTAATCTTTCCATATACTTTATTTTCCACCTTTTTTCACTAAATTTCTTACGTAAACTTGGATTATGTTTGTGTGTTTTTGTTTTTGTTATCTAAATCTTTAGTACACCTGACCCTTTTAAAAATTATTGTAATAAATGCTTAAGGTGGCTCGTATCAGTTTTTCTTGCGTGGGAAGTCTGGTGACTAGCGCGCGCGTCACGCTTCATACCCACGAGTCACGCGCGAGATTTGAAAAGGAAAACAAACATGGCGGCCCAGTGCGAGGTTGCTTTTCTTCAATTTAAGAAAAAATTCCGCGTTCAACTGAAGTTGTTTCAACAAGAACATTTTAAGTAAACTTAATGTTCGTCAGTCAAAATGTTTTCGGATCTCACTGCTCAAATTACAAAAGCAAATTCGCATGTGCTACGATCGATCTCGTCGGAGATCGTGAGTCAATTCCACTTTTTTCGTTTCAGCTTATTTGAGTTCGCTGTCAAACACATGATTATTCAGACAAAGAAATACTTTAAAGTAAGACCTAAGAGGCACAACTGGCACCAACTGAAACTGGCTAAATCCCATGAAATCCTGAGCCGAAAAGTTTCGCAGACAAAGCGAGGGGAAGTCCACGCGAGTTGCGCGCGAATGTGCCCGCAAAGATCAGCGGTAGTCAGAACTGAGCATGAGTTAATGCCAAACTTTTAAATCGAAATTTTGAAGTGCGCGGAAACGCGCGTGGGAATTATCGAATTCGCGAAGGCTTTAGCAAGAAAACTAACCCGATGACCCCTATTTTTTATTGCCCTAATATTTTCCTTTTTTGTAAAGGAAACGTCAGAAAAAATCTAAAAAAATTCTACGAAAGGAATTTTTAATTACTTACAAATTACCCTTTTTTGCATTTGCAAAAAATCCGCTTCGTAGAAATTTTTTAAAATAATTATACAGTTTCTTTTTCAGATGCCAAAAGTTATCACGAGAAAAAAAATGGGGGTCATCGAGTTAGATTTCAAGATATAAGCACCGGAAGCTGAAAAAGGGTCCTAAAAATCATTGGCTATCGTTGCCATGGTAACCACTGATGACGTAATTATTGATATTTTGGATCAACAACACAATGGGTAATTTAATCATACAAAAATTTTGTTACGATCTTTAATTGATTTTTTGGCCATTTTCTTTCAAAGGTCGCACGGTCAAAAACCTGAAAACTGGTACGAGCCACCTTAAGATGGCTGCCCAATCTTATTAGCCAATGGTGGTTATTTTGAGCAGCCATGCACTTTATTTTATTTTTATTCTTGTTTGTATTGTAAATTTAATTAAGGATGCGAATAAAGTTGTTGTTGTTGTGTTGTCCAAAATATCTAAAATCTTATTTTCCTTTCAAATATTGAGTCAATTGCAAATAAAGCGTTTCAAAGGTACCTTTCATTTATGAAACCTTTGGTGCAAAAGTAGGTGCACAAAACCTGACAAAATACAATATGTGGTTACGTGTGTTCATGCAACTAACCAATACAAACATTTGGATTACGTAACTCATGCATAGTGAATGAGAGCAAAACAAAAGATGTGCACGGACATGGACCTTCCAACCTAAATCTTGGGCTCTTTGTTTGCTCCTTTGATGTTTGCTGGGCTTCCTAACCATTTCCCTCTATTAACTATGTTGTAGGTAATGACTGAAATCCTGATAGCTTGTATCTGTATTTGTTTTTCATTTTATATTGTCTTTTGTTTAGTTTGGTAAAGAGGTGTCCAAACAGGGACTGAAGGATTTCGAGGGGCAATTGATGAGTTTGTGTTTCAAGAACGATCCCAGTTTTGCCAATTTTGAAGATGTCAGGAAGGCTTACAAGTAAGGATTCTTAGTTCTGTGCTTCCATTATCTTTTTAGTTTGTACTTGTATTTGTGTGTATGCTGAAAACTACTCTGAAATAATTGTCTTAGTTCACAACTCTTTCTTTCCTTTCTTTGCCAGCTAAGCCTTATCAGGTACAAAGTAAACTGCATGCATATTGGTCTACATGTAACTATAATTCTTTAGTTGAAATAGCTCTGATTTTATAGTAGGTCATTAAGAATGGCAATAGGACTGAGTGGAGTCCAATTTGGTCTGTAATCATGTGAGTGACGGGTATGATTACAGACAGAATTGGACGACACGAAGTCCTGTTACCAATTAATCAAAACTATAACAAAATTTGAGAAAAAAACTAACCTTCGGTTGAATAGTCTTTATGAGTACTGAAAAACATAACAGTTTACTCAACAAATGCACAACAACAGCGCGCACAAAATGACGCGTACTGTACAATTACACAGGCATGACGCGTAAACTGTCCTATTACACTGTCCAATTACAAGCATGACGCGTACACTGTCCTATTAGTGCTCAAATCGGGCTGCTGATAACCAATCACGTTCGAGAATTTTGTTATACATGTAGTTTTGATTAATAACATTATTTTGTTGCTTGTTCTGGGTGTTTGATTAGTTGGGGAACAGCCTGGGATGGCATGGTAAAAAAGGGTTAGTCTGAGACATTTGGCAAAAGAAGTTTCTTTTCCGCCTCTGTGTATCTGTTGTTAGACATTAATTTGGTGTTGTCTTGTGAAAAGCACAGGTAGCTGTGGATAGTTTCCACGCATAAAGCACCAAATTCGCGTTAGTTAAATGCATGTGAACGTACACCACACGGAAATTTACTTTAATTAAATGCATGTAAGCATAACTTTTCGAAAAATCGCGTTAATTTTGTTACGCGTAGTTTTTGTTTGCGTTGTCAAATTCGTTATATTCCCATAATAAGGTAATGTCTTGATGCAGTTCGTCCATTGAGAAATTACTCTAACCAAGGTCTACTGTTAGCTTTTAACTGAAAAAACTGTAGATGATAGTAATCTCTACAATGACTTGTGTAAGTTTGATTTGTGATTTCTTGCTTTTCAGAGGCGACAAGTGGCCACCGTTAAGATCATCAATGATAGACTTCCTTAAGAAGCATCGAACGTAAGTACCACACACATTTTGAGTTGCAATTGTAGCAGAGAAACAAGCCGGTGGGTCACAGACAGACAGACAGACAGACAGACAGGCAGACAGACAGACAGACAGACAGACAGACAGGCAGACAGACCTTTAAAATGCTATTCTGGAGACTGAGAGTGCTTAACGATTTAATAAATGAGTTAAAAGATTGTGATGGAATTCGGAAGAGCACCATAGTTAAGCACCACGATATGAAAAAAAGACAGAAAGACAGACAGTCAGAAGGAGACGGAAAAACATACTCTTAACCTTACTGATCTTAGTCTACAGCTGCAACTTTACTGCCGATAAGAGATTTAAGCTTCATCTTGGTTCCTCTTGCTTTAATTTGAAATCTTTAATGGGTTTTATTGTGTTAACCCCTGCCTCGTGAATATGGAGGATGGGTGCCTGGGATACCCGGGAGGGCCTCCACTGAGGTCAGCCGGCCCTCCCCAGATAGAATAAAGCTGCCAAGGCTGGCAATCCCAACAAAACAGCCATGAGCCCCCACACAGAGACACCCGTCACACTGATTAAATCAGTGGAAAAATGAATAACTAATAACAAGAAGCAGGGAAGGGAGGGAGGGAGGGGAAAAACTCGCAAAACATCCCTGAAAATCCTCCATGGAACGAAGACCTGACACCACGCTGTAATGTCCGAGAACGCAAAGCACTGAGCCAGACAAGAGCTAGTAACCGCTGACCACCAGGACAGCTGACTACTCACTCGTTGTGGTTAACTTGGTTAAATTGCTTATTTAACTTGGTTAAATCGCATTTAACCTCATTAATCTTCGTATTTTAACAGGTCTCACACAGGATGTTGTGTTGAAGTGTTTGGTAGATGTGGTATGTTCAACGAGGTGAAGCTCACCCTTGCTGCAGTTGGTTACACAGGCAGTCATCCTAGTATCTGTGTAAAGGTATTCATTATGTTTCTGTTTGCAATTCTGCAAAGTAAGAGGAGATGGACCAGCCACTCAGGGGAGGGGGATGGATAAACTGTTGTCCTAATGGAATCCGAAAGAAACTTGCATTTCCAAGCCTGTCCATCCATTTCCAAGCCTGTCCATCCATTTCCATCCTCACCATTGTTAGTAATTTTCACCTCCTTATGGCGTCCTGTCAATTATTGTTAAGTGCCCTGTGCACTCGGTAAATGTTATTTGTTGAGCTTTTTGAAATCATGCTGAAGCATTGATGACAGTGGCCTGTGAAAGTGCTGTACCAAACATTTCCTGTTACAGTATTCTCCAGGACTGTTGGTCCACATGCTTTTGTAGAGTAAAAGCCTGATACAGTCAACTCGTTATAGCGCAAAAGCGGACACGCTCGGGGCGTCGTTTTGTGTCCGTTATAGCGAGAGTCAGTAATAGCGGGAGTCATTTCCAGTCAAACCTTATTCGCCGGGTATTCGAATTTTGTCCGTAATAGCGAGTGTCCGCAGTAGCGGGGTGTCCACAAGGCGAGAGTTGACTGTAAAAGGAAGCGCCAAGGGAATAGGAAATTGTGCTCGTTGTAAAGGGGGCTGTGTCAAACGAACACTGTTTTAACAAATTTGTGGTTATTTTTTCAGATTAAGGACACAATGTCAAAGCTAACGAAGGATGAAGCCTGTCAATTTGTAGACGCATGTGCCGATTGGTTGGGAAAGACTCTGTGTGATGGAGCCTTCGCTATGTGGCGGTACAGTTACAAATCTGTAAGTTAAGATGTTATTGTTACATGTACTTACATGACTAGAATGTTTTGTAATTCTTCTATTCACCCTGAACTCCCTGTCTATTAATCTCTTTCTTCTAATTGACTCTCTTTTTTCGGTTAACATTCTTCTTATTGACTCTCTTTTTTCGGCTAACAGTCAACTCCTTAAAATGCCATTGAGACTGGCTCCAACTGTCTGTCTTAAGGCCTTGTTACACGACGCAATTTTTCCCTCAACTTGCAACGCAACGATGACGACTAAAAACATTACAAGTTGCAGAGGAGATGTCACACGCAAGCAATTTTTGTTCGCAACTTGCAACACGCCCGCTCTGAACGCTCTGATTGGCTGTTTCCAGCACAATTGCGTTACAGGTTGCACTTGATATGTTACACGCAGCAACTTTTCTTGCAACGTTGCGAAAAGTAGAGGATAGTTCAACTTTTTCTGCAACTTGCAATGTAACATTTTGTTAACATTATTTCCATATTCTATAACTTTTGTTTAAAGGGACTGTGTCACGGCTGATTATTACGGTTTATTTTATTTAGTGTTGCCAAATACTCGCTATGAATCCTAATGTTTGCAAAGGAATTACTTCTATGGATCTAAATGACAAAACCATAGCTTTTGTATTATTTGTGTTACTGAAATGTCCCCTTACTGTTTTAAGAGGTTATTTTTATATTGATGGTCATTTTCCCATGCCTTAATTTGGCTAAAATTCGTGACACAGTCCCTTTAAATGTTGTTTTCGCAGATGAATGAATCCCTGCTGTCCTGTGTCAGGGCCATTGCTGACATCAAAAGACAGACTTTTACTGAGATCCTGTCAGGAGCGGTAAATCGTGCGTCCGAGGTAAATTTTTTTATTGTTCATTTAATATTGTTCAATGTTGCTGTATTACTCACGTATACCAGAACCTACAATAAGTCTAAAACACGAGTCTTGAAAATTCCGTTCCGGATTATGGGTGGGGTCATTGTGTTATGTTCTTGGGGAAGACACTTAAATTAAAATTGCCTCTCTCTAAACTGCTGTGATACCGCAGTTTGAAATGTGTGGTTGAGAGATTCACTCCTAATTGGCATGATTTATACCCAGAAAATAGGACCTTCCATAAAGTGTGTCAAGCTTGACATAATTTAAAAAGATACGACTCGGCGAAAGTGCTTGTGCCAACGAAAAACTAGTGTCACGGTCTATTTAAAAGCATTGTTTGCGAAGAATCGGCGAAGAAGAGGCACCATGAATTGTTCTGAGGAAAAATATAAATATCTATGGCTTAACTGTTTCATATCGAGAATGAGAAGATTAACGAGAAATGCCACCCATGGCCCAAAGTCAGTAAACGAATTTCTCTCGGCTAGGAAACGCGAGTTCCAATTTTAACCAATATTTGAGTTTCAACAAAATATTACATAACCATGACTCGGACAATTTTAACAATTCCCGAAATTAAGGTTTCAATACACTTGTAAAGATCTGATCATTACAACAAAAACAAAACAAAGGATTACTAATGGGTTCTGGCGAATTGTTAGGACAACGTAACCAAAATACTGACGGTAACCAGCGATTGACTACCTTATTCTTACTAATTTTCCCATGTTCTTAATTTCGCAAAAATTCGAGAGCTGTGTTTCGCAAATTCTAGCTTTCCCGATTTAAGAAGAAAAGTGAGCGAAATTGTATTTAATTTCGCGATTTTGTCATTGCTTATCTCCCAAACTCTCTCCGCGCATACTTTTTTAAGAATTGTCGGGATTTTTCCAAAACGCGAAATCGCAAAATTTCAGTAGAACGCATAGTTGCTTCATGCGACAGGAACTGGACTTAAACGGGATTTAACTGACCTTATGGTAATCTTGACGTGGCATAGGAGTTTTATTTTGTTCTCTTTATGTTTTTTTTTAGCTATTCTGTCGCAACACTGTTCAAGTTAAACAACGTGCAGATCTTGAGCGCTGGCTGCGGGATATCAAGGTACACTGTTTTTATGAAAGAAAAATATAACCTCGATTTAGTCTCTCCACCTCCTCCCCTCCCCCAACCTGTTTAAATACACCCCCTTCCTCCCGGTTTCTTACTTGGTAGATCAGGACAATTTATGAACCTGTAGGAAAACATGATAACATCATACAGGAGTTAACTGTGTCCACATAATCGTCCTCAAACAGCTCGACATTTTGGACAAAAATACAGAAAAACCCCACCTTAAATATAGCAGAATATTTCACTTTAATTTTTGCATTTAGCAGAACATCCATCAATTCGTTCGCTCGCTCGCTCGCTCGCTAGTTGGTTGGTTGGTTGGTTGGTTCGTTCGTTCGTTCGTTCGTTCGTTCGTTCGTTCGTTCGTTCGTTCGTTCGTTCGTTCGTTCGTTCGTTCGTTCGTTCGTTCGTTCGTTCGTTCGTTCGTTCGTTCGTTCGTTCGTTCGTTCGTTCGTTCGCTCGCTCGCTCGCTCGATCGCTCGTTCGTTCGTTCGCTCGCTCGTTCGTTATTTCACCTTATGACCACTTGGTAAATTACGCCAGAACACAATCTCAGTCAGTCGTTTTCGTTTTTAGGATCCCCTCTTATATGACAAGATTTTGTTGTCCCGTTGGTGGTCAGACTGACAGGCTTCCAGTACTGTAGGTCATTTCTGAATATAGCCATCATACTGTATAAACTACTTTCCTTGATAGGGATTGTTTGGAAAGCAAGAATTGACCGCGTGGAGCTGGGCCTTCCATAACCTTACAACAGGACCGCTGAGACGCAAGAGTGCGGTCATCAAGTATGTAAAAGATAAGGGTCGGGTAGCAGGTCTCGCAAGGTCTGACAAATAGCTCACTACCCTTTAAGAGAACAATAGAGCAAAGTAGCCCCTAAAAATTCTACTGGCGACCAGTAGAATTTCAAGCTTACGAGAGCTGCTACATTACTGGAAGATAATAATTTATAATAATAATAATTTAAATAATAATAATTTAAAATCTTCTATAGAATATCTAGAAATGTTAAGTTATGCTCTGCGATTTCAGATTTACCTTTAAATTAAAGAAATTTAAAAATAATAGTTTTATAAAGGTGGAAAACACCACAAGAAAACCAAAATAAACCTAAATTGCTGAGATAAGCCAAGATCAATTCAAAACGGTAACTTTTCAAAGAGAACTTGATATGAAGACAGCGAGATGCCGGGAGCACAAACGCAAGAAAATGCGTGTACATGTACTCCTCCCACGCGCGTCTTTCAAATCCCGCGTGCTGTATTTTTTAACACTTAATAACGAATAGAAATATTTTAGAACAGATTACTGACAATTTTTTTTATATATCCTAGGCAACTGAAGAGCAGTGCCTCATTACAGTCGGGGACACTTTCTTACCATCAGCTGCTTGCCGCCCAAACAAGTGCAGTGGCGAAGAACACGCCAAGCGGAACACAAGCACAAGGCAGTGCTACAAAAACAACCGCAAGTGGGACCCAGGCCTCAAGTGCTGTCACAGCCCCAAAACAGCCTGTCCGCCCTGCTGTTTCAACATCAAGCACCAAGCACTTGCTTGCCGCGCAAGCAAGTGCAGCGGCGAAGAACACGCCGAGCGGGACACAAGCACAAGGCAGTGCAACAAAAACAACCGGAAGTGGGACCCAGGCCTCTAGCCCTGCCACAGCCCCGAAACAACCTCTTAACCCGGTTACTTCCACATCAAACAGTACTACTACATCCGGTCAGAGAGTGGCGGAAAATCTCCAAATCAGATATAGAATCCTGAGGCAGAGTATTACTTCAGCTACACAAATACCTGTACGCCCGGCTGTTTCAACACCAAGCACAATTTCTGGTCAGAAAGTAGTTGTAAATCTTAATGCTGTAAACATTTCCAACTTAGCCGGAAGTCCTGCAGTTGCATCACGCCCTACTACACCAACCAATAAACCGAAGACAACGAATTCCTCTGCAGTGAGTCTTCCGTCTTCAACAGTGCAGTCCGTCCCAGGCTCTTCTTCTGCTTCAACGGGCACCAGCTTGGCAACCCTCGGCTTCTCAAAGAGCCGGTAATCGCCCATCTGTTCCAGCGGCAATTCCGAAGTCCTCTCCAGCTGTTTAGTGAAGGGTTACGTGAAATGAATAACAGTGTACTTCAAATGGAAGACAAAATGTGAGGCTGGATCAAAGTGAGCTGCTGAAAAACGCATGGAGAGAAAGAAATATTTATATGAAAATCGAAATTTCTAGCAGACGTTAACAAAGAATCTAATACCCCTGTTCACACAAAACACGTTAAATTAAAACGAATTTAAAGATGAATTCCAGTCCGTACTGCGCAATCTCGGCTGCAATGTTTATGTGAGCCCACACGAAGGAATGTTTACAAGCAAAACTAAAAATTCCGCGACAAACTTACCTTTTTCTTCATTATTAACGCCAGATATCCTTGCAGAACAAATAATAACGAGTAGAAGAACCTTGACGCTATTTCAAACCGACGTTTCAGCTAATCGGAAATTCTTGAACAAAACGAACTGTAATGGCGGACTAAAAAACTTCATGTATGCTGTCACCGAAGTGTAACTTTTCGACGAATTCAAAACAAAAACGTAAACAAACCCCAAGTCTGCGCAGTACGGACTGGAAATCAGCTTTAAATCATCGAAATCGGGGATTCTGGGTCAAACTACGGGCTTGTTCCCGGTTGTCAAATTTTACCATTCCAAGGATTTTATTCATACTTGAAGCGTTTATCGAGTTAATTTGAGTCAATGCATTTACAGAGATCCTATCGAGAAGTTACAAAACTCGGTTAATAATCGTTCTTTGAACAACCAGACCTCGAAGTTTATTGTACTAGAGACCTAGAAGTAAGTAAACCCATGTTTACTAAACGTGTTTTTGTCACCTTTGGTGTGGCGGGGCAGGTACAAGATAATTAAGATTTTCTCCAAGGTGTAAATTTTGGAAGTTTTGTTCGCGTATAGAGCGGTTTTTACTTGAGTGTCGAAAGTAAATTGCGTTTGCTTTGGTTTTGCAATACTACGCTTAGTGATTGGCTTAAAAATTTCGCGCCACTTTCTCGGCCAATCAAAACTAAAACCAATCCCAATCGTGACTCGCTCGCGCAAGTTTTTCCGCGCTTCGTGTAAGCTACATGTATTTGCTTCGAGTTTGATTGGTTCACTGGATTGTCTGTGTCCTTTGTGATTGGCCAGAGTAATTACTTTGGTTTTAGTTTTATGACACTCAATTGAAAACTACTCTATGCTAAGACAATTGGTATCGTTTGGAGTAAGGGGCGATGTCAATAGAATTTAATGACTAGTAAATCGCTCAGAGCTTTTCAAATCAATGCAGTATGCGGTATTTTGTTTAGCTACTTCCCCATGCATATAAGCCGTTTGAAGTACCGAACGCGTCTGCAGTGTTCCCTTTTCGGTCAGCGAGGCCACTTAATGTAAGGAACACGACGTATCACTGCGAACAGAAGTCATTCGAGAAATAACATTTGGGTCAGGGTGCCTTGTTCCTTGATCCAAAGACAATCAGGGAGGTCAGAAACTTAAGTTGTATGTTTTACAGATCACCCTGTATACGTCAGTTTCAAGTAAATTTAAAGATTGATAAAAGGAGAGTACAATATTTTTTTAAGTTATGAAATTTATTAATAATCCAGTTATAGACAATCGTGGAAAATTACGCTATAAATCGAGTTCTACGTTAAATAAATTTAGAAAGAGTATTTTCTTTCCTCGCTCTTCGGGACACAAATACAAGTAGGTCATATAATTAAGTGCTGATTTCCTAGTTGGCTAATATCGTGAATTTTGTTTAATATTACGATACGTAATAACGAAAGCCCGTTTCAAGTTGATATTTGATTCAAGTTACCATTTTAGGCCTGGCTGAACCTTGAAACGTTTTATAAGGCACAGTTAAAGTACTCTGATCATTTGCTGTATGTTCAGTAGTATGTAAAAAGTTTGATATGTGAAACCGGTGCTAAGAGAACAAATGCAAATTTATTTAAATGTTCAGTTCTTCAGAAACGTTACTGTTGGAATAAATGTTTTTTCCATTGCGCTGTTGTCGTTTTTCAGTATTTTACTTGTAGTATCGGTACTCACTTTGGAGGTTGGTTGGTTGCATCTTTGATATGCCTTAATGTGACTGTGTGATACAGTTATGAGTCATATGTGCCAGTCATCATTTGGCTGTGTGACCGCGTGATGCGGTTCCAGTCAAAAGCCCACATTTCACCTTTGCGCACCACAGAGTCCCAGTAGCTCAGTGGTAGAGCATCCGTCCTAGAACACGGAGGGTCGTGGGTTCAATTCCCATCTGGAACTCGGATTTTTTTCCGAGTTCGATGCTATTTAAAATCTTATTTAGTATCGGTAGAATCCCGATTTCTCTAACCAATTTTTATATCCCTTGGAAAGAACTCTGCAACCCCCCCCCCCCCCCCGATTTTTCGAAGCAACGTTCGTTTCCCCTGGAGGTTCAAGAAATCGGGATTCTACTGTATATTGTATTTTCTGGAGATTAGAGTTTCGTTAACGTAACTTAAGGAACGGACCACTATTTTTTTGGAGGGGGGGATGAAAAAAATTGTTTGCAGGACCTGGAAAGACATAATAAATTGTTTGCAAACACGATATGTATAACAAAAAATAGTAAGAATTTCGAAAAAAAAAATGTTTGCAGAGGTGCATAAACTAAAAAAAAAGTTTGCAGAGGAAAATTTTTCATCCCCCTCTCCAAGAAAATAATGGTCCGTCGCCCCGACCATCTGCCCCTGGGTCTCCAAGGATGTCGTATGTAAGGAAAGCAATGTGTTATTTTATTGTTGATTTGTTTAATTTTAAGATTGTTATCCAAATTCTTTTTTATGTTTAATACATTTCCAGAACGATTCACGAGAAGAACTAACCATTTCGCATTTCACGGGAACTGTAAAAATGAAGGCCATTGACGAAGTAGGCTATATAAGTGAGTTTCATTTGCGTCTTATAAAACAAGTCTGCATCCAACTTTGTATACAAACATTAGAGATCAGCTTAGGTTATAAGATACGGGTGATTGAACAACTAAATAACAATAAATTACAAATGTCTTTCTTGAAATCCGGCTTTCACCAGGAGTTCACACTTGTGGCATAATTTATGTTAATTATCACATAGTAAGCTACAGGTTAACTTACTAAAAAAGTTAAAAATAAATTCTCTGAAAACCAAAGGAGGATATCACTTCTGTAAGCAAACTATGCTATCAAGCCGGTAGAGGCAACACTCAAGCAGCTCATTTCACAATAAACCCGGTGTTAAAAAAAATGGACTGTGACGAAGATTCGAGGCCTTGTGCTTCGTCAGGGGCTAAAAGGAGAGATGACGATGACGATGTTGATGATGATTGTTCAATTGTAAATACAGCAGCTCACATTTCAGCAATTGAAACACTACATGGCACGGATGACACATATAGCGTGCGTAGTTAAGACCTGTTATTAACAACACTAATTAGCTAATGGTGATAGAAAAAATCTCTTATCACCTGCAAAATTTATATAAAATTTATATGAGCGTGGGCTCAACATAGTTTCTCTACAAACTTTAAATCTTAAATGGCTGAATTTGCGTGACATCTGGCTTTTGACTGTCAATTCAAAACATACATTAACAGCTTCTTGGATAAAATCATGGATGACAAGCAACATATATACAGAAAATACTAAATTCTAATTGGCCAAGCCAATCCTGAGATATAAAATTTGTAGACTATTACAAATAGAGTAACCGATAAGTGCATCGAGCACGCTGTAAAGATGGAAACATCCTCTTTTGGTAGAATTATACTACTATTTTAATGCAAATGCTGCAATTTGATTGGTTGCGCTACTCGAATACTATCAGTTGATAAAGCTCAAGAGCAAATTATTAAACTTTTAATTACGTAACTCAGCATACATGCAGCTATTTTCTTTGTAGTTATTGTGCATTATTTTTGCTGACCATTATACACATAGTATTGTTTTTTACGTATGATCGAGTTTGCAAAACTTTCAGACCGACAAAGTCAATTATGCTACCTATCCCATTGCGGACTTCTTTAAAGTTAATAATATGCGATATATTTTCTCTGGTTTGCTTGCGCGGGTCTTGATCAATCAAGGTTACGCGAATCTCCTCTGTAAAAGGCCAGGGTAGTATACAGTCATAATCCCCCTCAAATACAGTAACATAGAGCGACAGATAGTTTTCCTTAGATCGTTTTTCTGGACTGGAGATTGCAGGCTGCATAGTCGGCTTATAATTAAGCATGAGTTTTAATTTGTATCCACATCTACAGAAAAAAAATGGATCGCTTGATACAAACTTGTGTTCCCCTTTTACTATGCGAGCATAAACATCATCATAGTTTGCAATCTTCCATATAAACGGAGGATATTTCAGGCTCTTTGACTGTTCCATCAATTGCTCTATCTGTTGTGACTGTTCCTTCTCTCTGGACATCAATTGCTCTATCTATTGTGACTGTTGCTGTATCTGTTGTGACTGTCGCTCCATCTGTTGTGACTGTCGCTCCATCTGTTGTGACTGTCGCTCCATCTGTTGTGACTGTCGCTCCATCTGTTGTGACTGTCGCTCCATCTGCTGTGACTGTTGCTCTATCTGTTGTGACTTTCGCTCTATCTGTTGTGACTGTCGCTCCATCTGCTGTGACTGTTGCTCTATCTGTTGTGACTTTCGCTCTATCTGTTGTGACTTTCGCTCTATCTGCTGTGACTGTTGCTCTATCTGTTGTGACTGTCGCTCCATCTGCTGTGACTGTTGCTCTATCTGTTGTGACTTTCGCTCTATCTGTTGTGACTGTCGCTCTATCTGTTGTGACTGTCGCTCTATCTTCTGTGACTGTTCCTTAACCAGGCTGACAAGCTCATTAACTTGAAGCTGGGTGGCGTCAAGACCGCGAAGGGCTAAGTTCAAATGGCTTTCGACTCGAGTTTCCGAGTGATTTTTGGCGTTGGATCTTGGAAACTGTAAAGGGAGAAATTAATTCAACATTTAAAAATTGGCCAATGATTATATATATTGTTTCTTAGAGGGCTGCGGGGAAGGGGCACATGATGCATTTGTGCAGTTCAGGTTAAAATTTGCTATAGACACTAGACAGCTGGGGCTTGTTTGGGTTCCTTGTCTTTACAGGGGGGGGGGGGGGGCGTGATATGCAGTTCAGCGTTTTCCATTTCAGGTTTCAAGTTGCTATAGACACAGCACTAGGCATCTGGGGCTTATTTTGGCTCCTTATCTTTCACGAGATTTTTACAATTGTAGAATATTTGATTTGAGGCCGAAATTCGTATAGTCCGGGTCATAATCAAAGTGAAAAAATGCCCAGGACCTATGAGGCCTCGACCCTACGTAACGGTGAAGGCGTTCACTGGATAGGTTATAGAGTTAATGAAGACATGTAACATTATGAATTCCTGTAGGACAACCTTTTAAGTCGAAACAGCTTCAAACATGTTAAAACGACTGCGTAATGTCCTAATAAATTCCTGTATTCACATGCAGTTGTGCTCGTTTTAGGAATTTGACTATATATTCAAAATATCCTTACCACTTCTCCACATCCTAAGTTCTTGTATTCACACTGAATTTCGGTTGCAGGACATTCATCCCGAACATGAACATCAAGCTGTCAAGAACAACAACAAAAAATAAGCAAAGAACAGGAGAGATTTAAGATTATATAAAACTCTTCCACCTTGTAAGTCGTATTCATGATCAGTGAACCACAACTGAACGGTTCCTTGGAATATGCGTATTTCACCCTTTAGAATTAGATAGCCCCCTCCTCTACCCGGGCCTGTACTCAGCATCCTCGCGGCACCTTAAATATCCCTCACGGCCCCCACCCCTTAAAAACAGATAGTCTTTTCACATGGAGAGTAACAAAAACCTTTTTGTACAGTGGGAAATACTTGTTGCCAGCGAACGTAATGAAGCACTAGTTACACTAGTTGATAGAAAGCTATGAAATTGTTTTACATCAAATACTGTTTAAAGTTAAACGTCTACTACAGTGGTGTAGATACGGCATAGAGTGATAAGGTGCGTTTAGCAGTGGCATGACCTGGCACGGGTTAGTGATTTTATGGTATCCAACAAACCTTGTCTCGTGGAATCTCTCTCAAACCACAGTTGTTAGTACACTGGACAGGAAACTTTGGACAAACACTAAAATGTTCCTGAAGAAGAACACACAAAATTAAGTTAATTAATAAGAGCACTTTCGAAAGTCACCACACTAGCGCGCCACATGTACCACCCCACGTAATGGTCAAACTGTCATAAGCCCGACGTTTCGCTTTTTGTTGGAAAGCTACAATTTTAGAAAAACGTTGCTAAGTGGGACTACCCTCAACAATGTTCAAAAATGTCGCGCAATCACGAAAGAACTGAAAAACAACAACATCAAAATTGACTACTGCTACATGCTTTTACTAGTATTTTAACTTTGTTTTTTGAACACATAATTGTTTGCAAACCCGTTCCTGAATCACGATGAATGATTCTTGACAATATTCACAGATAGTCTTCCTCCAGAAACATTCAAATGTCATGTGACCGTGCAGGTCTTGCTTGATGAGCTTCTCTGTACAGCCTGGGTTTGGGCATTTGACCACCTTGAAAGGACATTCTGACTGATGTTCCTTCAATAAAATGATAATACTAGTGGTAACCACAGGTTAGAAAGTGCGGGCCTAGATGCACTTAAAGATCCTTCACTGTCACCTTCACCTTCCATGTGACAGAAGCGTCGATCTCATTAGACAAACTTTTGTGATTTACACTTCGCATTTCTTCGCATTCTAATCGTTCTTTGTGGAGGAAAAAATTCTCAACTATTTCGGATCCTTTTGCATTGTAGCCGTTCATGGTGGAAGAACAAATAACTTAAGTCACCTCAGTTCACAGCAATAATTCCAACAGGTCGCGAAAATTTCTCAGACGGTGTCGATAAAATCACTGGACAAGAGACAGTTATTCCGAGTAGCGCGTCACGCAAGGAATGCATGATTTTATCGAACATGCGGTGTAATTGAGACGCGATTTTCCTCGGTCGGTGAACTCGCTATGTTGTCAGTGTTGTAAGGGATTTTTCGAGATCAATCGTTGTTGGAATCATTCGTTTTGCCGTGGTTTATCTGTAATGCAATCACAGTAAATCTTCTCAAAACCAACGCCGAAACAACGCCTGCAAAACGTAATGTTTTCAATCTTCCATGTGGCAGAAGCCTCGATCTTATGTGACACACTGTTGAGATTGACACATTGTTCTTGAAGAACAGATTTTCAACTTCCGGTGTTTCGACAATCTGTTGTGATTGACACATTTTTCGCATTCTGATCGTTCTAAGTGGAAGAACAAAATTTTCAACTTCCGCTTTGCAGCTGGTCTTTATAAACGTGGCGCGCACGCGTAATACGCAATCCGCTGGTCACTGTCAAGATTAGGGTTGCGGGCCTCTCTTGGGCCCGCAAAAAAAAAATCAAAGATCTCTTCGAGATATCGACTTTTTTTGCATGAAGTTAGTATGAGTAGAAGGTTTATCCTGGGCATTGTTGTTCGAACATATCATGGAAGAATTCAAACGTCTGTCAGTTCAAGCATTTTTTTTATATTCGCGGAGGAAATGCTGTATTTGTCAGTCGCGACGGCTGGGCGCTTTGCGACTCATATACTTTGGCTTGGTTAAAAAATGGTAAACTTTGACGCTTGCCTTTAATCGAAATAGTTGTTTCCTTTCGAGTTAGAAAGATTTCTACTGGGGTTAATGCAGGGTTCCCGATAAAGTTTGAGAAGTAAATTTTCGCATGGATATTACCAAAAGCCGCTTCTCCTCGCGTTATTCTTTACGTTACGGCTACACATGCCATTTCTAACGACTACATTTCCAGTAAAACAGTTGCTGTTTTTTTTCTAATGGCGATGCATTAACTTCTGAACAGAAGCAAAAACGTTTAGTGTTTATTTACTGCTTCCACCGGAAGTAATTTCACAACAGGCTACAAAAAAAACTTGTAAATATCACTTGACACCTGCATTGAATGTTAAAATTCTAAATTGTGCAACTCAGCAGAAATAATCAATTGTCACGAAATGAGTTCCTTTTGGTTAACTATTAGCAACGTTTTAGTGTGTAAAACACTTGTACCAGTACAAATATTAAAACTTGACACCACTAAGATAATTACGCACCGAAGCTGGTGTTAAGGATCTACTCAAAAATTTACAAAACAAACAAATAGTGTCAACCGTAGCCGGTAGAAAATCGAACGAAAAATATAAACAAAACAATAAATAAGTCCGCCACTGCGTGAGATGGTTCTTGTGTGTCCCTAGCCTGCCGCGAAATTAATAGTCATAAACGGTAAAGAAATCGTGCGGTACGGAGACCAAACTCAAATTTAAGAACACAGGAAGTTGACGAAACCTTCCCCAAAACTACTGTCAAGATGCCAGCGAGACAATAAAACTGCGGCGCGATTCTCTTCGCCCGATAAATGAACCGCGCGTAGTTCAAAGTCATGGGAGGCTGCAAAAGAGCGGCTAGCGACTGATCCTGAAGTGAGTGCAGGAACCACCGCAGCGTTATCGCAAAATACTTGAATGCGGCAACCGGCCCACAGATGGCCCCACAAACGCAAAGCAACTAGGATGGCGAGCGCTTCTAAAAGATGAATCTCTAAAAATCGGGCAAGGACCACTGAAGGAAACTGTACGTGAAAATATTGAGACTGCGACAATCCACCACATCCCGATAAGCACGCGTCAGTGGAGAACACGGTGTCAGGAGCAGTTCAGACAAGTGAGGAAATAATAGAAACTCCATTGCAAGTCCGCATGAACCGAAGCCACCACGCAATGTCTCTACGAAACTCAGTAGTAAGCCGCGTGCGATGACCATTCCGTTTAAGTGTTCGCAACAAACAAATAGCTGTACTATATCTATATCACGTGCTAAACATGCAATGGGATCATATAGCTATTACGCAATGTTGATGAGTGGCAAAAGACATTACGATCTGAGAACCTGAACGATAAAAATAAACAAATATTTGTTATATAACGTTTATACATGTGACAAGTCACGTTTTCACGAGATCGCAAGTGTTGACGCAATACTAATGAGAGACCCTTTCATCACCCACAGCGGAAAGAAATCCCTTGAGAAATTAAAACAGTCCCTTGATAGTTAACAAGAATGCGATTCCTTCCGGTTCAACATTTAGCCCCACATAACTGCTATTCTCCTTCATTTTGCTTGTAAACAAGCAAAAAACGTCGAAACGAGAAAAAAGCGAATACTTTTCGAAGACACGACTTTGTAAAATGTTTAGCTTTGGTACCCTCGAAACTGAACGGAAAGATTAAATGCTACAAAAATGGTGGTAAGAAGGAAGCCCAAAGTCGGAGAAAGTATAGGAAAATAGTGATAAATTTGAACGATGTTATTATTTTGAGTGGGAAAATTATAGAAAGCTGTAACAGTCTGTTTCATATGATTTATTTCATGCATACTAGTACGATTTCAATAGTTTGTATGTGGTAATTTTATGCGTTATTCTAACTTTTTCGTTACAATTTTAGCTTGATTCCCAGACGGTATTTGCACTTTTGTCCAACTTTTTTCTATAGTTTATAAAGTCTCTCGAAGTGTGTTTGTTTTGTTTGTCTGTGTGTATTCGATTTTGTCACAGACAGAACGAACGCTAAAAGAACGCTATTTTATCTAATTTAGTGCTACTTGCAATGAGGTAAAGGAATCTTTCAGGAGTACATACAGAAAAAGTCAAAAGACCATACCTCCGCAGCACACAGTTCTCCCGTCCACGAACATCCAAAATGAGGACACTTCACCGTGAAATCCAGAATTTCGCGATGACAAGCGGCGTCTGGAAATATCTGCAATTTAAAACCGATTGCGAGGAGAACGTAATAGGCCAAGTAAAAACCAAAACCAAATGTTTCTCGTCCGGATTTCTATAAAAAAAGAGAGTGGGGAGGGGGGGGGGAGCGCTTTTTCTGGTTAATTCCTACTTTTTATAGGCTTCGTTTTATGATTTAGCCTGCCTGAAAGCTCTCGTGAAAGTAACGCCTGTTTGTTCTTGTTCGTTCCAACTTTTCCAATAACAAATAATAAAAATAGAGATGCGGCCCCAAAAAATGAAGTAGGCGGGGACGAGAAACATTTTTTTACATGGCCTAACTTTATTTTTAAGTTAAATATAGCTAGGTATAAACACATTCTAACGCAACCTCGTTCCCAGGCATTTCCCTTGGTAATTTGGAACCGTTCCAAATTACCAAGGGAAAAGCCCTGGGAACGAGGTTGATTCTAACGAAACATTTTGTAAAATTATAAAGCAGCTTTCACTCATGATGTAGATTTGTATACGTTTGAAACATTTGGCAAGCTTACTTTGCCTTGTTGACCAACGGGTTAAAATGCCCAGCTATGAACTGAGTCTGTCATTTGCCTAATACCTCCCAGCCGAGGCTACGCCGGTTTGCGTGACTGGTGAATACTACGTCACAAGAGGGATTTTTAAAAAATTACCTTCTCACGTGACAAAGGCTGCCTGTCGACTGGACATGTCGGTGAAGGACGTCTGAACAAAGAAAAATATCCAAAAAAATAAAAATAAATCTCATGCATATAAGAAAATATCGTTGGATTGTTCTTTCATGATATTCCAAAAACCCTAAATGTAGGGTGCTTTTAACGTAATACATAACATATAATAACATTTTTGCACGGATAAAAATTGGATCAACAAGAAAGCTGACAACAAATACTCCGAATATTTTTTCTAACGCAATGAACATTTTAATCACATTTTAGGTGATCTGGCTTATCTGCGATGTTTCTAGACCTTTCAGTGCGCTCAGAGCAATGATCAAGATTATTGATGTCGTTTACCTTAGCCAGGATTCCATGCAGATTTTACAAAGTCTGTGTCCACATCCTACAATCTGAACAGGATCCTTCATTGTTGAACGACAAACAGGACATTTTCTATCCTCTGGAACTCTACTTGTGAACTCGTAATCGTACCCGCCAAGCTCTGGTACATTTCCGCCCTCCGCCATTTTAATCACTTTCGGTTTCTGAGAAGGATCGCGGCCTCTGGGGACGTGGAGCGTGATCAAGCATTCCATTTAATGTGCTGTCATTTCTTGTCCAATCAAGGAAAGAAATCGCAAGCTCTGGCTGATAGCGTGACTTGGAGTCACGAGCACCCGGAAAATAGATGTCGTGGAACCCACAGCTCGCCTTTCACCGTGCTTACAATACGATTATTTCGTGAGAAACAATACATTTTGCAAGCGGCCTGCCAATGCGATTTGCATACAGGCGAATAGTACGGGGGGTGAAGGAAGGGGAAGGGAAATTTGCCCAATCACACAGGCGCATCTTTAAAAAAGATAAGTATCGATCGCGGAAAGAATATTAGTGGGTGAACTGACGTGAATGCCAGATTTTTTCGTGGTTCTCCGGCCGCCATTAGGCGATCAGATATAAAGGGGCTATATTGAGTAACTACTGTGAAGTTTCCTTACTCACAGCTTCTTTGTTGCTCTATTATGACGTTTTAACTAAAAACGTATTTCGATCAACACTGCCGTGGCTCGTTTCGAAACGTTTTTTATGCAATTTATTCTGAAACCTCGCCAAATCAGAGAAGATATCCAGAAAAAAGTGAGGAAAAACAAAATATTTAATTCGCAAGCTTCAGGTGTGTAGTTCATTTTTGGAAGCTCGAGAGTCCATAATGATCCCCAAAATGGACCGTAAATGATCCCGCAGAGAAAAGTTGAATGGCACTGTGGTCGTTGGATTATGTCTGTTTGCTTTTTATACAAGATTTTTTTAACAAGTCCAACACAAGGGTAAACCTAACAAGTGCAAACACTTGTTAATCGACTTCTTGATGTATTTGCGCTTTGAGCGTTTTCGTTTTCGAGTTCTGCGGCCTAAGTTTTCGAGCTTTCGGGGTCTCCGTTATCGAGTTTTGGGGTTTTCGGCCTTCCGTCTTCATTCTCGGCGTCTTCGTTTTCGAAAGGACAAAGGAAAACTAAACCGATAAATCAAAAGCTAGTCAGCAGCTCGTTTGAAGAATATTTTCATGTCGATTTCGTTGTGGCCGTCGACTCGCTCGTTTAACTTTTCGTGACCGCTGCTAAAAATGAATACTGTTATAGAAGCCACATTAACTGAGACTTTATCAAAGAAAAAAAACAAATAAACAAGCAAACAAACAAAACAAAATGACGGAATTCACTAACTTACAAAACTGTTGCCGTTATTGCGACATTCGACTACCTTGGTTTAGTAATATGGTCCATGCTTTGCCCCGCGAAAATTTTTGTCTCAAACAGCAGTTTGTATTAAACTGCTATTTAATTAACTTTTAACTTCTCACAGCACGAACCACGAAAAACCGACTTTATAGAGTCGCTTTATATGAAGTTTAATTTTACTGTTGGTTTTTGTCAGCTTTTTTTTTTTGGCCGAATTTTTGTTTTACCTTATCTGGCTTTTCATTAATCTATCTTAAACTCAGATTGACCGCAGTTTTACCCCGAAATAACCTCAAATTTATGTCGATTTCTGCTGAATTTGCCGCGAATTTACCTCGATTTCCGGTTGATTTTAGGTTGATTTAAGCTCTAACTTTAGGCGGAATTTACCCCCATTTCCGCTGTATTTTAGCTGAATTTAAGTCTGATTTTACTCTGATGTCGGCCGTATATTAGGTGAATTTAAGTTTGATTTTACTCTGATGTCGGCAGTATTTTAGCTGAATTTTAGGCTGATTTTACCCTGATGTCGGCAGTATTTTAGCTGAATTTTAGGCTGATTTTACCTTGATGTCGGCAGTATTTTAGCTGAATTTTAGGCTGATTTTACCTTGATGTCGGCAGTATTTTAGCTGAATTTTAGGCTGATTTTACCCTGATGCCCACCGTATTTCAGCTGAATTTTAGTCTGATTTTACTCTGATGTCGGCAGTATTTTAGCTGAATTTTAGTCTGAATTCACCCTGATGTCGGCAGTTTTTCAGCTGAATTTTAGGCTGATTTTACCCTCGTTTTTGCTTTTAAAAGTGTACCCTAGTTTTACCCTGATAAAAGGCGGGTTCAGGGGTTATATACAGTTCCCCTTTGGCTCTGTTTTAGGCGGATTTTGCGCTCCATTGGCTGACTTTTATCCTCAAACTTACACTGATTTTAGGCCGTTTTCCCCTCATTTCAGTTCAATTTATCTCAGTCCTACCTTGTCTTAGGTTGGTTTTTGCCTTCGTTCATCTCAATGTTGCCTCGATTTTATACTTTTGTTGCGGCAGGTGGGATATGAGGTCATTTCAGCTCAGCGTTAAATCTCGTAATAGGGATGAGCTTCTGCGTCATTCTGTTGACAAATAAAACAGGTTTGCGGTTTTGCGTGTCGATGCAAAAGTCTGTTTTGACAAAACGGGTAAATGCGCAACCACCGGACAGCTACTTGTGAGGAAATGCCCCACCGTGTTGACCGACAACGCATCAAATGCCCGAAAAATGGCCGGGGCTGAAGGGGGAATGATCGCGCTTGAAGTTGACGTCATTCACATGTTCATTTCCTAATTTTTTACCTTGATTTGCCTTAATTTCAGGTGGGTGTTTGCGTTTTTCTCGGCTTAATTTTTAAATCCATTTACTTTGATTTTAGGTGATGTTTCTTAATTTGTTTTACTTGTACTTAAAAGTGTCCAGGCTCCAATCACCACGTTGCGTGACGCGTGATGTCACAAGATGAGACAAACTCGTTCCCAGGATCTTACTCGCGTTTTGCGCAAGGTCAAACTAAGCAAACACCTTGCACATTTTTCTTAGCCCATTACCATGGAGTCCAAGGCGTCTCTACTTTGGCGATCGCGAAACGCGACCAAGATGCTTTGGGCGAGTTGGTCTGAGCGTCGCCAGATCATTACGTCACGAGTTAGTGGAAAGAGAACGCCAAAATATGCACACGCATCCAGGACAGCCTTTGAGCCTTTAAAATTAGTTCATCATCGTTTTTTCAATCCTTACGCTGGCGTTTTTTATATTTTTCCCGTTATTCGCCCCCTGTTTTCGCTAGGGTTTCATTTTCGCTAAATTTGAGAGACTGAATGGCCTGAATGCTTATTTATAGAATGAAAAGGAGTAAGCGACGTAACAACCACAATCACCACAACAGCAACAACCATTTTATTTGTATGATTCGCAATTTTTCATATGGAGCGCGAAACGAAAATATACCTCTGATAGTTTTCCCCATTTTTGTTACCGTGCTTGGAGAGTAAAACCTTCCAAGATTGTCACTTGCAAAAAAAGCACCTTAAAACGAACAACAGGACTCTAAATACGAGAATACTTTCTTATAGCTCGGCAAATATGAATTTGCCGAGTGTAAAAAGTCCTTTTTCCTGTTCTACCATCAAGAAGCGAAATCTGGTTAGTGAGCATAATTACACGGCTTGGTCTACTTGCCAGATTTCGCCCCAAGGCAGGTTAAAATAAAAGAACACTTACATCGACATTACAACGGACGTTTTACTGGCATTTCGCATCTCCACAAAAAAACGCTTATAAAAATGCGAATTTCATGGGGGTGTATCTTTTATTCAAGGTGCTCTAACAAACAGTGTTGATAGTTTTTCTGTCCAAGCCAAAGATGGAATTTAGAAAAAACTTCGAGCTGCTCGCTCCGTCGCTCTTTCTTTTCGACTAATAACACTTTAAAAACGCTTTTCGAAATTCGTTCACTCCTTGCCTCAGCTGTCCTTGTCTAAAATTATTCAACATGGCTGCCATAAAAACAAGTTCTGGCAATATTTAACTTCAGTTTTCTCTGCTTGTGCATGACGTCACATGAAGGGATATTGGTTCAGGGCACAGTCATTCTAGCTTCAAATTTACACCAACGTGAACACGTAATAACGGTCGCTTGTCTGAGGTTCGTTACTCATAGCGTACCACACGCCGACCTAAAAGGAGGTTGCGTGACTCGATGCTCTTTCGCGTGCGTCACGCAATGCAAAGTCAAGCGTGTCAATGTTCAGTTCAATATTTTCTTGTCCTGGCAACGCAACATTAACGACAATCTAGCGATTTTATCCCGGCAGCCCCACCAATTTGTGAGGGTTAAATTTCACAGTAGCCTCAATGTTCCATGGATTGTCCACCGTGTGGTCGGTTTCTTTGGCGAATCCCTTCTCAATCATGACTTTGTTGATGTGAATTTCTTCACCATTGGTATCAAATAAATCAACATAAATTGTCTGATTCCACGCCCTGTAATGAAAAGCAAACAAAATGCGAGTCTCAAGTATGTTACGATCTGAATCTCATAAGCGAAAAATTCTAAACGTTTCTTTACTCTTTTACAACAGATTCAAACAGGTATGTTCCAGATTGGGTCAATGCTTTGGAGTCCGTATGTTTGAGCTCTGCCCTGTATTGTGCTCCTGGGCTAGACACTCTACTCTCACAGTGCCTCTCTCTCTCCACCCAGGGCCCAGTTGTTCAAAGGGTGGGTAAAGCTATCCACCGGATAAATCGCCATCCAGAGGACAACTGTCATACAAAACCTTCTTCGCTTTGCATCGGATTATGATTTATCCAGTGGATAGCGTTATCCACCTTTTAAACAACTGGGGCCAGGAGTGTAAACGGGTACCGCCAAATTGTTAGAAGCCTGGTTCGTCACGCGTTTCTTCCCTACGTTCGTGGGAGAGAAACGTGTGACAAGCCCAAAGAACGTCTGCGAAGGAGGCTAAATTGGTAGGGAAACTTGACTAAAAAAAACTGGGTGGTGGGGGTGGGGATAAGCTGCGATGATCTAGCGTTCCATCCACAATAGGGAGCACTCCCCCCTCGGGGGATGTTGGACCAGAATGTTGGAATCGTTTAACAAGGAATACAGTGT